>NC_136877.1:39687411-40287411 GCF_949152265.1 Phoxinus phoxinus | reverse complement strand
TAAAAAACATATAGCTCTCGTTCTGTGCTAGAGAGCTCCACCTTCTCCAACTTTGATGGCCAGGGGGTTTACAAGCATGAAGGCGCCATGCAACCCAGCAGGAGATTTGCTTTTATGCTGATCTGAGCCAACGATTTGATCAAACCATAAAGAGACAACTGCACGTCTGGTCTCAGATCAGCAGAAAAAGCGATGTACAGCCATGCCTGCAAAGTGACAAGGCAGAAGATGGCAGTTTGAGACACATTTAATCAGTTAGCCTGGTTTTAAAGGGATGAATCTGCTGATGCAGTCAGGAACAAACTAGGGCTGGGAGATATAGCTAAAAAAGTTAACTCAATATTTACCATTTGATTATATATGATATCTCAATATATACAGTATTTGCTCTTAAATTAGTGACTTTTCATTTAAGGGATAATTTTTTCAACCAGACCATTCAGATTTAAGATTCAGACTCAAAATACAATATAATTTAGTTAAGAAATTAATCACAAATAATAATAAAAAATACATAAATGTATGTATTTTTATCATTTAATAAAACATTTTATTATTTTACATAATATTATATATAAATTATTAATCAATATTACATATTATTATTATTATTATATGAATATGCATTTATATTATTTTATTTATATATTTATTTTTTAATCATTCTTCTCATTCCAAAACTATGTGGAACAGCACAACAATACATAGTAATAAACAAAAATCATTACCCAAATATTTTTGCAGAAACATTAAGGCATATCAGTTTTATTTTTTATATGCCCCTAGTTTCATTCAAAATATGGTATTATGATATTTTTATTAAAATATTAACATATTTATGTACCCATGATGAGTGCAAAACTGCCATAGTTTCTTATAAACATAAATATTATGGCTGGGCATTGACACAAATTTCACGATTCGATTTTAATTCACAACCTTGCGATTGGTTCAATTTAGATTAGATTAAAAATCAATTATTTGCAGTCTATCAGGTTCAGTAGATGACAAATTTTCTCAAGGAAAAAAATTTCTCAACCAATGCTGTAAACTATACCTGGAACCCCTGTTGGTACATTACTACAATATTAAAGGTTCAAATTAACTGATTTATAGGCTACTTACATTTAATTTATACATAAGGACGTTTTTATAGTAATAACGTTATAATACTAATTTTTTCCATGACACACGTTTCTAAAAAAAAATTAATAAACATTTAAATGGTGGTTGTCATAAACACATGACGTATTTATTCAAACATATATTAAAGAACAGGAATATGCAACATAGTGCATATATTTAGCAAAATGCTCCTTTCAAGACACGAAACGGATTTCGCTAAGTTGTACTTTATCTCACAAATACCTTTTCATGTTTATTTTGTGCTACAAAGTTTTGTTCATTCACCAACTGAAAACAGCATAGACTAAAAGATAGATTCTTGGGATTACCTAGATTAACCTAGCACTAATAAATATTAACGATGCTGGTTAACAACATTTTTAATATGTGGTAAATATTTGATTTATCACCCAGCACTAGTATTGGCCCAGATTATGTCAAATACAAGCAGTGCAAATAACCCACCACCTACAAGGTAAGATCCTCTAGTCGTCTGAAAGGAACAATAAACAATGTGTTACTACACAAGGAAATAACCTTTCATTCAGTCTGTTAACCCCGTTCTGTAATGTCAACACATTCAAACACAGATATCAAATTTGCAAAGCGTAGTTCCTTAAAGCTACACTGAAATAGTGTGATCATCACTAAACACACAATTGAAAGAGAACTAAACAGAGAGGGACTGTTTGATATTTGATCGAAGTTTTTAAAACCAAACACGAGAGGACGCCTAAATAACAGTGAGCATGGGTACAAAAACAGCACATCAGACAACAAGAGATAGGACGAAGACAGGTGGAACATGGAGAGAAAAGAAAAAAGGGAGAGCGGTGGTGTGATGGACGACACAGCAGCAGCATAGTGAGGAAGAAGAGGGGGAAACAGAAAGTGGAGATGAAATGTACACTGACCTGAGTGAGATCTGGGATGTCACCCTGATCAATCCCAACTTGCTGTGTCATAAAAAAAACAACAACAAAAAAGGTAAACAAACAAATAAACGCGGGGGGAAAATATGAAAAAGAACATAACGGATCAATACCTCATGCGGTGACTTAAAAATGAAAGAAATTAAAGTAACAGTGGTGTGGCATGCCGAGAGCCACGGAGGACCAATGGGAACGGACACAGACATTGATAAGATCTCGCACAGTTGACTCTGCCGTGTGGAGTGGTTAACATTCAAAAACAATTTTGACAAATGAAGACTTTTAAATGAGACCCAATGGGGGTAAAACAGCAATTTAGACAAGCATCTTACATTGTGATGGACACTGACTCATTTTCAAATCAAATCCCTGAGATATTTGACGCATCAGAAGAACAGCCAGTCTGAAAATAAACCAGACAGTCTAACGGCTGGCTGAATGGACGGAGCTGGGAATTGTGGGAAAGAAGGCAGCAGCATGGAAATTCATCAGTGTCAGAGAGAGAAGAGGGAGTGAGAGTCCTATTAGCACCAAACACAGATCGTCTTCTGGGCCAGAAGGAGAGAGAGAGACAGGACTCTGAAACTTTAAAGGTCTCAACTTAAGCCGCGTGAATCCACAGTACGAATGACAGCCATCAACGGCCACAGTATGAATGGCAGGAGACAAATGACACATGTTTCCACAATGTATACAGCAGTCTTAGTGGGGTACAATCCATGTGCAGTGTTCCCACACTTTTGGACCAATAACTTTCAAAGATAGCTTTTACAGTCGTTCATGATTACTGGATTAGGATTGTAGAGATTTCTGGGGGTGAATATACATATGTGCACTACCGTTATAGGGTTGGTAAGATTTTTATTTAATGTTTTTGAAAGTCTTTTATGCTAACCAAATCTGCATTTATTTGATTTTTTAAAAAAACATGTATATTGTGAAATATTACAAAATATAATAAACATTTTCTATTTTAATGTTAATGTTTTAAACAGTAATTTGGTTCCTGTGATGGCAAGCTGAATTTTACTCTTCAGTGTTACATGATCCTTCAGAAATCATTAATTAGCTGATTTGGTGCTCAAGAAACATTTTTTATCGTTATCAATGTTGAAAACAGTTGTGGTGCTTAATATTTTAGTGGAAACAAAGATAGAATGTTGTTTGTTTTTTACAATATATAACTTTGGATAGGAATATTTAGCAAATTTAAATATTTTGTAACATTATAAATCTCTTTAATTTCACTATTGTTCATACCTTTTTTAATATATAACAATATCAAATCAAGGTGAATATCAAATGAGACCCTAAATCAACAGATGCTATATAATGCTGATTCCAGTCTCTATTAATCCAATGCCCATTTTTCCACGATTCACACGAAGGATGAAATGCAGTGACAAACAAATCTTTTTGTCAGAGAAGGCACATGTATATTCTTATGGGCACAGTCCATGAGGATTGTGCAAGGCAATGTAATGCAGTGCCACAACACTAAATATGGTCTCTGTGCATGCAACTATCCAGAGAATATAAATTCCAGAGCATTGTGGGATAGAGAGAGAGAGAGAGAGGGATAGAGAGAGAGAGAGAGAGAGAGAGAGAGAGAGGGAGAGAGAGAGAGAGAGGTCTAGACAGCCTGTCTAAACTCAAACCTGTCATATCAAAATACCTCTGATTTGTGTGTGTGTGTGTGTGTGTGTGTGTGTGTGTGTGTGTGTGTGTGTGTGTGTGTGTGTGTGTGTGTGTGTGTGTGTGTGTGTGTGTGTGTGTGTGTGTGTGTGTGTGTGTGTGTGTGTGTGTGTGTGTGTGTGTGTGTGTGTGTGTGTGTGTGTGTGTGTGTGTGTGTGTGTGTGTGTGTGTGGGGTGTGTACCTCAGCCACTTTAAGGAACTCTGACAGCTTGGTCATCCTGTACAGAAACTTTTTATAGATGTCCAAAGCATCTTTGCACTGGTTTTTCTTCATATCAAAGTATTTCTCTGAAAAGGGAAGAGAGAGAGAGAGAGAGAGAGAGAGAGAGAACAGAGAGAACGATTAGCAGAGTGACTCAAATAGATAAAGACTGCAATTACCCATCAGAGGACTGTCAAAACACTCTGGGCTGACGGAGACAGGGGCATATAAAAGCTGCTGTAATGGTTCGCTCAAGGACAGCTAGCACTCTAATGCCTTTTCAAACCATCAACCTAAACGCCGTATGTTACAACATAAAACAAAATAATTAAAATCATGGGGAAATTACTGGCTTAACGACTGAATAATAGAGCTTAAACAAAGAGCTTAAAAAAAATCTAAATCTAAAATCTGACCTCACTTCATTTAAGGGTCATGAAACCCTAAAACACCTTTTTTTTCATGTTATCAGATATGTACAGGTTGCACATCAATGCAAACAACAATAACAGACGTGATGTTTATTATTAAAGTCCCCATCAAATCAAAACAAATTATTATTTTTTTGCTTTTAGTATGAATAAGTTAGCTTTAAGGTTATCTATAAGCTAATGTGCTCCAAAACAATGACAAAATTCACATTTAGAAGATTTAAGCATTCAAAACTTACAGTCTCTCACTTCCGCCAATATGGATCAACAATTTTATGACATTGCCCTGCACTTCATCTTCTCATCAGATTTTTTGTCCAATTAAAATGCTCTCTAGAATCTACAGCATCCCGCCCCAAATAGAGGATGAAGCTGTGGCTGAAATCAGTCACTTGTTCACACTATTACTAACGATTCAGATAGTGTAAACATGCTTTCCATTTGGGCGAATGTAGTCTAGTTTCGAGTGTGCACAGTCTGCTCCGGTCCACAGACACAATAGCTAAAAGTGGTTATTTTTTCTTTTTCTGAGCCATTTTGTTCTTCCGGTTTAAAAAGCAAAGTTGAACCAATGTCACGAAAAGTGAGGTTCAACATCAACTGTACGGTTCTTTGCTCAGAAAGCAGAATGACTTAACCCCTAAAGCAGAGCGTGAAAGAAGAACGCTCTCTAGAGTAAGAGGGAGTAGATTACTCTTACCCAACAGGTTGATGACGCCCTCATTATAGGCAGCAAACAGACGGATGGAGTCTTTGAAAAGCAGCATGAAGGCAGCGTTGATCACTCCGTTAGTCAGCTCATTAGGGTTAGCCTACAGACACACACCCACACATCCACACGAGAGAGTTCATATCATACCAAATAGCTTGGACTGAATCAACATCGATGTTGCTCTGGTAGAGTAGGGTTTTCCAACCTGGGGCTTAAGGGTTGCCAAGCCTACTTGAATTTATCACTTCAATCACACGAGTAATCAAATAATCTGCACTGTAAACACTGACCGAACTTTCCAAACAAAATCGCTTTCATTATAAGAATATAAAAAGAAGGTTTTCACACTGTACATATTCATGCATTCTGTCTGCACAGATTTTAATTGTTTACATATGCACTACTGTTTTTTTGAGAATACCAAAACATTTTTGAGAAATTAATACTTCAGCAAGGGTGCATTAAACGGATCAAAAAAGACAGTAAAAACATTTATAATGCTTCAAAAGATTTCTATTTTAAATAAATGCAAAATTAGGGGGGAAAATTACTATTTTCACAATTGATAATAATAATAAAATGTTTCTTGAGCACCAAATCAAGCATATTAGAATGATCATCATGTGAAACTGATGACTGGAGTAATGGCGGCTGAAAATTCAGTGGTGTCTTCACAAGAATAAATTAAACTTTAGCATATATTAAAATAGAAAGTAGCTCAATTAAATTGTAATAATATTATTTCACAATATTACAGCTTTTACAGTATTTTTAACAAATAAATGCAGCCTTGGTGAGCATAAAATCCCCAATCTTTTGAATGGTACTGCATGCATTTTTTAAATGGGGGTTATGAAGCATATAACTAGTAAAACAAATACAAGAGAAAAATCATTGGGAAGTTTTAAAGCACTTATGCATGTTCTCCATCACAAACCTGGAAATCCAGCAGCGCGTCCAGCTGGTTTTGAATGATAGGCAACGTCTTGATCAGCTTCTCTGTGTTCATGGTGCGCATGACTCCATCAATACTGCTCCATAAACAGATAAACAAACAATCAGTACTCGCTACTTACTCGCAATCTTAATTAGCGCTTAAAAAAACATCAACTACTTAATCAGCTTTTAAAAACAACTTAATTATCAGAGTAATGAGCTAGCATGATTAGATTGTGTCCTGCTGAGACAATGTGTTTGAACACAATCTTGACTCAAGGCAGAAGTGAGGTTTACCCACCCTCTTTTCATCTTGGTGAAGTCCACAGCCACCAGCCTATAAGAAAGAGCTTTCTCGTTTAGATATCTGCTGTACCGCCTGATGAACGTGGACATGTCATAACCTGAGGGACAGAACGAGGGGTTTATCATCAGTGTGTGTGTGTATGCATACAATGCTTTAGAGACAGTAAAGGTGTTTCTTACATACCTTGCAATGCACCTTTGTCAAGGAAATTGTTCAGATTGAAGAGCGTGTTTCTTGAGGCCAGATACTGAATGAAACGCTGCGGGTACAGAGAAGAGATGACACAAAAGTGTAAAGTTACATGCTAGACATAATTCTGCAGCTCTTAATCTGTCACTATGCGGGAGCGACTTCATCCCTGACATGCGGAAACTCCCCGCTGCCGAGTTTGCCGTACAGTACACCGTGTGAAATCTAGACCTGTGTACAAGACCAGACTCCTCTGAGCTCTCTTTGAGCTGCCAAGTATGTCTATTGCAGCTCCTCTCTTCCGTACATCCCCATCCCATCAGCTCACACAACTGTGGGTTGAAGAAGACAGCAAAGAGAAGCACACAGCATTCTAGGAGCTGTTGTGAACGGACATGATGGGAGTTTTGGGAATGCAAGAGATTTACACTAAGATATGATGCATTCCGAACTCATTCATGCATGTAGTGGACATGACGGGTAAACCGAAAGTAAAACAGACTCTTGAACGTTCATTGTACCCTTATACAGACCTCAAAACAATCTGGTATAAATATTGTTTAGTAGTAGTTAGTGATGAATAGAGGAATAATCATGTTCTAAAATGTGTTGTGGTCCAAACACGCATACCATATTGTAAAAACGCAAGAGACCTTGCATTTGTGACACTGATCTGCACAAAGCAACAATGGACCACCCACTCACCTGTCAATCAACCACTTTACTAAAACAAGGGTTTAAAGTCGTGATGTGACGGAAGTAGCGACAGATCTTCTCTGCCTTATTGTGACGTATATCCGAGTGAAACTTAACGAAAAAGTGTAGGGAGAGGACTTTGTTGATTGGATGGAGGCATATCTAAAGTTGATTGTAAGAAACAGAGTATAAGCAGAGAATTCCAACACAAGTCATCAGAGAGAAACATGTAGTTTCACAGAAATATTAAGTTATGATAATTGAATGAATAATTACAAGATAAAAATATGCCTGGATAATTAGTTCACAATAAGATCAATATTAATGCTGACCTTTACTAATTCTGCATCTTGAACACAGATTTTAAAGAGTTAGTTCACCCAAAAATCCTGTCATTAATTACTCACCCTCATGTCGTTACAAACTCGTAAGACTCGGAACACAAATGGAGATCTTTTTTTGATTAATCTGAAAGATTTCTGTGACACTGTCCCTCCTTTGATACGCAACAGCCACCTTGACGCTTCAAAAAGTTCATGAAGAGATTGTAAAACTAATCCATATGAATGGAGTACGATTGAATACGCTTTATATGATAAACAGATTTAATTTAAGCTCAACTGAACCTGCTTATCACATGAGAACAAACGTCTTGCAGAAGCTCAAACGTGCTGCGTAACCTCACTGCTTCTGGCACGTCAAGCGAACATGTTTGAGCTTCTGTTTACCATAACTGATGTGTGAGTGGATTAATTTTTATATGTGAATAAAAGCCTAAACTCAATCTGTTCATCATATAAAGCGATTCGGTATCTTCAGAAAATGTTGACAAAATTTTATGAAGTGTCAAGTGGTAGTTCCGTAGCTGTCAATCGAGGAAAGATCTTATTTGTGTTCCAAAGATGAACCAAAGACATGAGCGTGAGTAATTAAATGACAAAAAACTATCCCCATCCCTTTAATAACAGGTGCAAACAGCCTTCAACTGCCTGAAACACACTATAAGCTGGTACATCAACAAATAATTAGTAAGAAAATCTGAATAAAACTAATTGTGTTTCCTGGAACTGTATTCGTCAATGTGATTTATGGGACACTACAAAGTTATCAGCCACCAGAATGCAGTAAGTGTAACCTTGATCTTATTTTGTAAATCAGTGCACCAGAGAAAGAGTCAGCAGGAAATGTACTAGTTTTTACGTACTGGGATGGAGCCTTAGGCTTGTTTCACCTCAGGGGACAACCAGCATGAGGACCTGGTGACAGGCCCAGCGGTCAGGCAAAATCTGCTTGGCGCAGAAGAATAAAATAGACCTGGCAGTGGCCATTTCTGCCTGTGGCAAAAGTATTCTAAGGTCGAGAGTCACTGAAATCACAGAAGGTTCCTAAAATGCATCTGAAGGAACGGGAAGTTAAAAAATACTGCATTCCTAGAGCTCTGCTTAAGTTGGAGGATCAAGGGTGGCGATCCACAGTGGCGATCTCCCTGTAAATAGAGGGAGAGAGGCCACCCACCCTTTGAAAAAACCAATGATCTCTGATCTCAAAGGAGCTCCTGGTGCCTAGGGTGGCCCTGGTCATGTGATGGCTTTGAGCGAGTTTCCTCAATCTCTTTTACAATTTGTGCAGCTCTATTTTACTATGATTCATACATTAAAAAATGGACAATGGGGGAAATACTGATGTAACACAGGTGGTGCATGGAAAATATCAGCAAAAAAGGTTTTTAAAAAAAAAACGTGCAAATATAATAAATATTATTTATGACTTCATCCAGAGTCAGTTATTATTGACATCAGCCATAGTTTTAACAGCAGAAATCTCCAATGAATAGAAATCTATTTAATCTATTTCTATTTTTTTACACGGTATAAAAGAAAATATACAGTGTAGCGGTCTTAATATTTTTGGGAGTCCCTCGCAAGGTTATCAAATTTGGGGGGCATTAGCATCAAACATTTTGAAAATCGCTGATCTAGCAGTGTGTTCCCAATCATTCTCCAAGAAAATACTGGCGTGCTTCTGCTTTGCACCCGACCCGTGCCTCAAATGCTGGTCTAAAATCCTTCGGGATCAGATCAGAGAAGCGGAGTGAGGCAGACCGCATTCAGACCATGAAGAAAATCCCCAGGAAAGCAGCTGTGCGGAGCATGAGCAAGCTCTCTCTCTGGCACCATGGCTTAACCTTGGAGAGAAACCTCTTGGAAAATGCATGGCCGAGCCAGTGAGCACCAAAATGCAGAGAATTTTGCTCCATTCCGGAGCGCTAGATCAATATGGATTACGAATTCAGTGGAGTCTGCAAATCCACGCTCGCTCACCTGCTCCTCTGCATGAACGCCTCTATCCTACATTGCTTAGGTTATTCAAAATGTCAGAATTAAGGACGATAAATCTAGATTGATAGGCCAGGGAGGGTCCCGCATTCTCTGCTTAGCAAATAATTAATGTGAGAACAAACCTCAAGTAGTGTCAGAGTGAAGCATCATTTATTATTAAGGCAGGAGGCACTTCGGCAGGGAGCTTTCTCTCCCAAACAGAGGAGCTTCTATAACACAGCAGCTCGGGCTGGGGGAAGATATCAGCAATCTGGGAACAGGGATTGCTCATGTTTTAGCCGCTGATTTTGCACGTGCAGTCGGGAACTGATCCAGAAGCAACGCTCGAACTGCTGTGTGAAAACTGTATGTGTGCGTGTTTGTGCGCGAGAGCACTAACCCTGCAGGGAACATGTGTAAATAGGCTGCATGATGATGCCCTGATAATGTGCCGGCTGCTGGTCTCCGCTCTCTCGATCCATGCATGTTCTGAGGTTTCTATGGATACGGCCCGAGCAATTACTACGGTTAGAAAAAAATAAAAGCTTAAAGAAAAATGGCGAGCACAAAAAGATAATGACGGGATGTGAAAGGAGGCGAGTTGTTCGATAGCGATTATTTTCAAACACCAAACCAATTTTGTTTGTAAAGTTAAGAGCTGGAATTGCATCTGATTCACAATGAATGCCTGAACTAGAATACAAAGTGAAAATGGGTCACCAAATTGAAAAAAGCACCAAACTTCACACACCATGCAAAGCTGAAGTAGTTTCACGCTCACAAAATCTCACCAGCAAAAAAAAAAAAGAAAAGTAGTAGCCTAAATCATGTAAATGTAAACCATTCAAATTAAAAATGACCCTATCACACACCAGTGTGGGCAGTTTTTTATAGCAATGAGGAAAAGTGACAAAGCATCATGGATAACTCTACCCCCATGTCATTTCCACTACGTCGACAACCACAGAAAACAAATTGTCAATGGTTCAATCCAACAAGGTGAGTTCACCAATTCCCACATCTAGTTTATCCATATTCCCTACTTATGCATTACTGACTGATTACTGAGAAGCAGGTGTTTGTTTCCTGCCAAGATTTGCCATTCCTGCCTGCAGGGTAGAGAGGGAAAAAAGACATCAGGGGAGTGAGAGAATGTTTCATAAAGGTAATAATTACCTTACCTAGCGCACATCACTCACAAACAGCATCCATTATGCAAACAGATCCCACACAGGGACCTGAACTCAAGAGTCAGCACATGGCCAGAATGCTAAACAGCCCAATTCACAGCTATGTCAGAAAAGCCTTCAAAGTCAACATGAAACCGCATTTGCAGTCCATTCCTTTAGCGTGTTACTTCATTAATGTGACGCATTTCCAAATTTGACTGGATAAATCAATAAATGTTTCTATGTATTTGTATGTACGAGTGTGTGTGTAGTGTGTGTGTCTGTGTGTATAAACACACGTGTTGTTTTTTTAACATGTTACTTGACAGATTTGGTCAGATCACTCGAACAGAACTCCAGAAAACAGAAGCAATGTCTTACACCCAATTACACACACTTTTGAATTACTGTATGAAGGGAAACAAGATCTTGCAACTTCCACGACTCCATAGATTATACATTGCATAGCATTATATACAACAGCAACAAATGAATCTAGCGACTGTTCTCTGTAGTTCGTCAGCGCTGAGCACCTGTGTTCACACTCGCAGAGCATATTCAAGCCTGACATTTACACGGACTTAATAAAATTAGATCTCTAAATGCTGAAACTCTTCGGTGGTCTTGTGTTGACATTAATCTCCTGTGTTAACTATCAGCCAGATTTCAGAAAGGCTGCATTAATTACAGCAATAGCCTTAAACAATGCCTACAGCTATTTGGCTATTGATTAACATTATCCAGGAGCCCGTGCGACCTATGTGGCATCAGCTGCGCAAGAAAGACGTTTCAGATGTGGAAGGTAATTAAATTTTAATGAAAGATAAGACAACACTTTATTTTCTTCTCTGGACTAATATGCACTGCATAATGAGACCAGGATTAAATAAAGTAAATAAGAGTCAATTTTGATTTTTCTATAGACACAGCTGCATGTCCAGTGATGAGACAACAGTGAATAGATCAACCGATCACACTTTTTTTTTTTTGCTGAAGCAAAATTATTAATTGGAAGGGACAAATGTTTGACACAATGTTTATACCACATTCATTAATTCCATTCAATCTTCTGGTCAATATTTGTGTATTTCCAATTATTAACAAGTGTTTGTTTTGTCTATGGGAAAATTTGTCTTTTCAACTCAAATAGTAGTGCCCTATGATTTCAGAAAGCGTGGACAGAATCAAGGAATCCAATCCATAAAAATGGAATTGACAGTATAATGTGGAATGTCACGACATTTGGCAAATAAAAAGTAGGAATGCACACTTAAATCACAATATTAACCAAGTGTCTGTGAATATTCAAACGCAAAAAGGATGCCATTTACTTCTGAAGTCTGCATGTTTTGCATGTCTCTGTGTGAATGAGTGGCGCGGTTTCGCCAAACACACACACATACTGAAACACGTGTGGCGCTCATGGTGTTTTCAGCATCTCACTATAGGACAACACTTTCCAGGGCTGAATCTCCAGAGTAAAAAAAAGAAAAAGAAAACAATTTACTTTTTTTTTTTTAAAGGGACACTAAGTATCTTTTTAGGTATTTTATTATCTAAAATCAATATTTTTATTCATAAATATGTCCTCAATGGTGTACAAATACCTCGGGCAATTATCAGACTTATCCTTATAAATGAAGAATTAATTATCTTTATATACATGGGACGGGTAGGTCCACGGAGGCTTCCATGTAGTTCCGCCATCTTGCAAAACTATAATAGCAGAGAGGGACAAAAAGTACTAAGCCAACGCGTTTCCACAACGCGTTTTCGTTCAGAGCCAGCTGAAACCAGCAGAAACGCAGGTGCAGAGCGGTGAGAGGCGCTTGAAACTGCACCGGCAAGTTTAAAAGTCTGGATTGCATTGTTATTATGGACCATACATATGCCAAGCCACAGGAGAAGAAAACATCGTCGCCAAAAAAGTCAAAAATAGAACGTAAAATGCGTGGGATTTCCCCCTTTCTGGTCAATGTATCCCTGCTCCCCTCAAAGTGATCATAGTGCTAACAGACGGATCACAAAACTTATCACGGATCCGTGGTTTGATTAAAGTCAATTTTATTTTAAAATGATTACTCACTCACTCTTGAGCGTCTGGCGCGACTCACGCGAGTGATTTCAATGTAAAGACGCGTTTATGCGCGTCTAGAGGTCCTGCGGCGCTGTGTTTAGCGCGGCTCGGTAGACGCGAGCCTCATTCCACTCCAGTTTGCGCGAATGAGGCGAATTGCTATCACAGATAATGTATTTTCTATCATTTCACTGTAGCTCAGCATCGTGATGTAAAGTTAACGTTATTGCATGATCACAGTTCATATGTGTAGGGAAAGATAAGCTAATAGAGTAAAACTATTGCGTTAGGCTACTTCAGTTAATAAGAAAAAATATTTTACAATTCCTGCACATGCAGTGATGAAGTTCATGTTCTCATGATTTATTTTTATGAATAACAATGTTTCAAAACATCACCCCTCGACGAAGTGCTATTAGAAGACATCCTGTCAAAGCTTTTTGGTACATATCGCCTACCGTAGATGCAATGCGCGCGAGGCGCTGGAGAGCAAAATTAGTTTGGATGCAAAATACGAATTCACCACTAGATGGGAGTAATTCCTACTTAGTGTCCCTTTAAAGGAGTCATAACCTAGTATTACCTTGGATACCCATGCTCTATTTTAAGCCCCTTTCACACAGAGATTCCGGAAAATACACGGATAAAGTGACCCGGGATTTGACCCTGGTTCGTTTAAAAATGGTTCATTCACACTGCCAGTGATTTGCCGGAATCAGAGAGCGCGTTCACACACAACCCGGGTATGTCCCGGATAGACGCGTGACGTTATGATGTGACGTATAAGGTACGCGTCGAAAAGACGACGATCATTTTTTTTCGGATTCGGTCGTACACTAACGCATCACGTACCGTTCCACAAAGCTGGCGAACGATCTCAGCTTCGGCGCGGATTGCAAGGAGCTCTCGGGTCTCTGCTTCAGTCCAGTTTGCAGACATCTTTTCGTTCTTTCTTGTATCGATGACACAAACTTTCTTCAAACAGAGTAACAGAGTCGCACGATAACTACGTCATTGCGAAGGCTCGTGCATCATCACTACGACACACCCCTTACGGCATTTGTCCTGGCTTTTGTTCACACAGCGCGCGTTCCGGGTCTGAACACGGCAATGTTACTAGGTCCCCAACCCGGCATCGATCCCGGCATTAAACCCGGGTCGTGTTTGCGTTGCGAGATCTGATGCGATATTTTGGCTGTCGTGGACGGTCATTTTAATAATGCAAATGAGGGGCGCGTTGATTGGTGGCAGGAAGGAGGGGGGTTGACACCGCAGGTAACTTCAGCATATCATTCCAAAATGACATCATGGCGCAAGTTGTGAATGAACCCGACCTGGCGTTTATATACTGTCTGTGCCTGGCCGCGACCTACGGAATTCAACCGTAAATGCACGAGCCAGACTCTGAACCTGAGCTTGAAAGGGAAGATGTAGAGTCGATGGAAGGACGTCTACATCAAGATGTCTCTGAATGGTAAAGACAATCATTTTGACTGAGACATACATTATACCTTTTATTTAATGTAGATTACATTAACGGAGATGTAGTCTACTTTTTTTTATCAGCTTACAGTGGTTATTGAGATCAACGTTTGCTATCATGTGGTGTTTTTGCCTGGTTTCACGTTGTGGTTTTTTAGACATTCAAATTTGTGAACGATTCCGGCGTAAAATGATTAGCACAGACACCTAACGTTAAGCCAGTGGGAAGGGTTGTAGGAACCACGTCATTAAAAACGAATTTAATCCACTGGTCCCTGACAGCTTGGTCCGTTCTCGGGAGAGAAAACACATTTTGATTCTGGCAGTCAACAACAGAGTAACTCACGTGTGCACTACGTTTCTGCATCTTTCGCGACTGAATATGAGGGGGAGAGGGGCAGGGCGGGCTTCCTGCAGCATAGGTCTGCGGTGTCCATTTATGGTATATCCGGCCCCGTCTTGACGTCAAGACGGGGGAGAAATTAAAATCTCGTGTTTGAGTGCGCGTGCACGTGGGCTGGTTTACGAACCCTGGGATAAACAAACGCTTCACTTTTGAATATCAGCTTCACGGCCAGTGTATACTCGTTAGGCAATCATAACATACATTGATTCTCGTGGAAAAGTGAAAATTACAGGTCATGACTCCTTTAAAAGTTAGTCAGGATTAATCCTTTAAAATGTGATTCATTCAAATAATGATAAAAAAAAATTACAAAAAAAGGATTTTGGACAAAATATTAAAATGAAGGAAAAAGAACTACTTTTCAATCTACAAAAAATAAAGTAGAATTGGGGTGGGGGGGAATTGTGTTTTATCATTTCAATTAATTAGACATGGATTTTGATCACTAAAATTAAATTTAACCATTTAACAAATATCTAGTTAAATTTAAAATGGAACAAAAAAAGGAAACCAGACAAATTAAAACTGAAAAATAATTATTTGGGAATAAAATAAAACTATTTTACAGGGCCCGAAAATAGTATTGACAGAGAAGTTAATGATGAAACCAAAAGGACAATAAACTCTTTATTAAACCAACCTTTATTTGAGCCTCCAGCTTTAAATAGATCCACTGAACTTCCCTCACACACAACCTCTCTCAATCTTCAGTATTGGCTCACTCGCACACTCAGTCTTCCTTCGGTACCCGAAACGAACCATTCAAGATGGACAGCAGGGGCAGTGGTGTCCCCATACAAGGTTAAGCAATTTGTCTACTGTGTGACCCCTCATGAACCAGCTGATTAAAATTCCACCCGCTTCTCTTGCTGTCCCTTGCAATTTCTATCTTTCTCTTAAAGTTCCTTATCCCTAAAGTTATCCTACCTAGATGTTTTTTCAAACCCCCCTCCCTTCTCTCCTATCTCAACCCTAGACAACATACACTCCCAGTGACGTCGTCACTATAGCAAATTGTACGTTCGGTATCTGGGCCATCGTTGAGTGACATCGCCCTTTTTCTCTCCTATTCGCACAAACGCATGGGCAAACGCCCTTATCAACAATACCTTATCTGCGGCCCTTCCTGTGCCCTCTCACGGACTACTGCTGACAAGACAAATGTCCTCCAAACGTCTCTGCTCCTCGACAGACAGTGATAACCAAACGTGTGTTTTTGAAACCATA
The DNA here is from genome assembly GCF_949152265.1 of Phoxinus phoxinus. Taxonomy (NCBI): domain Eukaryota; kingdom Metazoa; phylum Chordata; class Actinopteri; order Cypriniformes; family Leuciscidae; genus Phoxinus; species Phoxinus phoxinus. Next base: position 40,271,506 of record NC_136877.1, on the reverse strand, counting down.
ATGGGGTAAAGGATTAAGACCAGTCCTGACCTGGGCCAGACGTTCAGCTCCGATAACAAAAACCACCCCTGGCTGATTAGTGCCCCGTCATGCCATAGAACAGGGTGTGCTGAAGGACAGTCCTCCACGCTCACTATCTCTGACACTGGCGAGCACAAGACGTATAGTGAAGGGCTTTTTATTTTATAGTCCAAGGGAACTAACAAGGACACATGTGAGAGTCACTAGCACTGCCATTGTTTTTGTGTGTGCGTGTGCCATTGTTTCCTGCAGAATCTATAGTGCCAGAAAAAGTAATTATATCCATCCCGAGTTGTGAGCTTGCAGTCTAAATTGAATGTGATGAGACAAAAAGGACAGTGCACTGCGAAATAATGCCAGGACAATACAATAGATGCGTTTTCTTCACTGGCTCCCCTTGAAAAAAAAAAAAAAAAAAACAGTGCGACTAGTGTAGTACATTTCACAAAGTAATGACTCAACTCTTTTAATGAATCGTGCAAACTTCTGATTCACTGAATCCCACAAGTTATCTAACTGACAAACCGTCCCTTTCAGGACATGCTAAAAAATATAAAAAAGATATTGTAGCTAGGTAAACGTGTGTGCATTTCTAGAAAAGCTTATGTAGTAACAATGCATTAAGCAGGCCACGTGCACATCTAGGTCACGTCCTACTGTATATATCATTAATGTGTGTGTGTGTCATGTTCTCACCTACCTGCTGTTTATCATTACTACATGGACTACATGTTTGTGCTTGTATACAAGTATCTATCTAACTCTTGTTGCTGCGCATAAACTGAACACACTTTCAAACTCTAACACTGAATTGAACTATTAGCACATGCCTAAGAGTGTTTTTTCACTTCACTTTCAAAATGCATTAATAACGTCCAACAGCAGTTAAATATTTGGTCTGACAGTCCTACATTTCTATGAATTATGAAATGATTTTATATTTATATTAAAATGTACTATATAATACATATTAGATAGAAATTGAGTGGCATCGCTCCCACTTTTCCTCCTCATTAGTGACACCCCTGTAGATATGTGGGGGGGAAAATTCACCTTTCAAAAGTTTGAGGATTTCTTAAAAGAAATGAATACTTTTATTCAACAAGGAAGCATTAACTGTATCAAAAGTGACAGTAATGTTACAAAATAAACTCGGCAAATTTCCCTTTTTTGGGTCCTGCTACAGGAGGCATGAGGACTGCAGATGTGGCCAGAGCAATAAACTGCAATGTCCGTAATGTAAGACGCCTAAGACAGTGCTACAGGGAGACAGGAAGGACAGCGATTCATCCTTGCGCCAAACCACATGTAACCATACGTCCCTCCATTATTCCTTTTCTGTTGATCAAATGTCTGTGAAATTTTTGTCTTAGTTGGTGAATATACACAGTGGCGCAAAAAGTGGGTATGCGCTATATGTGGTGCATAGGGGTGCCAAAGCGATAGTTTAAAAAAAAAAAAAAAAATGGGGGGGGGGGGGGGATTTTATATATGTAGCTGCTGTTTTGCGTTTCTAAATCATTTTTGCATTTCCTCTATGTTACATAACATTTTAGAGGACTAACAGGCTAGAGGCGTCCTCATAAGATTCCATTATAGAATTCAGCGTCGTGAGCGCTGAGCGAGCAGGTACGAGTAGTGAGTTGTCGTCGAAAAAGATGGACAAAGCAAAAAAGCTGTCGGGGGCTAAAAATAGAAAAAGAGGGAAAATTAGATGGCTAAATAAGTGGATGGTAAAGGCAACAGGTATGATTTAAAGTGTGACGTCCAGGTATGTAGGCTACTGGCCACTGGGAGATTCCCGGTGGGCCGACGTGCTTTTTGGGCCGATAATTTATCTATTTATTTTTTGTCTTTGTCTTGACGGCCCATAAAACTTGTACATAGGCGGCCCATTAGTTTTGTTTTGTTTTGCTTAATTGGCGGCGCTGGGTTAGTGCCAGTGTAATTCATTGGTCAAGAAAAGTCAGCGTTAAATTTTTTTCTGACACCGCATGAAACACGTAGATCAGCGGCCCATTGGTTCTTTTCTTGATTGACACTGGGCTGGCCCAATCACATCTTTAATGTTAAGTATAGAAATATAGTCTTTCAAGTATAGAAAATAGTACAAAACTAATTCCTTTATTTTTCAGTGCATTTGGCCAATGCAGCTTATAGCTTCTTTTTTTGGATTCATCACTGTGGGATATAGTTCAACTGTATTAATAAATGATAATTTTGTACTCATTTCATCTGTTAGCGCTCACTCGTTCCTACTCACTCATTACATGGCACACTTATTTATTTATTTGGCAAAATTGTTGCTGCATATGTATACCCCTCTGACACCGGGTAGTTGCGCCACTGCATACACATCGATAAACATGATAAACGCATAATAGAAACACTGATAATAATAAGAAATGCTTCTTGAGCAACAATTCAGCATATTAGAATGATTTCAAAAATCATTTGATAGGAATACTTAAATAGACCGAATAAAATTATTTCTGAAAGGTCATGTGACACTAAAGACTGGAGTAATGACGCTGAAAATTCAGCTGCACCATCAAGAATAAATTACATTTTAAAAATACATTAATGTAGATAACAGTTATTGTAATGGTATTTCACAGCATTACTGTTTTTACCATATTTGATCAAATAAATGACTTTTTTCAAAAACTTTAAAGCATCTTACCAACCCCAAACGTAAGTACAAAATATTCATATTCAAATATGAATATTAATATTGATGTACATAAGGCCTCAAATGGTCAATAGCTTTGAACTAAGAAAATGTAATGCTATGAAGAAAACATAAATCCATTTACGTTCTATTAATTGAATTCATATAATATAATTTATTATGTTTTGTTAAATGTTGTAATGAACATGCCTGGATAAGGCTTTAGGCATTCAGCTGAACTTAGGAGTGTCACTCGTTTAGTCTTTCCAAGTTGTTGCAGGTCACTTTGACTCATTTAAAACATCATCACAGATTTACCGCAACTTAACACCATTGGATCTTCAATGGTAACTGCACAGAAGGTTGTCTGATATGAACCACAAATCAAATAAATAAATAAAAAGCAAGTTCAAGTGCAGAATCTCACCTCATTTCCATACATCATTAGGTGGTGTGTGGTGATGAGCGCTTTGAAGACCACAACCCAGCTGTTGTTGACGGTTCTCTCAAACAGTGTGTCAGCCAGCTGGGGAACGTTCACATTCATCTCATTGGTGCAGTGGATCAAGTCTGAAAACACACATGACGCACACGTTAGAGCGACACACATCACTGATTCGCATCTCGAATTGTTCTAAGACCCTGCACAAGATGTTCCAATAAACACAGCACATGGCAGGGCCCTCGCTTTGCGTGAAACATATTAATGCATCTGCAGCGGGTGCTAATGGAAGCAGATCTCAGCGGACTCTCATAATATCTCTCAGTATTCTACACAGAGGGTTAGACAGTCGTTCTGTTATGCAACACTCACAGACAAGCAGAGAAGAGAAGATCCATAAAGAGAGTCGCATCTTTAAATATGCAGGAGCACCCCAGTTTTGCTTTGCGTACTCGCATACGAAAGCAGCATCTTTTGAACGCCATCAGATGCTCGAAAACTCGTTTCTGTTCTGTCCTGTTTGCATAATGAAGACATTCCTCCTTCAACCCACAGTGTTCTTTTTAGTTCTTCAAAGGCAAAACTCTTTTCTCCCTTCCCTTGAGAGAAACATCTTTTCACACACAGAGCAGGTAATGAGGGAGACGACTCCTCCGTATCTGTCGGATTTTGGCCCTGTGGGCCTGTCTGTTGTTCTAATAGGGAGTTCTAGTAGTAAGTAGTGCAGCTCCCAATTGGAGTCTGATGATGAATCACAAGGATCTGGTAAAAGAGACGGCACACTAGTATGTGCTATACATCTACGAAACACACTTACAGCATGCCAGCGAGGCACAAATGGCCTATAAATTGAGGATGTAATGCACTAGTGTGGAAGCTAGAGTGTGTGTTGATAAGCCTCAGCCGTGTTTTGTATACTTAGTGGGTCATTATAATGAATGCCATATTGTTATTATTCTGTAAACGTTTTTCACAAGTAATGCAATTTAATGTTTACTTCAGTTGGCATCAACAACCGCAGTTATTTGTTGAGAGGATTATGATGTCCGTTAAATAAATAGAAATTAAATAAATAGCAGCACTAAGCTCAATGGTTTGATTCCCAGGGAATGCATGTAAAATGTATACCTTGGTAAATTGGTGTATGTACTAATAAAGCAATACATACGAATTTGAGATGGTTTGATTTTGCTCATTTGGTAATATTGTATTTAAAGAAAGGCAATAAATATATTATTGCGCAGACAATAAAAATATATATAAAGAATGAATGTGTTAAATAATGTTTAAGTCTTTCCTTCCTGTGACAATAGCCTTTTGAAGTGTAAAGAGATAGTTCACCCAAAAATTTAAATGTTGTCATAATTTACTCCCCCTCATGTTGTTCCAACCAGTTTTTTTCTTCTGTTGAACACAAAAGACGACCTTTTTGAGAAATGTTGGTAATCAAACATTTCCATAGAATGAAAAAAAAATACCATGGAAGTCAATGCCTATGGTCAACTGTCTGGCTACCAACATTCTTCAAACTATATCTTCCTTTGTGTTCAACAGAAGAAAGAAACATGAGGGGTGAGTAAATGATGACAGAATTTTCATTTTTGGGTGAACTATCCCTTTAATAATTAAACATTAGGCAGGATTGTGAAATTTAAGACCTCTTAAAATGATAATTAAAACTGTAAACATTTAAGATATGAGACTTTCTATGGCCTTAAAATTGTTCAAACTGAGTTTAAGACATTTTAAGACTTTTTGAGGAGCTGCAGGGACCCTGTAACAGTATCTGCCAAATGCATACATGTATTAACAGCATAGTTTGAGTTGTGCGAACAGATAGAGAAGATATTTTGAAGACTGTTGAAACAGTTGAAATAACTGTCGTAAAAACTTTAAATAATAAAAAAAAACAGAGGCATTTTTCAAAATATCTCCTTTAGTGTTTCTCAGAAGACAGGTTTGGAATGAAAGGAGAGCGAGTAAATTACAGAATTTTTATTCTTGAGTGAACTATGCCTTTAAATGAGAGAGATTTTCTTTCATACTTTTAAAACGACTTATAACTGAGCTATTTTGGAAATTTGGAATTGAATTGAGTTATGAACAGGAATCAAATCTGGAGATTTGTAGCAATAGCCAGCCTTAGTCGCTAGGGTGTTATGGGTGGTTGTTAGGTGGTTACTAGGTTAAACTAGATGGCTGTTTACTGCCCAAATGCAAATAATCCCTCCCTAACTCTAATGATATTCTGATCTCTATAAAACGCTCAGGGTCCCTCTTTAGTCATGTCTGTGGCATCACCCACTAGGGGGAAAAAACCTGATCACTTAGAAAAGTAATAGCACACAGAGGCACGCTTTGAGGTATCATTCATACCCGTAGCATTAAAAGGAGTTACGTGCCAACGTTTAGTACTTAGGTTGAGCAACAGTAATTGTATTGCAAGCAGCATTAATAAATCTGTGCGATCCTGAAGATTCAAGTCAACTCCACTGAGCTATTCAGCATCTCTTCCCTAAGATGAATGCATATTCACGTACTGTGACTACTATTAAAAACACACTGCAGCCTGTTGGGGGATGAGTTACGAGATTGCTGCCTATTCAACAGTGTTTTCCCCATTTCTCTCTCTCGCTCTTTCCTGTACTGAACTGCACCATGGCTTTTGCTTTCAGAGCTGGGTCTCCTTTCTTCTGTCTTGCTTGTTTTCTATGATGGTCAGAAGGAGAGCCTGCGAGCTGATTGGCTCCTTTGGGAGGGAGGGGGAGGGAAAGGGAACGAGAGTGAAAAACTCTTCTGAAGTGAGGATATGTGCTGATTTAATCAGATAAAACAGGGCACATTTGGTGGTATTGATCACAAATTCCATCGTCTTAAACGGAGAAAGACTAAGAGAGGCACAAATAACAGAGTTAATGCGTGCAAGAAACTCCCCACCCTGACCGATTGAAGCACTGGGAATGTATGTGGTTGAATGGCTGATTACACCCTGGATCAGAGCTTTCAGACATTGCATATCAGGGCTGTTTTCTTGCAATATTGTAATAATACTTTAAATCCCTGTATCAAATGTATGTTGGTTACTAAACCAAATAAGCAGGTTGCCTAAATAAGAACAAGCTATTAAACAGGCATTCCCCAGTCCAGTCAAAGCTACTTCTTTGGTCAGGTTACCATCCACATACTTTTGTCTCTGTTCCCTTCAGAGAAACATTCATATAATTATTTAATCCTTAGCACGTTTATATTTATTTAAAATGAATCGTGTAATTAATGATAATTAAAATATGAAAAAGTAATACTAACCATCAGGGATTTTTATAATGGTTTATCATCAAACCGGTAACCATTTCATCCCTACTTCAATTCCGATCAAATTAAATTGTGATGCAAATCAATGAACTGAATTATGACATATCGTATGGTACAACGTGTATCGCATCATGAGGTAGTTAGCGATAGCACATGCCACATGATACTAATCTCCAATTATCTCCTTTACAATGCTTCTGAGTGTCACACACCAAGTTCACAAAAGTAGATTCCCAGAGTGACTGAGAACAGGCAGCGTTTCACACCGCAACCTTTAAATAGAGTTTCTGACAGTGTTTCACTAAAACAGACAATCACACTTCCATGTTATCCCTTACAAACACACACACACACCTGCATGGTTCCATGCTGAGATGTGTGCACCAGAGCGTGAAATGATGTGCAGTGGTGAGAATCGAATCCGAGAAAGGCGGTGAAAGGAAGCTGTGGCCCAATGATGTCACTGCAATGCAGCAAATGAAGAGTGTTTGAGCGATGAGGTCACACACTTTCAGTCTGCCTGTGTCAAAGTCTTATTGTTAGCCTGAAAGACAACGAAACCCTTTGGAAACGTTCATACCGGGCTGAGCCTGCCACCAGTCAGAGTTGACAGAGGCTCAAAGCATCCTTGAGTTTCAAACGCACACGTCGCTGCCATAATTGGCCGATGGAGACTGGTTTGGAATTAAAACCAGCTCTATGCAAGAGTGAAAAATGAACAAAATTACAAATTAAAGCACGTTTGATTCAAAGCATGATTATTGTCTGCAGTGCCCGGGCTTACAAATTAATCTGGATTGAGCCTTGATGAGGCACAGGAAGTTTGGCAGGAAGCCTCGTCTGTGTGTGTCTGTGTGTGTCTGTGTGTGTCTGTGTGTGTCTGTGTGTGTCTGTGTGTGTCTGTGTGTGTCTGTGTGTGTCTGTGTGTGTCTGTGTGTGTCTGTGCGTGCGTGTGCGTGCGTGTGCGTGCGTGCGTGTGCGTGTGGAAGTAAATTGACCAGGTGGCCTGACAGTCTGTCCAGCTGTCAGCCAGAAGACCGTAGCTGGTGCTCACCTCTGAACCGCCACAGCTGCCATGCTAATTACTTGTTCCAAGTGTACTAATCACTGACTCCAGGTCAGTTCTCTGTGGCCCTCTGCTTCTGGAATAATGCACTAGAGGTGGATTGGGAACTGACATTTCAAAGTATTGCAATATGTTATTGCACAATATTCTCAGACAAAACCAGAATCCCAAACCAGTTTCATTCACTAAGCTCATTTAGAATATTCCAAATTAACAAATTCATGTGCGTATTAGGCTTGCTGCGATAGTCTGTGTTACCGGTGTTCAGCCATAACACCAGTTACATCACTTGCCCACCGCGGCACCGTCCACCACAAAGTTCTCCTGTGCGTACGAATATGAAATAATCCATGCAATTATTAGTGAATGAGAGACACAATATTTCTAGTTACATAAGTATTTTTGGGCTGACCACCAGTCAGGCCTGCTAAGTCTGCTAAGTTTTCGTGCTACAATAAACATGGTACTATCAAGGTACACATCATTACTAATTTTTCTGACGATGAAATGCCAACTCTCTATAAGCTCGCTAGTTTTATGGCTCTCCAATGAAATAAAAGAAGAAAGTTCAGTACTTCTTGTGCAAAGCAGTGAAGTCCAGTGAAGATGAATGGGAAATCAGTTCAAAAGATAAACGCTCGCAATTTCACAGTTCTAATCATAATAAACTAAACACAAAATGAAAATACTACCGTATCAAGACACTGACGTCAATATAATATTTGTATCATCTATAATATCGTCAATATAATATGTGTGTAGTGTGCAGACATGTTTACTGACTATATGGAAAGATTTATTAAAACAATTTCACTAAATAAAAAAATATATATAAAAAAGATTGTGATTTCCTTTGTGGAAATGCTAATCACTAAGATTAGAGGACCTCCAGAACTGTTGATGTTTTACTCTATGCTCAAAAACAAATGCTAACCTCTTTAACCTGCAGATAAGGACAGCCAACTGTTTTGGATTTAATGAGCGCAGTCTTTTATCGGCTAACCGCTTCAGCTAGCTTGAAGGAGAACAGCAAGGAGAATTCTTCTCCAAATAAACGTCTGTGCTCCCTCTGTCTGGGGAACCTGGGACCTCTATTAAATATAGCTGGGATTCTTTTTGAGAGCTTGTTTGCTATGTTTGTATCTCTGCCTCCATTTCCTTCAAGATGTGTGTTGATGGCCTTGTTGCTGTGATTGCGAAGTGCTGGAAAAGGAAATTATGCTCGTCTGGTGGATGGTCTGAAATGCGGTGAGACGAGGTCGTATTTGATCAGCGTTCTGGGAACATAAATGTGATGATGGTGACATTTTTGTAAAAGGCCTATATGGGATTCCTGAACAGTGAGTTCAGTGACACAGTTCTGTGGAATACCGCAGCTATTCCTCACATGTCATTCCCATATTTCTCCCTCTCTCTTCTTTTCTTTTTCACCAGGACAACTTTGCAACTAATCAGCAACTTGGGAGCACAGCTTGTAGAATTCTATAAAGCTCTAGTCTATAATAAAAAGGACAAAAGAAAGCCACACAATCATATATATATAAGATCAGCCGCCCTTTATTTCTCACAAAGCCCAAGAAATGTCATTTAAGGCAAGGAATAGCAGAAAGTAGAAAAATCGAATGCAAGTCTTTAAGCATGAATGCTGACGCATTAATGTCTACTGTCCAAAATAGCATGATCAAATTAGGAAAGGTTAGGAAATTAGGAAACTAGAATTCAGATCATTTATATTTGTGGCCTATATATATATATATCCTTTAAAAACGGATACATGAGAGGTTTAAGCTTACTGGAAGTCTATAGTATTATGTGAATGTGTGCCTCTATATTCGCAAACACCAAAAGAGGGTCATTCCGTGTCAACTCAACCAGAGGTCCCAGGCTAAAAATGTATTATTTTTTTTCTGCTGAAATAAATGCATAAATGAAGAAGAAAGCTAAAATCTTACATTTAATGAATGTATATTGACTAAGTAATCCACTATTTTGTAGAGGAAGGTCAAAATGACTATTTTAGCCTGAGATTTGGAGCCAAATTACAGGGGGGTAAAAATGACTTTAGAAAGATGGCAGCATCATCATTTTATTTTTACACGGAGATTGGCAAGTCTGTTAGTAAAATCTGTTGACAGGTTTAACAGATTGCATTATATGCCAACAGTGACAGATCAAAAATGGGGAAAGCACTTCTTGTGTTTTTTTCCCCAAGTTTGCATGCCCCCATTTGGCTCCAAATCTCAGGTGAAAATTGTCATTTTGACCCTCTCTACAAAATAGTGGATTACTAGGGGTGTAACGATACCTTCATTTCACGATTCGATATATATCACGATACTGAACTCACGATACGATATTATTGCGATACTCCCAAGACATATGATAAAAGGTTAACAAAAAATACTGTTGATTAAAATGCTAACTTTGATATTACATTGTGGGTTTAAATGAACAGGTTTGGACTTGGTGCTTGTAATTCAAGGACAATGGTGACACCAGAATAAAAATATTCATGATTCTGAAGCTGACCATTGCATTATTATACATTATAATCAACATTATATAGTAGTTTAATGTAGTACTGACACTAAAACTCTGAAAACATGATTTTTTTCTTATACAGTAATTTCTATTTTGGGTGAACTATCCACGATACATATTGTCACTATCCACGATACGTATTGTTGCATTTTTGTATTGCGATATATTGTGGCACGATATATTGTTACACCCCTATGGATTACCCATTACATTTAACATTCTGGCTTTCATCACTATTTATGTTTGTCTCTCATCGAAAAAATTACAAAAATCAAACAAAATTTGAGGCGGGGAAGTTTATGAAATTCGTTTGATTTGACATGGAATGACCTCAAACCGTTTTTTTTTTTTTTTTTTTACAAATTTACTGTCTTCAAAATTACATTTCAAGGATTACTCTCAGACTTCCAGTTATTATGCTTCCTTAAGACTGTCTGTTTTTAGTGAGGACACGGATAGCAATAAAAGGTTACAGTTATGTAGTATCCGAAAGTGAAAACATGTAGTTTTGCACATATGGGCGTGAGAGAAAAAAAGGGCTTTGAGAATTCTCTCCTCTGAGATGCGTCATAAATAAAGTCCCAGGTTTTGCAGAGGAGATGTCAGAAGACGAGCCAAGGGCTCTTATAAGGTACAAAACAAGCTATCAAACAGAGCCAAAGGCCCTCAGCAGCTATAAATAGGCCACATCAGCACTATGAGCGTGAAGGGAACAGAAGCAATGTGTCATGCAGCATGTGGAAGCTCTCTTAAAGTGGTGCAGTTGTGTCCTCACATTGAATGAAGCTCAACAAACATTGATCAACTGCTTCTCTACCTAAAAAAAACATCCTCTTTTATCAGTCAACTAGGGCTGGGCATCGTTCAAAATATTTCGATCCGGTGCCAATTTCGATACCTCTGTTTCGATACCGGTTCCTAACGATACTTTTTTTCGATACCAATTTTATGAAATCCATTTTAACAAGATTACATAAGATATTACCTCAGAAAAACTTTTATTTTTTATTTATTTAGTTTTATTTTTTCAGTTTGACACATGCTCCTTAGCCAGTGCACAAAGGAACAAAAAATGTTTTCTAAAGCGCTCATGCTCACCAAAGCTGAATTTTTAAATAAAAAAATACAGTAAAACTTTAGTAATATTGCGAAATAGTATTACAATTTAAAATCGTATCTCTTATATTTTTCAAAATGTAATTTATTCCAAAATCATTACTTCAGTGTCACATGACCCTTCAGAAATATGAAAACAGTTTGCTGCTTAATATTTTGGAAACTATGACAATTTTTTTCATGATTCTTTGATGAATAAAACATTCTAAAGAAAAGCATTTATTTAAAAACGAAATATTTTGTAACATTACACATGTTTTAATGTCACCTTTGATAACTTTAATGCATCCTTACTGAAAAAAAAAAATCTGACTATACCAACACATTTTTGAACGGCAGTGTACTTTCAGTAGGTTATTATTTATTGCAATATAAACACTGTCCGAGTGATCAACAAGGTATCTCTTCATTTACCAGTCGAAGACGGAGCAACTTTCTGCTCTGATGTTTACTCCGTGCACTGTCAAGGTCTTCATCCTATTTGTCGTGGTACCGGTCTTTGCAGCAATTATTTTACCGCAAATACTGCATCGCGCGCTGTTGGCATCGAGCCTGGACAAATGTACCCACACTTTTGATCGACTTTTCCACATCTTTAAGGTATTATGTGTGTGTGCTCGCATCTCATATGAATATGTGCGCGGAGAGTTTGTGTGTGTGTGTGTGCGTGTGTGCTCGCGTCTCATAAGTATGCGTGTCGAGAGTTTGTGCGTGCGCGCGCGCGTCTCATATGAGTGTGCGCGGAGAGTTCCGCGCGTTTCGTGTGAATAGAGTTTGCATTTATGTGCGTCGTTGTGCATTTCATATGTATTTGTTTGAGCGCTGCCGTTGACGAGTTAACTCCTTAGGTATCGAAATCTGGAACCGAACAACATGTCATTTTTCGATACTCGATAGTATCGAGGCAATTCGGTCGGTACCTAAAAAGTATCGAGACTCGGTACCCAGCCCTACAGTCAACGTACCGTAGCTCCTGGCTCTATTTCTGCTTGCTTGCTTCTAATACAACATGCTTTGGTGCTTAATAAATACAAATACAAACATCCATCATCCACAAAATTACAATGAGTTCATAAGTAAAAGCTACTTATCTGTGGAGCAATTTGCTCTTGCAGAGCTGATGGATGTAAACAGTGGACAAAGCATCCTGAAGGGTAATCTGTATTCTGAAAGGCTGGGTGGTATTTCCCAAGACATGTTTGAGAATGGCTGTTTTGTCTTTGCTGCACAGCATCATTTCAGCTGTCTAGTTCTAAATCAGAAGCACTTCACCTTTAACCCTGACACACTCCAGATTCAGACTGCTGCTAGTTGGATAGTCTCAGGATTATTGACTATGGGCGTAAAAGTCTGCTTTAGGCATAGCAGAACCACACACATTCAAAATCAATTAGTCTGGTGGGTTAACTGAATGACTAGTCAAATAATCAATCTTAAGAATGGTATCTGCATCAACTTAAATGCTTTTTAAGACCTGCACAAAAACAATTAATACTATATGGGCACATTGGGCAGGGAAAAGCAGTGTCTATGGTAACATTGTAAACCATAAAATGACTGTAAAAAAACAATTTTCAATTCAAATACAGGTTTGATAAAAGTAATTATTTTCACTATAGGCCTATAACCAGGAACGATTATATCGTGTCAATCAAAATCTGCAACTCACACTGTGTGAAGAAAATTTCGGTTTGAATTTAGGGCTGTCGGAGTTAAAGGCAGGGTAGGTGATTTGTTCCAGAAACATTTTTTGTTATGCTGGTTAACATCCTGATAGCAATCATTAAGTTAAATGGTCTAAATGTATTTATTTGTATAGGCTATATATTGCAATGGGGGGAATATTTGTGGGTCCACTCCTGATAATGCCAAATGTATTATGTTACCAGTAAAAAGTAGCCTACATTATTTTAAATTTATCTAGTCAGTGACAGAGTGCAAACATATTAGTCTAAAATATTTCTGTATTTTTAGCTTCAGAATCATGAATATTTTTTTAGATTCTGGTGTCACCATTGTCCTGTGCATTGGGTTACCAGCACCAAGTCAAAGCCCATTATTTCCACTCCCAACGTAATACCAAATTTAGCATTTTAATCAACAGTAAAATTTTTGTTGGCCATTTCCCATATGTCTTGGAGTATACAGTAGGCTATAGCAATAATATTTTATCAAGAGTTCAGTATCGCGATATGTATCGAATCGTGACATGAGGGTAGGGGTGTGCGATATCATGATTTTTGATCGTGGACGATTAAAATGTCTCCACGATCTGCTTTTGAAGAAATATCGTAGGATTGTGCATTCTACTAGTTTGCAGTTCTGGCGCCTTCATCTCAACATACTGTACAGCGCGACGTATATATTCACATGAAATGCAGAGGAACGGGACACTGTAGTTCATAAAATTGTATTATTTGCATGTGCTTTAAAGCCTTGCCGGTTACACATGTCATTCGCTGCTGATACGCTGTTCTATCGAGCGCTTTTCTGAGTGCAAACACCTGACGCGCACATGCACTAAAAGCCTGTCTAACAGCGCTTACTGAACCAAGTTATCTTTCGAGTCTCATTGTGCTAATACTGTCAAATACACACAAGGTTTACATAAACAAAGTTGGTTATGTCTAAAGTGAAAGAACAACAAAAAAATTGAGAGAAAATCTGCTTGTCAAATGTGTGTATAGAGAGCCTAAGTCCCTCCCCTTCCGGTTGACAACCATGGGACCTTATTTCGGGAAAAATATTGTATGGTAGTCAATGGCGAGAGACAACAAATATTTTTATCTTGTTTGAATTGTGCCCTGAATTACACATATGATGTTTGGCAATTTACAATATACATTTTAAAGTCAAGAAAGTCGCAGTTTGATGTAAAACTGTTGAGGTATAAGACTGTGAAAATAAGTAATTACAAAGACTACAAACCGAAAAGGCGCAAATGTGACATCATACCTTTTCTCTCAATGAATGAAGCTAACTTTACTGAAGCTAACGTCTGTCATGTTTTCTATAGTCTTACGATATAATCGTAACGTTACGCCGTGATGCCTGAGTGTGTTGTACCAGACTCCACACACACGAGCAACGATGACGTATAGTGCGAGACGAGAGATGTAGTTCATTGAGCGATTTTCACATAAAACTAAATGTTACTCTTCTGTTTTATGACAAACTGCAACTTTCTTGACTTTCATAGTTATATTTTAAATTGACAAACATCATATGTGTAATTCAGGGCTCAGTTCGGACGGAATAAAAAGATAAGTTGTTTCTCGCCATTGACTACCATACATATTTTTTCCGAAATAAAGTCCCATGAGACGGAAGCGGAGGGGCGGGACTAAGGCTCTCTATATTAGACTCGTTGCGTGCCGATCTTAAAGTGACAGTAGCCCTAATAGTAAACATGCTGCCGCTTGTCCTTAAAGGTTGTATCAGCGATTTCAGGCGCAAAAATAAATTATCACATTCATCTAATCTTTCCTAACGATCCGCTAGCTGCCCGCCCCATAAGCAAGCTGTCAAAAAAACGCATCTCTGTAGGCAGCCTAGGCTCTGAGATCGAGATACGATTGCTGAGATCTGCACACAAAAACAATTGCCTTTACCAACCACTCAAAACCAAAATAAATAGTGTTCAACCAATCACCGACAGGGGCTGGGTGTTGTGAGGGCTGAGAGCACGAGCGCAAAACCTCACAACACCCAGTCCCTGTCGGTGATTGGTTGAACACTAGGCCTATTTATTTTGATTTTGAGTGTTTGTGAAACCGATTGTTTTTGTGTGCAGATCTCAGAGGCTGCCTACAGAGACGCGTTTTTTTTTGACAGCTTGCTTATGGGGCGGGCAGCTAGCGGATCGTTAGGAAAGATTAGATGAATGTGATTATTTATTTTTGCGCCTGAAATCGCTGATACAACCTTTAAAGGGATAGTTACCCAAAAATAAAAATTCTGTCATTATTTACTCACTCACTCTAAAGTTGTTCCATACATGTATTAATTTCTTTCTTGTGCTGAACACAAAAGAAGATATTTTGAGGAGTGTGGCTAACCGGGCGTTTTCTGGTCCCCATTGACTACCATAGTAGGAAAAAATTATGGAAGTCACTGGGGTACATCAAGTGTTTTGTTACCCACATTCTTCCAAATAACTTTTATTTTCAACAGAAGAGGGAGACTTATTCGGGTTTGAAACGTCTTGAGAGAGTAAATAATGACAATTAAAATTTTTGGGAGAACTATCCCTGTTAATAAAACAACAAAATACAAAGAGCAAAACACTCACTGCTCTTGACTGAGAACTTTAATAGTAGCTTTAATAAGAATCAATGTACAATTTATACAGTGAAGTCTTTTGTGTTTTATTTTCATATTTGTTCATTTAATTACTTTCTTCAATGCTGTTAAATACACCTACTGTAGCTGAAAAAATAAAGCACTGTTTATTTCATTTGTATATTAAGTTGTGTATGTGTATCTTTTCTTTGTTCTTAATTTTTATTAACAAAGAAAATGACAAATAATTTTTATCTTCGCCACTTTGGCCTAAATGTCTGCCATTCTTTTTTTATTTTATATTTTGTTACCTAAGGCTTTGTTTTTAAAATAGGGACATTAGTTTGGCTGTAATGCTCAGTCACTTGCAAAATAGTAAAACCAACATGAAAAGGAATCGTGATAAAATCGTGAATCGTAATTTTCCTGAAAAAAATCGTGATATGATATTTTTGCCATATCCCCCACCCTACACATAGCGGTTCAAAATATGGGTTATCGGTCTACGTGATCTGCAATAATCGGTATCGGTCCTGAAAAACGCATATTGGTCGGCCCCTAATTATATGTGACTATATGCAACACAATTGTCAAAGTAACAGCTCTTTACATGAACAGGAGAGAAAATACATAAAAAAATATACATGCTTTATATAGGCTATGCATATATAGGCCTTATAAGCTGACCGCAATCATTACACACATGACTGGCAGAGAAAGAAAGGCAGCCCTGAGACAAATAGAAAAACTACTAAATAAAATTCCTTGATACATAAATAAAAACTTTTGCAAATATAAAACTGGTAAATAAAATGAAAATAAATAAACAATAAAAAAAAATCTACTAATTAATCAGCTTCGGCTGTGTGTCTGTCAGCGCAAGAATTTTTCGTGGCTTATTGTGATTAATAACACTCTAACGTGTCAATAACTTTAAGTAGTAGGCTACAGCGAGGTTTATATAACAATTTAGAATATCGATTTTTGAAATGTGTGAATCAATGCGAATAGGCAGAAGTTTGATTTTTTCCCCCACCCGTAATATTTATATATACATACACACATACATATAGCCTATACATATACTCAGAAACAAATGAAACTCTTGAAGAAAAAAACTATTGAATGGCTCTCAAAAATACGATGCTACAAAGCTTCCAAACTTAGCTAGGGCTATTAGTTCTTACTCAGAAACTCTCATTAAAGCTGCTTAGTTATTTGTAAACACAACATTTTCCCCAGTGGACTAATAAAATCCAGTGCTACCCGTCACCCCAAAATTGCATTAAATCAAGTCAATTTATGGATATGTTGATTTAAGCCTTCTTTTGTCATTTTTGTGTGCAATATCCATCAAGAGGTCCTGTAAATGTTCAGTGAGAAATCTGAAACTGAGACATGTGGCAGTGTCATTTTTGTACCAATCTGAGAACAATTCCCCAGTTTGCTTACTGGTTAGAATGTAAGACTGAGCACAGATCCCAGTTCAGTAAGCTCAAGTTCTACCAAAAAACAGTGTCCCACTCGCGGCTTCCAAAGAGGTCAGAGAGCAAAATCTGTTTGTTGACTCAGTACAAATCTCACTGCTGTTTGCAAAGAACAGGAAAGTGAATGCAAACTGGACAAAACTAAACAATACAAGATAGAATCTTCAAAAGAGAGAGAAAAAAGTGTCACATTGACATTTACTTCTTTGTTAGCCATCTAAATTTCCAATCTCACAGACTGCTTAAGCCAAAATGAAAAAGCAATGAATGAACACTGGGCTTAATCTGGGAGATAACTATGATAAATGATAGGGATGCAGTAATATTACAATTCTGGCAGATACACAACACATAAACCAATAATTATTTGAAAGTTATGGCTAATAATAACCAATAAATGTTGATACATTAAAATTGTACTATGTTTTATGTCTAAATAAATAAAAACAAACTAAAAATTAAACCATTTATAATGTTGTGTTGCTCAAATTCACCCTTATAAATATACAGATTACAAAATTAAAAATAGATATTCTTTTTGAGATGTGTTAAAGATTACACGTTATTCAATTGTGTTTTAAAAGAATGCCTTTAATTGAGCATTAGATGACGGCAAAAGTAATCTAAATGTTACCCGTCACAAAAAAATTCCAATATCAACCAACATGAATAAATTGCAAAGAAAATCTCTAATATCAGCCGATAACCAATATGATGCAAATGCATCCTAATAAATAATTATGACGTATATGGTCTTGACACAACATACGTCAGGCTTCTGAAATTCCCCAATTCTAAGAACCGGTTAGAGCAAGTCATGTGGAAATGTTTTCTGGATAGTACTTCTCTGCTTTGAGCAAAAAAAAAAGAGGAAGTAAGCAACACTTGACCTTGTGTAATTCTGAAAATATTGTGTTATGCAGTGTTTGCAAGATTAAAACAGCAGCAATGAAGCTGGCAGATCGGGACAGACTACCGTACTAGGCCACATAACCCAGTGGCTAACACAGGAAACAAATCCAGACAAAACATGAGGCTGTGTTCTGCAAACACTGACGAATCAAAGACACAAACATAAAACAAACCAATCAGGTTTTTTCGTTTGCTTGGCTGCAAGTCAGCCTGTGGTTTTACAGCACGACAGGTGCCGAAGCAGCCAGCCTCCCTCGTTCCATCGGGGGAATCACAGATAAAGGTCTAATAAGAAAGAAATCCCTTGATGAAGAGCATTTTGCACCAAGATGCATTTGTCTGTGTTCAGAATGTCAGACACGAGTCGTACAAATACTTCAGCAGCCCTCTGTTCGTAATCTCTTTAGACACTGCCTATGTGAAAACGAAACTGACGTGCTGCATTCTGCATTAACTCTGCTTTTGTCAAGAGAATCAATGCCTCAATGCACACACGCCTGTATTGACCTTCATCGCTCCCACACCATCTCGACGATGACTGTTAAAGAGGGATCACACAAGACGTGAAGACATTACGCACACCACATGACTTCAAACACGATGTATCAGAAACCCTGACAGCTGCAATTACTGATTCAAGCAGAAGTGGTTATTATGAAGCAGATATTAATAAATAAGCTGACTGTATGATGACATAACTGCTTCAACATTGCTGCAAAAACGCATATGTAATTACAAAAAACATAAAATGGGCCACAAAGTCAGTAAATGACCCTATACTGCCGCGTTACAGTGGCATCAGCTCCTTGAACTGACAGCGTCTTAAGACAGATCAGCATTCCCATCACGAGCATGTTCCAATTCATCACTGGTGTCCAGACAGCTGAGGATGTGCAAGCCAAGGCTAGTGGAACTGCATGCCAGGGATGCAGTAACACTTTGAGCTTTTTAAAAGCACCCAAGAATACCTGCGAAGAGACTGTGCAAGTACAAATACAGGATTTTTTTTATCTTTTTGGCATACTCACAATCAAGGTGTTTCTTTTTTGGTCCACTGACTTCATGCGTTGTGGCCTTGCAGAGAGCTTTGCTGATGGCTGATCCAGTCATGCTGTGCTGGGCCGCAGCGATGCGATCCGTGATGGACTGTCCTGACATTTTTATTCAGCTCTGAGATACGAAAAATCAACACTAAACTTGACCTGGTCTCACTGTAGACGCGTGTATTCTCACAACTATCTAGTATAGGAGTTGACAATTTTACAAAAATACACTGACTTGATGCAGTTTGATACGTTTGAACCGCCACCAAGTCAACTGGCACTAATTGATACACTTGAAGTTAAAAAAAAAAGGGAAGGAAAAGTTGACTTAACTAGTAAAAATGTCACAACTAGATATGCCGTAACTAAATTGGAGGGGGATCTAAACTTTTGTTAGCTAATATTACTCATACACCATTGGCACCAAGAACAGATACTGGTATCATTGAAGTCTGAAGATACAAAACAACTGTTGGAAAATGTCATAGCTATCGGTCAGGCCAGCTCAGAGGATTCAGGCAGAAAAGATCACCTGTCAGCCAGCTTGAGCCTCACCAATTAAGACCTTTTAAAAGAAAACAAACTGGATATAAGACGCGCCAGCAAACTAGATTGAGATCAGATAAGCGAAACTGTTCATTCTTGCCTGTATAAACCTGCTATTACACTGGTATCAAGTCAAGAACTCTGACAGGTTTTCTTGCGAGAAATATGCATAGACATACAAACCAAACCCTATAAGTGACTTGGCAAAGAGGCGGTAAGAAAGGTGGATTAACTCAAAAATGTAACTATACAGGTAACAAAACAAAAGTATTACGTAACCAATCAATTTAGGCGATTTATCTAATCAACAACCTAAACTATCTGCCCAGCCAGCTGAGTAGATAAATCACATCTGAGCTTGAATTATTGCTCCAGCTTTCTTATATTTAGACAACTAACGTTACTAACAAAAACAAATCCTGCTCGAGCCTAAGATATTCCTAGATAACACATAATCTTCAAAAAGAATGGTAATTGTTGTTAAAAAGAAGTCCAGCGTGCATCGCGACGAAGACAGCTGAAAGTGTCCGGCTCAAGTTGGACTCCAGCCCGGTGAGCCAGCGCGTCTAACCGGATGCCTGGTTCTCTGCCCTTCCGTCCCGCTTAAAGTCTCCTTTTAGTCCGCGTATACGACACGGTTCCGCCCGTGGTGAGAACGACAGACGTCGAGTTGCTTGGGACTGAATTGAGGGGTGGTTTAGCTATAACCCCCTGTCTGTCTCTGTATCTGTGGTTGTGGTTCGAACTGTCAGCTCTGTGTTATTCCGGTTTGGTGAAGAATGCGCTGGCGGAGCCGTTCAGGACAAAATGGCTTCGCTGTGATCAGGTGAACGAGGAGCTGGAGTTTGATTGGGCGGGAGCAAGTGGCGTTCACTCGTTCGTGGGAAATAGCGTTGCCACTTCTTACCCAAACTCTTGTTGTGATAGCCTACTTTTTTGACAGTTATTCCACAAATGAAGATTGCTTTTGAAAACCATTTGAATAAATATAACGAATAATATATGTAGATATATATTGATATATACATATATATATAGCCTATAGCAGTTTGTATATTTTTTTTTTATTCATTTACACATTATTATTATTTTTTTAACTATCAAAAAATGTAATTTAATTTGGCATTTCCAGTTGACATCACAACTTCGCGAACTTCCTGACCTGCAGTTCAATCATTAGCCGTTAGGGACTCAAAAATCCAGCTTGGGAATCAATAATGTTTTTGAATGACATGGCTTTTTATCGAATAAAACATATTTTATGTTTTCATGGGATACATTTTATATAGGTATTTAACGAAGGCTAATGTAATTTAAGTAGAATGTTTTGATCAAGGATCTTGTTTGAATTCCACGTAGGCCTATTTGGAAATCAGAATAAAACAATCAGTCACTGAGCTACTCGTTGTCTAACAGTGAGACTTGTTATCTTGTATAACTTGTAAAAAAAAAAAAAAAAAAAAGTTGAAAATTGATCAACTTATTTTGAAGTTTTAAGCACTGTAAAAACATGTTGTCAACTTATTGATCATACTTTTTTTACAGTGAAATAATACTTTAATGAAACACTATAAACAATTAAATAATAAATTAAATAATACAATTAAAATAAAATACATTATAAATACACATATAGATTCAACAAAAGGCATTATATGGCAAGTTACAAAATACAATAGATAAACAAACATTTCACACATTTTACTTGAACCTTTTTTATTTTATTAGATGTATAAATACTACAATTATGGAGTGAACAAATGAATAGCACTTAAATAAAAACAATGACCTGTGACCTCTAAAGCAATAAAACCCAGTGTCAGAGTCAAAGATGGTGTGAGCAAAAAGGAAATGTTTCTAAGGGAAAGTACAACATTCAACACACCTTTCTGTATGAGGAAGTGGTTTAAAACCACAATGGTGTCAACCATCGACTTCATTTGGGAGGAGCATGAGAACATGTATTGTTTTGAAATAAACTTTGTATGTATAAATAGCTTTATTTGAACTGTCACATATGGCTATATAGTGTACTTTAAAAACTGATGACACTCTGGCTAAACCTCAGAGCTAGCTGAACAAAGACAAGACATTTGTTTAAGTAAACCTGTTTTTTGCTATAGCTGTTTTGACAAAATTACTATAAAATTACTAAAAGACTATTCACGCTGGGGTATTCTTGTGCACAAAGACAATGCATTTGCAATGAACATTCATGTGTTTACACTGGAACACACACGCAATATTTAAGTAATCTACAAAAGTATTTCTACAAGATCTAGTACATTTTTGAATAGGCCTACTGGCAGTTAGGCGATGTGAACAGCTGGTGTGTCAGCCCCATCTAGAGGTAAGCAGATGCAATTATTTCCATGGCAACTAGATCCAGCAGTAGCCCTTGGCAACTGATCACTTCCCCAGGGAGCATAATGAAACAAGAGATGTTGATATGTAAATAACATGTTATAGTTCAGATTCTGCCATTAAATGTAATAGAACGATGCATTGCATCACTTTATGGATCACTTTATTCTTAAAAAAAAAAATCTGGATCACTTTAAATATACAAATTCATAAATTCTGTGGACCAAGAAATTAGAAAATGTGCATTTTTCACATAAATGGTTTCAATTTTGTTAGTCCTTGTATTTAAAAAAGCTCTTTACATTGACTGGAAGTATACATGTGGCACTGACTGTCAGATCAATGCAAACAGAGGATTTGTGAGAAGGATTTCTCTTGATTGACAGACCATCCAAAACCTGCTTAAATGGTTAACCCCTCACTTTCGTTCAGTCAATATTTGCATCATCCACATAGTCACATGTCTGATTCTTTAGAGGCTAAATTAATGCATTCACTGCCAACATGTCAGGCCTTTGAACTGTGAATTTAGTGATCATGTAGCAGGTACTTTTATCTAAAGTGACATACAAATGAGGAACGTCACAAAAAATGTATAATGCCCATTCTATCTAACAATAACATTCTGATGTCCTTAAAGATGAGCCTTCAACTCTGTTACATGAATGAAAAAAAATTATGATTTGCTGTTGCACGCAAGCTAACATAAACAGTCATGAAGATTGCTATCACACAATTCCTGACATGCTCTCATCTTCAGGTCCAACAACTACAGGCTGGCAGCAGCCGGTGCAAATGTACCGCAGCACGCAGAGGTAAACACTGCCGGACAGTCCCACGGCCAGGACCAACAGGATCAGACTCAGGTACGATGGCCCAGGCTGGTATGCGAATTCAGTGAGCATGTCACTGTCCATTACTGTGGGTAGTTCAGAGAGCTGTGCTGTGGTGGATTGAAAAGAGACAAGCTGAGTTTTATTTAGCAATTAATTTATTATAAAAATCATATCATCATGGTCTATTAGTAATATTTTAACTACTGTTGAAATCTCTGTTTGTGGACAGTTTATTATTTAATTAATGAAATTTGTATTGTTTAGTGATTTTTTTTTGTATGCACCTACAAAAATGTCCACTAACCCAGTCATGAGTCATTAAAGTATCAAATTATATTTTTAAAAAGGCCATCTTCTTTTTTACATTGTATTGCATAATGCACATGTATTCATTTTATTTCTTTATAAGGCTTGTATGTATTAATGAAGATGTGTGTTATTTCAGGTTGTTTTGTGACTTTTTCTATTAATTTTACAGGTCCACCTTGAAATTCACTGAAACACTTTTATATAACAGAATAGATACACCAGTTAATAGACACAGCATACAATTAATAATAACTGTTACACTTACGAGATTAATAAATGAAGAGGGAGGCTGTCTGATAAGATAAAAAGCAATAATAACAACACAATGGACAATATAAACAATATTTTATAAGCAAATGATTCAAGGCAGTATCCTACCTGAATTCAATGGGGAAATAAAAAGAAGCAGCAATTCTGTCCCCATCCACAGCATTATGTAGCCTGTAGAGTTTTACCGCTCTGTTGCTGTCGTCCTTGGAGGCAGCAAAACAATCTTTTTTATTTTATTTTTGAAAATTATAATTTACTTTTGATTGATCACTTCTGACTGGCCTGTTTTGGATAGGCAGACATACCACCGTCCCTCAGTTGTGCTGCTGCTTACCAAAATATCTGCTCAAACTTGATTTCAAGAAAACAAATTACACCGCCTCTCTTTCCGTTTTTTTCAAAGGTGATTTGGTCCCAACAGTCGTCAACCTTTCGACATCCCCAACGATGAGCAGAAAGCCGGTAGCCAAACAGTTTCCTGACCAAAGCACTTTTACGGAATTCCCTTTGCTCAGTCCGTAGCCTTATGACAACGCGGCGTGACACTATCGCATATTCTGGAGTGTCGAAGGAGCAAGTAGCACTCCTTGCTCTATTCGCGGTTTTACTACAACATACCTGTAAAGCGATCAATATCCTATCCTCCGGGGATGCTGTCAGACCAACAATTATTGCCCAACTCTGGAAATACTACAACACGTTTACAGTTACAGCACTGTGCGATGCTCTAATGCTCTATCATTAGCACGTCCAGCTCACCGCTCACAGCATATTCCAAACGATAACCTGTGCAATTACCTCTCAAAATCATAGAGTAGCTATCATCACCCTTCAGATGCACAATTAATAACGCTGGAAAGAAATCACGCCTCACTTGTTCTTAAGCATTTGTGCAATTATCTTTTCTGGGGGTTATTCTTATGATTAAGTGTCATCGCATAATGGATTATTTTCCATTTAAAAAATATATATTTTTAAGATTTTAAGCATTATCACACGAAGACCTGCTGACAAGCCTAGCAGGAGTTATTTTTTTTAATTTATAGAGTTGTACACCATTTTAATAAGAGGAATAATGATGGTAACGGTTTATTCATATTCTAGGGACACAACTTCAAGTCTTTTTAATATTATGACCACTAAATTTAAAAATGATTTAAATAAGTACATACCTTTAATTTATTTAATTTTAATTTATTTTTAATTTATAATTAAAGCCTATTAATTAAGCTTTGCATTGCTCAAGCTTTGTACACGTTCATGAGCGACATGTTGGCTAAGTCAGTTTCGTTGTTGTGGAAAGACTTATGTCATAAGTTGCCATAAAATTATTCATCATCATGTCCTCTGAATAAAAAGTGGGCTTAGTTAAAGGTCACTGTTAGACACGCTCTGTGGCAGACTCTTATGAGGCAAAGAGGACTAAAGCAGTCCAACAAGCAGAGATAAACAATTGAGACATGATTAATACTGTGAGATGATAAACACCTTGTAGCTACAAGATGCAATTATACAGATAGAGTTACACCGTCCAAAACACTTCCTCAGATAATGTGGGAAAAGTGAAGCCTGTTTAGTAGACAGATGGAAAATCAGTGGATTATGGCAAGTCAGACAACACAGACATGGTAAACAGACAGTGTAAAATGGCTGCTGTGAGCAGACAGAAAGCATATGGGTGATGACATAAAAACATTCAAACATCCAGTGACACATTTACAGGCACGCGCCTCCTCAGAGTCAGCCGAGACAATTCACAGCAATTACTCGTCTGAAGCAATTGCTTTCCATTTTTTTGCATATGGACGCACACAGACATAACACTTGACTGTGTGAATTTCATGACAGTAATGGAATATATTTTGCGTGCTGACACATGACTGCTTTTCCTTGAATTTTATTCATATAAAACCATTACATTTCAAGATCTTACATCATCCTTGATCCCACAAACCAATAAAACATATAAAGTACCTTTTACACGTCAAATAATAACTTATATATATATATATATATATAAGCTATTACAAGTTAAATACTGTCATGTGTGCAGGCATATCTCGAAAAGCACTACAGGCAGTATTTGGTCAAGGTGTTGTTGTTGGTTCAGATGGGCTTTCCATCTTTGGTCTGCATCTGTCCAAAAATTCCAAAAATATCTCAGGTTGATAGGCAGCAATGGCACTTATGGCATGAAACGGAAGTTGTAATAGTCTTTTCTTCCCTATTGTGACGTATATATCCAAATGAAACGGCTTCTCAAACTAAACAAAAAAGTAGGGCGGGACTTGGTTCTGTCACATTTCCAGGAGTTCTCAGAAGCGGAAGCTGTTATACTTGGGTAAACTTCTATAACGGTGAACGGGAGACAACAGCAAATATTTATTTTTCAATTTGATCCAATAGCAAAAGAAAAAAATCTGTAATAGAGTTTCCAGATTTTCCAAAAAAGGGAAAAAATAAAGATTGATTTTGTTGGTCTGAGATAAAGATACAGCATTAATTTGTTTCTTGACATTTACTGACAAGGTAATAACATAATGTGTATAACTTTTTATTTTTTTATGAAAATATGAAAAAAATTATTCGATTTGCGATGTTGATAACTGTGGAAAAGCGCCATCGCAGTCTATGTAAAGGATCTATCGGGAATAGATTGGATGGTTGTGGTAAACATGTCATCAAAGAGATGTCAGGAGGGGAAGTTATTTTGATTAACGATTACGAGGGCACATGAATTTTAAAAAAGTATTGATGTGCACGGATAAATTATTTATAATGAATAGCCTATACCATTAAAAAAAAATGTCCATTTTGATTTCATGGTGACATTAACTGTGTTTTTGAGCCTCTGTATCTGTTGAGTGTACATGAGCTTATTGTAGATTGGATTTAAAACAGCACACTTCCACACTATGTAAATGCATGCACACATTTCAAGTCTGAGGCTTTAGATGCAGATGTGCACACTGCTTTCCTGCTGCAAGAGCTTTATTTAGTTGTGAGTCTAACATTAAGTATTTATCAGAGAAAACTCTGTGTAAACGCTGCATGTTTTATTGATGACA
Organism: Phoxinus phoxinus; assembly: GCF_949152265.1. Classification (NCBI taxonomy): domain Eukaryota; kingdom Metazoa; phylum Chordata; class Actinopteri; order Cypriniformes; family Leuciscidae; genus Phoxinus; species Phoxinus phoxinus. Next base: position 40,245,221 of record NC_136877.1, on the reverse strand, counting down.
TTGTTGTTTTTGGCATGTGTAAATGTAAGTGCATATAAGTGTTAAGGCTTCATGGTCTTGTCTTTCCCACAAAGGCTTACTTCAGCACAATTTGAAGGCCCAACAAAGGGTGTGACCTATCTCTCTCTTTTTCTCTCTCTGTATTTTTCTTCCCCACTCTGTTCTTTTCACCATCTTACTCTATAATTCACTGTAGGGTTTTCAGCTGGACTGGAATTTTGTGCAGGCAGAACATCTAGAGTCACTGCGCTCTTTTAGGTTATAATCAAAAGCAGGCAGGATCAGTACACTGTTGTCTGATCCCACAGGAACATTCTCCTCGTCGATGGCCATTATATTTTGCACAAGACACATGATGGCTGCATCAATGTTTGTGTTGTCCTGTTAAAAAAAAGAGGAAGGAAGAATATGAGTAGAAATGTCTTTTAACATGTGCAGCTACTAGCAAGGTTAATATAATAGTAAAAAAAAAAAAAAAGCCTAAAATTTGTACCTTCGCAGACGTCTCATACCAACCCACAAAATTATGGTCCCTAGAGAAATTGTCGAGTTTAGGCATTTTGGAGCATAAACCATGTCTCTGTTGGTCACACTTGTTGGCCAGCAGGACAGCTGGCAGAGGACGCCCACTGCCAAGGGCAACTTTAGAATCAAGATCTTTCTTCCATTTCAACACAGCTTGGAAAGTGGAGGCACGAGTCATGTCAAAAACCACAAGTGCCCCTACTGCCTCTCGGTAATACACACGTGTCATGTTGCCATACCTCTCTTGGCCTGTAAATAAAGGGGAAAAAAGTGAAAGATAGTTTATGTGTATTATTTAAGTCATATTTTGTTCTTGTTTTATGGTCTTGAAGTGCTATTTCACAATATTTTTTTATTTTCTTAGACTGGCAAAACTTCAAAATTGTGGATGGTTTCCTTGACTGCAGACAAGACATCTTCCCATATCACAAATGACATGAGCTTGACCACACGGGAAAAGCTTAAATCTGTCAGAACGGATTCATTTGAGAGCGGTTCACCATTCATCCCAGATTTCTCAGCATAGTTAGCTTACTGTGCTCAACCGTGCTGGTTTATAATTATTTACAACCATTATTTTTAAGTATTTTTCTACACATATTTTCATCTAACTCATTAAACTCATTAATATATTACTCATATAATATTATGTCAATAAATATAATTTGTGGCTAGTCTGGAAACTTTTAACTTTCTAACTACCATTCTAATCCTGATTTCACAGCCACACATGGAAAAAAACATGATGACGTAAACATGTCTGGATCAGCACGGTTTCACAACAAGAACCATTCGGCCTGATGGTGGAAAAAACTTATTTTGTTGAAGATCTTATATGTAGCTATTAATGCATTATCATGCTGAAAATCAAGGCTGAGGCTAGTTAGACAGCTAAGGGTTCGCAGTGCAGTAGCATGAAATTCGATCTTATAAGGTCCTCTGTGAGGCCATAAACTACTGCATTCAATTGGGGATAAGACTGTCGTGCAATCTATTTTTCTCAGTTAAGTCCATGCTTAAGGGTGCAGTCATCTATATTACATGCTTTCACAGTCAACAAACTGCTGATAGAAATCTTTATTTAAATCTTAGCAGTTTTTGTGAATTTAACATCTTATTAAAACATGACAAACAAAAACCTAACTCTAATTGTAAACACATCTCTGAGTATTCCATTCTGTCAGTCATGTTGAATTTAATGCATTGTTTTCTGGTGCGATTTTGTGCGTGTGAGAGCGATGGAAAAGGTTTTGAGTGTTTTCACATGAGACCAATATAAGCACGAGACCAGACCAGTGAATATAAACACGGGACACACATTCCTGCGCCTGTGCTTTAGTTTAATCTGAGCATTAACACAGAGAGGGATTCATAGCACTGTGAGTAGCACATTGTCACTCACAACAGCTGAGAGAAGAAAAAATATCCCAAACAAGGCATGCTTTGGAATATGTAATGTGTCCAAGCCAAATGTTTAGAGCATTACTCCAGTAATATTAATCATCTGTCTTTTTGTGTGTGATTCTTTTTCTTAAGATAAAGTATTATGTTACAATGGTGCAAGATTCACTGTGGATGGTCAATAAAACATCAGTGCTAGGAAATTGGTTGTTAGAAAGAATTATTCTGACATCCTGGTTTTTTTTCTAAACACGGTTAAACATGTTTTAACATTTATCTAATTTTATTTCCATTTAATTTGTTTTTATTAATTATTTTTAGTTAATTTGTGAGTTTTCAGGCTTTTGCTCAATTTTCTTCATCAGTAATTAAATTCAAAGTGGTATAAAAACAAAAGTACAACATAAATATATGGCTATCTGACAGACATCACAAAAACAACGTTTTCTTATAGGCCTATGCTAAATCAAGAGTTTATGTCCTAAAAACTGCTTGGATAATGTAAGGAATTAAGTAGCCTGTACACTATTTAAATGTTTTGTTGAATGGGTAGGCTAGGCTATAGCATGTCAAATTGTAGGACACTGCTGTCACTGCTTGAAATACTCTCAATTACCCATATGTTCATTTCTTTACATAGGCTTATTGGTTTTTAGATAAGCCTGACTATAACTTAATCACTAACATTGCAGGCAAAGGTAAGGAATAGGCTACATCGGTAACTGACCTGCAATGTCCCACAACTGCAGTCGAATGACTGTCCGGTGATCCCAATTCAGGACTTTCAGAGCAAAATCCACACCGATAGTTGCGCGGTAATGTTGAGAAAAAATCTGATGCACATAACGCTTTATGATCGAAGTCTTCCCCACACCTAAATCTCCAATGACAAGTACTTTGAGTAACCGCTCCTGCTGCATTTCAGCAATCTAAACTACATGACAAATATATGCAGAAGAAAGAAAGCTTGTAAAACTACAAAACAGAACAAAAAACGCCTTAACGCGCGCCTGACAGTTGTCAAACTGAGTGTTTCACTGGAGGTGAGAAGTTTCACACTTAATTTGCCAGTCGACAACTTTTCATGCGCGGTGGATCCGCTGTCAAAAACAAAACAAAAAATCCTAAGCCTATCTGACCGATCTTCAAGAAGCTCTTCACAGTCTGCCTGAACTTTAAGACTAGGAGGAGATTTTGGTCCAGCGTTTATCAAGACTCGCCTGTTAAACTACAGCTCCCGTCATCCTGATTATATGGCGTGTTTGCTCATAAAACTTCAAATAGATGGCGCACATGAAAATACATAAACTTTATCAATTAATTAAACCTCAAGACACTAAGATATATAGTCTCAATCTCAAGACTAAAGTAGCCTTCTACTTTTTGTGATGTTTCAACCATCCTAAATGTAAATGTATTAAAACAATATTTAGGCTGTAATTTCCATGTGATAGACCGTCGCCTATATTTCTTTTAGCCAGTTTAAAAGGATAGTTCACCCAAAAATGAAAATTGTGTCATCATTTAGGCCTACTCCCCCTCACCAACAGTCTTCAAACTATATTCTTTTGTGTTCAACAGAAGAAAGAAACTCATACAGGTTTTGAGGGTGAGTAAATTATGAGGGTGAGTAAATTATGACAAAATTGTAATTTGTTTAAGACAACTTTTGCTGCATTTAAAAAAGTGTTATTTTTAATTAAAAGCAAGGATTGGTCAAACCACTGATCTGTTTAGCCTATTCAGTGGGCCAAACATTAAAAACTGGGAAGGTAAAACTTTGGGTGTAAAAACGCTTTGGGTGTAGTACATATAAGCGCTAGGCCTATGTCTCCATTCATTCATTCATTCATTCATTCATTCATTCATTCATTCATGTATTAATTCATTCATTAATTCATTCAAAACCCATACTGATCATCAACATAGGCTATAAATACTTTGTGTAGGCTAGTCTATTTAGTAGCCTAGGCCTAGTCTAGGATTAATGTTTAAAGAACAGCATTTTCGTTTGATGGTGAATTCCCAAGATGACAATGGTTTACGAAACAATATAAATATGTGAAAAGAAGGAGGGAATAATGTATGGGGGTGTATGAAACGCGTTTGTCTTTCGCTGCTATTAGGAGGCTTATGGTACTGGTGCTGATGCGGAATGAGTCAGGCTATATGATGCTTCTGCTGTCGCTTCCATTTCATCAGCACAAAACATCCAAACATTTCTCCATCTTCCAAGCGTGGATCAAAACATGACAGGCGTAAATCATCTTTGACTTCCACGCGACTTTGATCCCGGCAGGGACCATTTTAACAACACGTCGACTCATATTTAGCAACATCCAAGCAAAATAGACCGCCTACGCGGAGCAGTTAAGGTTTGCACCTGTTTTTTTTTTCTGTAGAGACGAATGTTTTGTTTATTATTCGATATAGGCTATTATGTGAGTAGTTTATGTCCGTCGTTTCATCCAGCGGTTTCTAAAGAGGCTTCAATCCTTTTAAAGATTATGGAATCTGCCGTTTGGTAGCTTTGAAACGACCAAACAAAACAAAAACAAAAAACAACGTAAGTAAAGAGCGCCGAATAAGGGGTCTTTTACACAAATGCTTCTACACAAAGACAACGCTTGTTAAACAGTTGTCTGTTTTGTAGATTTAGAATAAGAAACATTCGTTATTATGACAAGGCCAACGATAGCCAGCTACTAGACTAGCACAGCCACCAGGCGAGCCTCAGTAATCTTAACAGGCTTCATATTTTGGTAACTGTTAGAGTTTGTATTGAGTTTCCTGCATATATATGACTAAGGACCTATAAACTCAAATGACTAAAAATTACTTCGTAATTAGGTTAAATGTGACACTTAAGATGAATCATTTTTATTATTATGTAGCCTATATTCTTACTGAAAAAGTGCATTACGTTCATCCAAACAGTATGGACACGGATTTGGCTTTGCCAGTTATCCCACTTTACTTGTATTCATGTTAATTCATGTACTTGTTATAACATGTTACGTGTTAAGATGAACTTTAGGGATAGGTAAAGTTTAAACCACCAGACGCTTATTTCTGTACGCCTTAAAATCAAAGACTAAAAGGATGATTTTGTGCCTCAACTACCTTTCTGCGCAGAGCAAGGATAGAGTTGACTGAGATGATTGTCATGCCGTGATCATGTAATTGCTGTAATATTTATAACTACAGCATTCCCAGATGAGGTTATAAATGAATTGCAACAGCTTTAAAGCGAACTTTACTATATTTCCTCCTTTTATGTCAAGCTGATTTGGGTGAATAAAATAAGGAATGTTTCTCTTTCTTTTCAATTTTGTCTTTGTAAACCATATATGTTTTGGCAGTAGGCCTATCTAATTCACAGTATAAATTCACTTCTCCACTTTTTGCTTTGACAGACCTGAATAGACATGGAAGCAATTTGGCTTTACCAATTTCGACTGATTGTCATCGGGGACTCCACTGTTGGAAAATCATGTTTAATCAGGCGATTCACAGAAGGCCGGTTTGCGCAGGTGTCGGACCCGACGGTCGGGGTGGATTTTTTCTCCCGCCTGGTGGAGATCGAACCTGGGAAACGCATTAAACTGCAGATTTGGGACACGGCAGGCCAGGAACGCTTCAGGTATTATAAATCTTTATCTTGGATCATGTTACATGAGACCTTTCTCATGATTCTGCATCTCTGTAAATAATTGCCCAATATGTATTTATTGTTCATAGGGATGGTTTACCTAAAAAAAATTAAATCCTATATACCCCCAGTTCCTTAAAGATATACAGTGTGTCTATGTAAGTAATATCACTGATTATTTCTTCATAAAGATTTTTATGCTAATGGTAACATTATTTTACATATTTAACTTTGTACAGTGTGAAATAGTTGTTTACACAAAAGAAACCTCAACCGTATTAAGTTTCAGTTAGATAAATCATCTTATCCATCCACATGATCCGTGCTGATGTATTTCTCCCAGACTTGATGACAGACTGATTCACACGTCACTAAAAAATATTTTCCACCTTAGGTGATTCAGAGACACTGTCTATATTTATTTATTAATAAATGCAGCTCAAAGGCCTCTTTACCAACAGAAGGTTTTGTAGAACTCCTATAGGAAATGGAAATAATTGATGAATCACTGCCATCTACAATGTCACAAATGTCTTAAAACTTAAAGTGATGTCAGTAACTCCAGAGGCCCCTCAGCATCCTTCACAGCTCAGTGTGTTCCCAGTGGTACTCCTACACAATCTCAGACCTCTTTTACAGTCTCACTCTGATGCCTTTTTACAGTTTTTTTCACCTGCTTGTTTTCTTCTCTGCCTTCTGTTGCAGTTTTGCATTTCCTGTTCTCTCCGTTCCTGTCATACATAAATACCTTTCTCGGGTCGATCTATCTATATTAGGCCTATAAACCTTAATCTTCAAGTCTTTTAAAGTTTTTTTCAAAACTATAAAACAAGGCTTTTTGAAGCCATATTGTTGTGAAATGTGCTTTTCTAGTTAAAATGATAGTTATATGAATTTATTTGAATTTCTGCTCATTTGAAAATCACATAACGCAAGTAACGGCAGATCTTTTCTTCCATATTGTGATGTACAACCAAGCGAAAGAGATTATCAAAAAGAAAAAAATGTAGGGCAGGGTCTAGGTTCAATCCATGGTTGTTGTCAATGTCCACTAGAAGATCCTATTCAATCTGTGCTTAAGGTCTGTGTGGAGGACGTGAGCCAAGTTTTCAAAATACAGAAGACCAGGAAAGCTTTAGGCCCAGATGGTGTTGCACCTGCCTGTTTAAAAGTCTGCACAGAATCTTCACTGGAGCAGTGTGAAGTTCCCTGCTGCTTCAAACACTCCATTATCATTCTGGTCCCCAAAAAAACCAAAATCACTGGACTTAATGATTACAGACCTGACACTCTTACATCTGTGGTCATGAAGTCATATGAGAGACTGATGTTTGCCTACCTGAAGAACATCACTAGACCCCTGCTTGATCCTCTTTAGTTTCCACTCAACATGGGACTGCATTATATCCTGCAACATCTTGACAGACCTGGGACTTATGCAAGGATCTTATTTGTGGACTACAGTTCGGTCTTCAATACCATCCTCCCTGATCTTCTCACAGCCAAACTGACCTAGCTCTCTGTGCCCACCCCAATCTGTCAGTGGATCACCAGCTTACAGACAGACAGGCAGCAGCAGCTGTTAGTAAGACTAGGGAAACTCACATGCAGGACTCCAATCAGCACTGGTGCTCCTCAGGGTTGCGTCCTCTCTCCACTGCTCTTCTCACTGAACACAAATGACTACACCTCTAAAGACCCCTCAGTCAAGCTCCTGAAGTTTGCAGATGACACCACCGTCACCTGGCTTATCAGGATAACAGAGGACGAACAACTGGTTTCCTGGTGCAGTCATTATAACCTTGAGCTGAACACGCTCAAAACAGTGGAGATTATAGTGGACTTCAGGAGGAACACCCAAGCACTCCCCCCACTCACCATCACAAGCAGCATGGTGGCAGCAGGGGAGTCATTCAGGTTCCTGGGCACCAAAACTGGGACAATCACATTGACTACCAGCAGAGGTTGCTGCCACAGGAGCTGCTGCCACAGTTCTACTCAGCTGTCATTCAGTTTGTCATGTGTTTATTTATAACTGTCTGGTTTGGTTTAGTCACCAAATCAGACATCAGGAGACTACAACGGACAGTCCGGACTGCGGAGAGGATTATTGGTGCCCCCCTGCCCACCCTCCAGGACCTGTACACTTCCAGAGTGAGAAAAAGAGCAAAGTCAATTCATCACAGACTCCACTCACCCTGGCCACACCTTTCTGGATGGCGCCTCAGATCACTAGGCACTAGAACATCTAGTCACAGGAACAGTTTCTTCCCACAGGCTATTTCTTTATTGAACAGTTAAATGCCTTCCAAGTGCAATACCACACTTTTTTGTGCAATATCCTTGTAAATTAATTTAGTCCTATTTATTCATATTTTTGTTCACAATACTGTTAATATGTTCTTCATAATCTATAAATGCTTATTCTGACTAAACCTACCTGTGCCTTTAAACTTTTTTATTGTTAAATGTTATGCGTTTTGTTATAGTTATGTGTGAACTGGAAGCTTCAATACCAAGGTAAATTCCTTGTGTGTGCAATCACTCTTGGTAATAATTTTTTTTTTCTTCTGAACATCCAGTTGACATTTTAATAAAAAATAATGAGGTCAAACTAAAAAATAAACATATGCATGGATAAATTGTTCATCAGTCAGATCAACAATGTGCATTTAGAAAATAGATGGGGTGAATTTACAATTCATACTATATGTAATGCTACCTAACATTTAAATTGTATTTTACCTCAATTCAAATTCAAGAACATTATTTCATTCTGTTATGCTTTCTTAAGGTCTATTACCAGAGCGTACTACCGTAACTCTGTGGGAGGTCTGCTGCTCTTCGACATAACCAACCGTCGCTCCTTCCAGAACGTTCACGAGTGGCTAGAGGAAGCACGCAGCCACGTGCAGCCCCACAGCATTGTCTTCCTGCTGGTCGGCCACAAATGTGATCTGGAACCACAGCGCCAGGTGAGCCGGCAAGAGGCTGAGAAGCTAGCGGCTGCCTACGGCATGCGCTATGTGGAAACTTCAGCACGTGACGCCATAAATGTGGAGAGGGCATTTACGGAGCTAACACGGGATATATTCGAGCTGGTAAAGAGTGGGGAGATTACCATCCAGGAAGGCTGGGAGGGAGTGAAGAGCGGGTTCGTACCAAACGTGGTGCATTCGTCAGAAGAAGTGACAAAGGGTGATCGTAGATGTTTCTGTTGAGTCGGCAATCACCACCCTGGTACCTATCAAACCTTTGGGCCCTGGTGGACAAAAGAAACGCTTCCTCCAATCACAGGGTCAGTCTTCAACTCCCTGATTATGACATCATCATCCCCTTCCTGCCTGCTGAATGCCTAATTGAGTCCCACCATGCCCTATTGCTTCACTTTTCTATACTACTTTGCTCATTTCCCTAATCACACGATCTTGTATATGGCCAAAATGAACTCTGTTGACTGCTGAGAATGTAAGGTTAGTAAATAACCTATTGCAGAACCCATACCGAAAAGGCCAGTCAGAACTATATCTGCACTTTAACTGTATCTGCACACCTGCCATTATTCTATTGAGCCACGAAAGTTAACTTCCCAAATAAAGATGTTTTAGCTTTGGATATCTCCCGTATCCGGGACTAAGCTCCAGGTATCTTCTACTGATTTTGATCATGGGAGAGATAAAAGACTAACAGAAGTTTAACTTGCTTACTTCACAGATGAATGCTGGGATACCCATTTCTGGTGACTCAAAGATCTCAGACTTGAAAAAATGTGATTGCTGGAGGTGTGATGTGTCTGATTATTGACTTTTAGCAACAAGAAAGACAAAAGGAAGGAGATAAAATGCAATATACTACATGAAGAATTCCAAGACTGAAAAACCATGACCTGTAATGTTTCTGAATAATTCCCATATCAACCAAAACTAGATTTACAATTTTAATTGTGGTGTGAGACAAGTATGTCACTCAAGATGGAATGATAGTCCATAGCATCACCCAAGAGGTTTGTTTTAATGATCTAATGTGAAGATCCATAAGGGACTACTTAAAATAATACATCCTTGAGCCCCAGATGGATTATTCAATTTGTGCATTATTTTACAATAACATTTCACTTATCACACATTACCACAAGATGCCTCTGGTGCTCACCAGAATTACAAATAAACCTTAATCTGTTATTAGGTACATCTTTTACACCTTTTATCCCAAAGAGTGTTTCTGATGTTACAGCTTGTGATTGTACTATCTAATGTGAAAAAAAGCAAGCTCTTCCTTTAGGTTTCCACACTGCCCAGTGAGGGCCTTTATACACGTTCATATATTCTGTATCCATAGAGCTTGCATTGCCATGTATTTAACCATTACTTTATTCATCTATAGCATCTTTACTTTTTGAAATGACTTGCTCTTCACTTTCACTCTCATCCCTAACAAAATAAACCCATAGCCACTTTCTCAAATCTGATTGGAGATGACTGTCCATAACTGTGCACAATTGGCTGAGTAGTTAATCTGTCACATTTTTGGATCAAATGAAGCCATTTCTAAACATGGCTGAAACAGGGTCTCAGGGAAGGACCAAAAGATTTTGAATTGTGTTGACCACTTGCTCGCTCTTTAAACTTTTTTTGATGCTGATGTGGATTTGCAAGGACTGGCTGTACAAACACTACTGACTCTGTACCTCTTTATCAAGGGGAACTTGAAATGTACTACAGATTAAAGTAACATGTTAAATATGTTCTTGTTGCATATTATACAATATATCTACATTCTGCCCACTATTTTGGGGTCCTTTTACAGTTTAATGAGGATTATCAGTTGTGCTGCAGCTGCTCCAGAAGAATGTAATTGAAAGGCAATGGAAGTTTAACACAAAATTAGTAGTTTCAGTAATGCACAAGTGCTTGCCAAAGATTGAAAGAAAGGGACAGAATTGCAGGCACATATTTAATTAGTTGCACTCAAATCTTATTCATCTCGCTCACTGCCAGAACCTCAATCAGACGAGGAATTATAAAAAGCTACGCAGATTAAAAACACAGACCAGCTCATCGATTTTGTGCCTTCTCAAAACGCTTCATTATTAGTTCCTTGTTCAGTGTTTAATGGCTACAATGTGACAAATGAGCACAGATGAAGGACAAGAGATGAAAAAACAGACACCAGAGGAGGAAAAGGGAAGTGGAGAAGGAAGGAGGTTATTGAATGAAACATGATGTCCCCCTGATATTCTGCATGCTGCATTGTGACAATGATCTCACCAAGACATGGCAAGACAAATCCCACAGAAAGAAATAAGACCATAGGAGTTCAGCTTTACAGTTTAGCTTTAACAGAACTGAAATTGCAAATGTTTACCAAACATCAAATGAAAGGAAAAAGGGCACAGAGGAAGACAAATGTGTAGACCCTTTGGAGAGAACCCCCATCTGAAAAAACGAATAATTCATCATAAAAAAAAACAAAAAAAACTACCATTATTATTTTGTTTGATGATTTTCACCTTTTTACTTGAAAAAATACTTTAAAAAGTAACAAATCAACAGATAACAGTTGGTGCAAACAGATAGATGTTGGTGAATTTTCTGATGGGGAAGGAATTCGAGTGGGGTGGGACCGAACTAGGCCTCCTTTTCTATGACTGCTCAGCAGATTTGAGGAGGTTGTCTTTGCTCCTTCTCTTGACATCCCAATTGTAAACACGAGCCATATCTGTGAGTAGTGGTTAAGGTGTATCTGAAAACTTTGGAAAGTTATTTCGGCTTTTTTCCTTACTCCGTTACCAGGAGGAACATGTTCCACTTAGATGACAAGTCAACAAATCTTTCACTAAACAGATCCTAACAGGTGGTGAGAACAGGTGGCACTTATGGCCTGTCTCTGATTTGCCTGAATGAGTTCTTTCTTGAAAGATATCTACAGATGTCATTCCATTAAAAACCATGAGAGTTTGCTGAGGCAGAGAATATGATGTGGAATATTCCTAAGCAAAATTCACTCAATGATCACATAAGCAACACACGACATCTACATAAATATCCGCATTGATAAACATTAACAGTTTCAATCACATTACAGCTATGACAAACACAATTACCCCTTTTCCACCAATAGTGTTGGAGCCAGTGCATCTGTCCATAGCTATTTTATTTTTCCATCCAAAGTTGCGTATTTAACTTGTGCGGAAAATTTAAATATTGAATAAAACATTTGCGAATCATGGAATAATTTCCATGATGTGTTCAAGAGAACAAAATCGTCTCTTCAGGGGAAATTGGAGCAAAATATCTGTAATAAAAATGGATGTTGCATCTCAGAGTGAGCAGACGAAACGCAATAAACGTCATGTTATCTTGCATTCGGATGCCTGGTGTTTGGGAATAAAATCATGGGAGATGCTTCTGGGAGGGAATTAAACCAAATAATTTTAATGACAGACTTTGGCTCAGGCATTTCAGAATGATCAAGCCAACGTTTGAGATTATGTGCAACGAAACTGGTCCACTGGTTAGTCCAGTTATCCAATCACATCCTCTGTTGAGGCAAAGCAATTTGAGTTATTCTTCTTTATCAGCCTCAATTAAGTGCATAAGTTTTGTATGCACATTTTTATCATTTTTAGAAAATTAAAAATCGGTGGCTGGAAACATATCTCATCTCTCTCACAAATGGCCTGCATTTCCACTGATATGAGAGCCCAATAACGTAATTAACATGACTGTCAAGTCATACTCATAGCTTTGAGAATATTTTACCAACTGAAGTCATTAATTCAGAATCTTTATGCAATCACAAGCTGGCTTTTGAGGTAACAGTCAGAATGTATAAAACAAATTTCATTCAATCATGTCACACATGATATTTGTAAAAAAATATATATATATATATATATGTGTGTGTGTGTGTGTGTGTGTTTTTGGTGGAAGTGTTTTCACTGTGATAATACAAATAAATACTTTGAGTAAAGGACTAATCAAACACAATGAGCACTATGGAAAATTATTCATTCAAACCTGATTCTCTATATTTGCCATGGTTTAAGGATACTGACTTCAGTGGTTGTGAACTGGTCTCTGAGGAAGTCAAGGTCCTCTTCCAGAGAGTCCAAATTACGGGAAGCTGTACCCAGGTTTTTTTCCAACAGCGCCTGAGCCTCATCAATATCATACTCCAACATGACATTAGCCTAATGAACAAAAACAATACCCATAAGCAAGTTTTCATAATAACAATTAAAGACATGTTTCTGGACATTATCAACATGAAAGTTTTTCAAGCCCAAAAAGTTACTTGAGTGCTTGTCCTTGAGCAGAAATATTTTATTGAAGTACAAGTTTATTGGTATACATTTCACATGTTCAAATATATACGCACTACGCAGTGATCATCAATGATGTCAAAACAGGAATATTAAAGTCAACGTGATATGGTGTTCACAACTCATTTTACTTCTATTAAGTGGTGCAGCCAATGACACAAATTAAAACAGTGCTTGATTTTATCAGTCAGGAAATTATTGGACATGAAAAGTAATTATTGGTCCAAAAAAGTAAATTGGACCAAATTTAGATTTTTGATACAGCAATCAACACTTACCCCAAGCCACAAACACACTTTATCTGTGGGTGGGACAGAGGCCTTGCAATAGACGTTATCAGCCAACAGAAAATGTGTCTCCATGGGATCTGTAGTGTCCTGTGATTGGACATAGATAATTCAGAACAGAAAAACAAACAAAACGAAGAGACAGTGCAAGAGTGATTGAAAATGACAAAGAACAAAACACTTGCAGCATCCAATTAAGCATATTATCCATCCTAAATGGAAATTAGAATTAGTGTGTCCCTAATTATAGTATTTGGAAATGAGTGTCCAAAAAGTACACGGATATTCACAGTGAGTGCAGATTTGAATTTTAGATCCATGAATACTCAAATATTAGGCTAATATTAACCACAACCTATAGTTCTTATTCAATCTACATCATCAATGTTCGCGGCGGCCATGTTGTTGACATAGAACCCACGGCAACTGTCAGTCTGTCAATTGACAAGCGAGGCAGGGTCGGTATTATCCATGGTATTATCGCTGTATTATTATTTATTTTTTTAAACAGTGCGATGGTGTGTTGTGTACTACACTGCTGTTCTAACAACAGCAAGAAGAAGTTTTTATGCGATACCGACTGTCAGAAAACATGAAGGGAAGGAGACAGAGGAGTTGAGCCAGCGCAGGAGAGACTTGTGGCTTGATTAAAAGTCCGCGTGAACCGGAAGTTGCAAACGACTTTTCTCAAGTGATGACACATTTCCGAGTGAAACGGAATATTGAACAGAGGGCAGGGTTTTACTTGAGCGCTCCTCCTCTCCATCTCCTCTCCATAATTTTATGCCGACTTTAAAGGAGAACTCCGGTCAATTTTAACATTGAGCTAATTTTTTTGTAAATTTGGAGTGCTGTCTACACCGTGTTATCCTCTTTTTAAAATTTGCACCCTGTTGACTTCAATGGGGCGAGTTTTAAACCTGCTTTTAGCCTCTTAACATCCTTAATGTTTCATTACAAGTGCCAAGCCATGTTAGATGATTCCTTCAGAGTGAACACGATGAATCTGACTGCAGTAGATGTGAAAGATATGAATAAAAATTATGTTATTTCAGCCAGCGCAAATACCTGTATTTACATCCTGTTTTCGGTCGAAGTCCAAAGTAGTCGATTGTCGAGTTCACGCGCATAGGTTTAGTTACCTATGATCACGCGCGTGAACTCGACAATCGACTTACAAAAAAAAAAAACTCACCTAATGCTGTAAACATACAGAGAGATATGCGTTTTTTTATTATAACTTTAATGATACAAGTAAAAATATAATATGTAATAAAGTACACATATTTAGCAAAATACTCTATAGCTCTTTTTTCTAGACAAATTATGGTCATCAAATGGCTTTCCTGAGGTAGGCTAAATGTTATGTGACATAATTGTTCTCCAGCTGTTTTATTGACCCCTTTGTTTGATTGATTGGTCGATATTATGTATGAGGAATATACATTTCGGTAAGTTGTACTGTGTCTTTCAACATTGTCAATTTGTGTTTATTTACTAGCTAACGTTAGAGATGATCGGTTCACGTGCCGCTATAGGGATCTGTCGCGTCACATTTACAAGCGCCAAAACGGTATTTATTGTTTGAATTTCGTAATAAAAGTGACAGAACCTGAGAGCTGAGATTTTTTAGATCAACTGCTCTCTCTAGTCTGTCGGTCTCCGTGTCCTCTTTGCGTCGCGATTTTTCTGTGCGTGAGAAAACTGATGTGTGGCGTGACATGCTTCATGGTGAATGCGTGAGAGTTGGCAGCTCTGAATAAATATCCGGATAAGTTACGGCTGGCAATAAGGACGAATCTTTACTTAAGGCTATTGGGTCTATTTGATATGGGTCCACGCCAATCAAGCCTATCTTCTCTTGATACCGACGAGATGAAGCCATTAGGCTACGGCTCCCCTCAACTAAAATCTGCGTGCGGCTACAGACAGGACAGATGTCATGTCAACAATATGGTCGCAGTTAGCTACTTCCGGTGTTTGCGAATAAGGCCTATGGAGGACTTTGGAGGAGCATTAAAGACCTACAAACGTGGAAGACATGCAAGATAAAAGGGTTTGAGTCATTAATTTCTAACCTGCAACAACATTGTTAAATTTGCATGCAAGACCCACGACTGGCAGATCAATGTGCTACTTCTTTTCTTTCCAATACAGTAAGAAGAATTGTTGAGTAGCATAAATTAAATTAACTGAAAAGTGGAATGTGTGTACGAGGATGTTAAAATAACAATACAACAAAAGTAGCGAAAGACCACAATAAGATCTATAACATGCATTCAGCTAAAAGAAAGGGTGAACTTGCATACTCTTCTGCTACACACTATTTTCTAAATAAGAGTACACACTTTTAGGGCATAGGCTAGTACAAGTAAAAGAATTGGAATGGGGCAACTCATTTAGAAGCAATATTTTTAGGAATCAGAAAGTTGATCTTTGATTAGCGTCCCTCCATCTATTCACATGTATGGAGATATAGGAGTTAAAACTGATCTTAAAGGAGTGATGGGCTTACCTTCTTTTTCTGCATGTGCCGTAGAATTTCTAACGTCTGTTTGATTTGTGGAATCTGGCTTTTCAACCTGAGAAAGACCAAAAACATGTCAGCTTCTAGTAAATTCAGCAACAATATTTTATCTTTACTCTGTGTGATACAAGTTAGATTTATTAAACGCAGTAGTAAATCACTGTTTATTTAAAGGACAGCAGTAGTCTACAACAATGCAAGGAAACCAATACAAACGCAGAGCATCCTTTAGAATTGTCACAGAAACTAATCATTACTGTATGTACTCTATGTACTAAAACGAATCATAGTCAAACCTGAGTTTCTTCTGAGACAGATTGAGCTCCATATATTTATATTTCTGATATTGCTCATCCAGCTTCCTCAGCACGGCGTCTGCTGTGTCATTGCCTGGCTGTTTCATGAAGGCATCCACATCTTCCTACAGAACCATAGTAATAGTTAGCATCTAAAGAGCTTCATTGATGCATTTATCCTATCAAGTATTTCATTTCTGGTTAATCATGTTTTAAGTGTCACTCAACGCTCACTGCACCATCAAGACATAAGCAAGTAATGCCTGTACGTTAGCCTTATAAGGAGAAGAGCAGGGCGCTTTCTATCTAAGAAAGCCGTTTAAAAACCAACACAATAACACAGAGATTTCACGGGAAACTATCGACAATACGGACATGAAAATGAACTATATGTCATATTTCCCACTGACCACAAATATTGCTTCGGGGATTCCGAGGTGTTTTTTCTTATTTGCAGCTCCTGCATTGCCACTCTCTATGGTCGTCGCCATTTTGGAGAGACTTGCGGCTCTTCCTCTTGACGCACGCGCCCGTTGCTCTTACGCACGACGAGCGCTGCCTGCATAATAAAAGTAAAGGAATCTGCCTCTAAGCCGTGATGTCCATGGGTCCACCTATGTTTTTATTTTTTTCATATTTTTTTATTCTCATTAATCGTGCTTCGAAATGTTCCTGATGTTCAAATTCAGTACATTATTCAAATTTAGTGAGTGTTTTGTACGCTTCGTCACTTAACAAATCAGCCTGCAGATGTCAGTGTTGCCCAAACGACCCCAAGAAAGAGCACGAGGCGGTGGCCGTGACGTATGCAGTGGGTGGTACGCCTGAAGTTTGATCTAATACATTTGGTGTGAAAAAAAAAAACAATCGATAAATACAATAACCATTTATCTTCAATTTCAGGGGTCAGGGTCAGGTCTCTGTTCTGCCTACTAAAACAATAGGATACAAGAGGTTCAGACAGACACGTGTTTTGTTACTGCCACCTTCCACTGTGTGCATTGCAAGTGAGTAAGTGAGTCTGCGCACGAGCTAGTGTGTGTACTAAAATAGGGCTGAATTCGGAATCGCATACTACTCATACTGTCTATGATACTACTCTATGTCTGCCATAGAAAGATGTGGGAAAAAGTAGCACGAGTAGGATTATATGCAGTTGGGAAATCAGTAGTTTTTTTATTATTAGTGGATAAACATAACATTATACATGCACGTTCGATCAAATGCAAATATTATTATGATACAATTATGCATATAATAAATTATCAACTAAATACTTTGTAAAGCTCACAGATATTGCATTGCCAGAATCCCAGGCCGAGGACGTGTAAATAGCCTTGTTTGTGTTTGATATAGGCCTACACCTTCTTGCTAGCTTGAAAGGACTTTCCTTTTTTCATGCCTGTCATGGAAAAAGACTTAGCCTACAGGTGTAGCCCTGAATAAACTCCCGCAGTTGTGTTCATCACTCTGTCGTGAAGAATCGTGACAATCACATTCGTCAGAAAAGATAAAAATGTCCAATTTGCCGTGACTTTACTACACTAGCCGTTGTATTAGAAACAGCCTCGCATCGTTAAATCGTGTTTTTATTGACTGACAATCAGGTAATACACAATATCGTTATGTGTATTACGTAAATGTTTGTAAAAAATTAAATATGAAAAACTTTAGTAGATTTGCAATGTTGATAACTGTAGAAACGTGTCATCGCAGTCTGTGTAAAGGGTGGCAGGACAGGAGGTTCTGTTGACGAGTGAATACTGTTGCAGCTGTGTTTTCACAGAGAAAAGCACATTATTCCAATGTGGCTGTTGCTGAAATCAGTGTCCATCTACAATCAAGAGTATTTACAAGATGGATATGTTTACAAGATGGACAAGTTTATATGGCTTGATTTAAACCAGTGGCTCTCAAACATTTTGACTCCAACATTGTCAATTCAAAGGCCCCTTCATATCTAGGCAAGACATAATATTTCCTTGGATACATCTGCTGTAATGATAAAAAAGATTGTTATTTTTTATTCCTTTATTTGGTGAATATAAACTAGGAATGTAGATGGAAATAATTAACCATGAACTAAACCACAAATAATTGTATGATTCCAGATGTTTTAACAATATCTTCAATAAGAGTTGAGGAGATAAGATACTTATTAACAAAATAAGAAATATGATGTCAGTTTACATTTTGAATAATTTTTACTTAGAATATCTAATATACTATTTATTTGGAGTCACCACCACACATGCTGAAAAGGGTGAGGGCTCTTTCTATTTTAAATGATTACTATTGATTATGGACTCTACTGATTATAAATAAAACTTCAAACTGATTAAGAAAGATGTGAAGGTGACACCATCAAGCATATTTTAATTGAGCATGAATAATAAACATATTAAATTAAGACTGAAATATGTAGATGACAGGGACGTTACCAATTCCAAATTAAATAGGCCTACATACATTGCTGGCAAAAGAACAAAATAAAAACAGGTCCACTGCCAGTTTTTTAAGTGTGCAACCAGATTTCATTGAGGCATACTGCTTATCCATGTTATCTGATAAAATGTAACTTCCAGGAAACATACAATGAAATTGTGTCATCAACTCAGTTCTCCCCGTTAATAGACCCACTGCAAAGACCATTTCACCTGGAACTTCTTCAGACACGTTTGATAAAACACAAGCCGTAAAACTCTTGACAATCAGAAGGATTAACAGGCCTGATCAGTGCGCAGGGCAGTGATTTCAGATGCTGTGCTCGTCAGAACTGCGTCAGAAGCGATGAACTCACTAGAGGAGAGAAGGATTGGGGAGGCGACGCTTTTCAGGCACATTCATAGCGCAGCGAGTATCAGCACTGGGCGGGTGTGAAGAAACCTCTGGGAAAGGAGGAAAATCTTGCTAGTTCTGTTTTGTATAACAACAATAAACAGGCGTAAATTTTTAATCTACTACAACCAATAAATTATTCAATCTTGTGTCTCTCTCCGCCTAAAGCGAAAGACGGGCGAGTGTAACGTGCGGTGAAGAATCGTGGAAGCATCTTTTCAGGACCTTGGACAGAGCGCGCGCATACAATGGCTCCAGTGACGACAGAAGAAGAACATTTCGGTAAGTAAATGGTTGTTATTTATCATAGTCGGTGAACAAACCTTATTTGTGCATGGTTAAAGATCTTAATCTGTTATTACATTTTTGGAAACGTAATGTGGCTCAGTGATGATTTCTCTGATGCGCGGGCACAGACATAAATAGGCGCGTGCTCTATTAGTAGCCTATGACATCACTGGTGTATGAAAATGTTTGAAACGCGTTGAGATGCTTGTCAGCAGCTTTCAACGATTACTTAATAATCACAGAAGAGTACTGATTTGTTTTCTGAAAGAAAGACAAAATAAGGCTGACAGAGCACCTTAGCTAATTCAACACAGAGGTGCTGCACCCACCTTGAAAACGGAAATTTCCATATTCCCAGACACTACTGCACTACCACATGATTGTGGTTTTTCAGGCTTTCATGGCCAACTCGATATTTACAGTCCTTTATAGTAGGCCTATATAGTATGATTTTATATTTTAGGAGTGGCATTATTTTTCTTTTGCATTGTTTGCTACAACTGTTAACATCAACACATGTCAGTTGCCTATGATGCAAATAACTTTATATAATTTCCGTATTCCTTTCCTGGTTGATGTGTTTTAATATTTCATGGCAACAATGAAACTACATATATCTAAAAAAAAAAATCTAAATATATATTATTGTTCCCCCCTCCCCTCAATTTCCTGTTTTATTCACAGCGGAGGTTCCTGTGAGTGTGGCAGTGGTGAGTGTGTTTGGCCTGGTCTTCAGCGTCTCCATCTTTGCATGGATTTGCTGTCAGCGCAAAGCCAACAAGACCAATAACAAGACCCCACCCTATAAGTTCGTCCACATGCTGAAGGGGGTTGACATCTATCCTGAAAGCCTGAATGGAAAGAAAAAGTTTGGAGGAGAAAAGACACCCGAAGTCCATGGAAAACAGACCCTCAGTCCCAATGGTGGGCGGCCAGAGCTCCATCTGGACCTGGAGAATCGAGATCTTAATGGAAACTTTACCTCCAAGCCACCTACTCTCCAACTGAAAGTGCGCAGTTCCCCAGACCTGGACATCCCGTCTCTTGGGCCGTGTGGTAATCAGGATGCTGGTACTCCAGAAAGCATCCTATCCAGTCAGACACCAACACCGGCCGTGGAAAAATCTCAGGACAAAGATGGTGGCCTGGGGACTCTCTTCTTTTCAGTTGAGTACAACTTTGAGAAGAAGGCTTTCATGGTTCACATCAAGGAAGCACATGGGTTGTCCCCCACGGATGAACAGTCGTTGACCTCTGACCCATATATTAAGCTGACCTTGCTGCCTGAGAAGAAGCACAAGGTGAAGACACGTGTCCTCCGGAAGACTCTGGACCCGGCCTTCGACGAGACCTTCAGCTTCTACGGAATCCCATATACACGGGTTTCCCAGCTGGCTTTGCACTTCATGGTGCTGAGCTTCGACCGCTTTTCACGTGATGAGGTGATCGGAGAGACCCTCGTTCCTCTGGCTGACATCGACTTGTCCGAAGGGCGGGTCCTCATGAGCCGGGACATTATTAAAAGGAATGTCAGGGTAAGAACAGCTTTAATTATAGTTTCCTGTATTTCTCTGTTACAACCCATATATATAATTTTTATACTGTTATTATTTGATATATTCATTTTTAATTTTTACATTTATATCGTTTAAATGTATATATTTATGCATGCTCTCATAGATTGCACAGCTAAGTTTAATTTGAAAGCACATACATGTACTGTACCTTTGGTAGAGGACTGAGATTTTGGTAATTTTTTTAAGGTCTTAACACACCAGTCCCAGCTCATGTGACAACTGAGATGATAGTTTGGTCTTATTTAATGTGGGCAGTCAATGACACACCCAAGCATGGAAAGAGAAAACAACTAATGGTGTGTGTCTGTTTTTCCATTTGGGTCAATAATTAGTCTTTGCCATCCATCTTAAGGCCCACAGCTTGTTAATTTTTAATTGACCATCTAATGGACCACTCACAGCAACAAAAAACGTCTGCCTTTACAGACTTACTTAGTATTCAGGCTTATAATAACTGTACTAACATGTTCACAAAGAACCAATTTTCTTGTCACATTTAATGCACTCATTCATGCACAAAAGACTTTAAAAGTATGTGGAAGGCTACTAATTTAAAACATAGCCTAGTGAACAGGGCAGAAGTCATCATCTTTGACAAAATCTTGTTTTGGCAACACAATGTTACTGTTATGCACATAAGAATTCACCCCATTTGAGATGAAGGGAAGACTATTATGTTTCATTGGTGACTTTGACTGCATATAGTTAAACACAATTATGCTTCATCGGTTGAGAGACATTGGAAGTCATCGCCGTGGCAGCAGCAGAACCCTGCTGATGTGTTGCCAGGGCAACATGCTGCCATGTTCACACATAATTGGAGTCATACATTGGTGTTGTGCCAAGGGAATGATTCACAGTCAGTTTCTCGTAACAATGAGGCACTGTTTTGAAGTTTGCCCGCTCTAACCTGCCTAGGGTTAGTTGCTCAGACGTGACATAATAAAAGAAACCTTTTTGGGGTGTGTTATGTTGATTGTGTCTAAACCAGAGAAAAACATGAAAATAAATGTCTTTCCTCTTTATCTTTATCTGTAGAGGAGTGCTGGTCGAGGAGAGCTCCTTCTGTCCCTGTGTTATCAGTCTACCACCAGTACTCTGACTGTGGTGGTACTGAAAGCCCGTCACCTGCCCAAGGCTGACTCCAGCGGACCCTCAGGTGAGGTCAGAGTGTGTGGGGCAGATAGTGGTGGTCATTAGCAGAAGCATCATGCTTAATATAGTGCATTTTAGGTCTATTATATGGTCTATTTTATAGATGGATGAATGGATGGATGGATGGATGGATGGATGGATGGATGGATGGATGGATGGATGGATGGATGGATGGATGGATGGATGTATGGGTGGATGGATGGATGGATGGATGGATGGATGGATGGATGGATGGATGGATGATGGATGGATGGATGGATGGATGGATGGATGGATGGATGGATGGATGGATGGATGGATGGACGGATGGATGGACGGATGGATGGATGGATGGACGGATGGATGGACGGATGGATGGATAGATAGATAGAGATACTATTATAGTTTTTCTTAATATTTTGAATTAGTTTTTATATTTTTCATTTTCATTTGATAGTTTTAGTCATTTTATTGTGCGGTTTTGGCATTTTTTATAGTTTTTTCGTTTATTAGTTTTTTTAAATGTCTATATAGTTTTTATAATATTTTATGCATCAAGTTAAACTACAGTAAGTGAATATGGAAATGTTGCCCTGTCTACTAGCTGAAATAAAATAAGCTTAAGTTTTTGTTTTTAAGTTTACTTTTCAGTTTAATTGGAGTTCTAATAACCCTGATTAGTACATCAATGTGTCGGACACTTATGAAACCCTTCGTACAGCAGAGATGTGATCTCCCAGTGCACAATACATCATTTCCTGCACATCGACTGAAGTATTGATTTCTGTCTCACTCTGTTTATTTCTCTATCTCCCATCTCTTTTAGACCCTTACGTGAAGGTGAACTTGTTCCAGGGGAAGAAGCGAGTGTGTAAGAAGAAGACGCACGTGAAAAAGTGTTCCCCCAACCCCGTCTTCAACGAGCTCTTCGTTTTCGACCTGCCCTCGGAAGACGGCCTGCGAGACACCAGCGTGGAGCTCCTCCTGCTGGACTCCGACAGAACGTCTCGTACACCTGTCATCGGCCGGCTCCTCCTCGGCACCTCGTCCCCCGGCACCGCCGGCGAGCACTGGCGCGAGATCTGCGACCACCCGCGCCGACAGATCGCCAAGTGGCACGCGCTGTCCGAAGACTAGCTCTGCTGGTCGCCATGCTGACAGATGCCCAGGAACTGTCATTGGAATTCATGGTTGAGTGGGCAGGATTTGAACTGTGGACTTGTCGCGAGTAATATCTGTCAATCAACTGATCTCAGTCATACAAGTCATATCATTGGGGTGGGGCTTCTTCTAAAGGGGGAGGCGCCAGCTGAACCCGGCCAATTATTGATTCCAAAGACTGTCTCAGATGCCCAATGGCGCTTTTTCTTCATGCTTCATTCGAAACCTGATCGATCACCACCTTGTGCAGTACAGAATGTCATGTTGCTATTGCTGTTCTTCTCTACTCACTGTTAATAATACTCCATCATGCGATACAATTAAGATAATCCTGGTAATGTGATGATGTAAATTAACTGAATGACCTGTTTATTTTTTAAAAGATGCTTCTATCTTTTGTTTATTCTGACGTTGAAACTCATTTAATCTCTTCCTTTTATACTTGATTTCTCGACTTTGGTTTGTTTTTGCATTTTTTGCCTGACGTTTTTGTAAGTTAACATGGTGTGGAAGCAGCCTAAATTAGGCACAAACAAGCAGAGACTGATGTGTTAAAGCAGGACGACTGCACGAACTGAACAGGACCGCATGCAGTGTGCGTGTACATGTGTGAATGTGAGCGTGTGTGCGTGTATCTGTGTGTGTTCTGTATATAAATGTGTATGTGTGTGTTAGTTCAGTTCCAGTGGAGTGTGTGAGACAGAGTGTTGTTCTCTTCACTGTGAGCACAACGGTGGAAGTGATGTATATGTGTATTACTATAAAACATCAAGTTCTGAGAAAGAAATATTGTATGTCTCCTGTGTCATTTAGTTAATCTAAATTCATTCCATTAGATTGTAATGTTATTTACTGTGATGACTAAGTCTGAGTCAGTGGTTCTGCGTCACAGTCAAATCAATAATAGTAATTGACATTAGAGAGAAAGAGAGAGATGATGTGAAAAAGTAATCATTTTATGTTGCAAGGATGCATTAAATTAACAGTAAAGATAATTATAATTTTACAAAATATATATCAAACAAATATTGTTCTTTTGAATTCTCTATTTGTCAAAGAATCCAGAATTTTGCTATATTTGTTCAATATTTATGATGATGATAAGACATTTTTCTTGAGCACCAAATCAGCATATTAGAATGATTTATGAAGGATCGTGTGACATTGCCATCATAGGAATTAAATACATTTTAAAATATGTTAAATTAGAAAAAGTATTTTAAATATTACTGTTTTACTGTATTTTGTATCAAATAAAAGCAGCCTTGATGAGATTACAAGAGGATTATTTTGAATGATAGTGTATGTTTCCTCCCTCCTTATTTGAGGACAGTCAGCAGGAGTTAAAGTCCTTTGATGTATGACATCAGGAAGAACTCCGTCCTTACAAAACCTGCGGGTGGGATGAGGCTTAGAATATCAAGGGCCTAAATGTTCTGTTTCTCATTGGATCTGTGGCAAAATGAGCTTAAGCTCTATTACTAGGCATCGACGTCAGTCCATTGAGTACAGTACTGGTGTGTCAGTGCTCCACGTTTCTAAAAAACATGTGTTACTTAGCACACGCGTGAGCACCCACGCTTACCATAAATAGTGAATTACCTCATAAGGTTCACACACATTTGTAAGACTAGAGCAACAAGAATAAGAGAAGCTGAGAGACACTTAAAATGACACTCATGCACTCAAATAAACACACACAGGCTGTCGTGTTTATTGATTTCAGTCAAATTTATTTACATTGCATGTACAGAAGATTAATAAAGGAAAATAGTGTGATAAAAGGGAGATCATACCTATATACAGAGGTTTGTGTGCATGACAATGACAAGTAAACGAAAGATCATTTCATGTCAAATTTGTAGATCTCACAGTGAGAGTGACACTGATGTGAGTAGAGAAATATCAAAAGAGTGAGAGAAAAGGTAGAGAGAGGGAAATTGTCATGGCACAGGAATAGTAAAAAGGTGTATGTGAAAAAGTGTTCCCCCAACCCCGTCTTCAACGAGCTCTTCGTTTTCGACCTGCCTGTGTGTGTGTGTGTGTGTGTATGTGTGTGTGTGTGTGTGTGTGTGTGTGTGTCTTGTGCAGGCCAGTTAATGTATGAGATGACTGAAGTTCTGACGTCAGGCAATACAATGATGCATCAGTTGCTGTTATACATCAGAGAATAGGTCAGCATAAAGAGCACTGGGAAAGATGCAGATGTGGCCAGTAAACTCCTATGTCCGTATAAGACGCCTAAGACAGTTCAACTCACTAGGTTTTGGAACAAAGCTAACATCTGAAAAGACCAGCAATGTCCACATTAGAGACCACCTCCAGCAGTCAGACACAAATCCCCACCCTGTTCAGTCCAGCTCTGCGGGAGCTGCAACATCAAGCTGTGAATCAGCTCAGACGTTTATGTGTGTGTGTGTGTGTGTGTGTGTGTGTGTGTGTGTGTGTGTGTGAGTGAGTGTGTGTGTGTGTGTGTGTGTGTGTGTGTGTGTGTGTGTGTGTGTGTGTGTGTGTGTGTGTGTGTGTGTGTGTGTGTGTGTGTGTGTGTGTGTGTGTGTGTGTGTGTGTGTGTGTGTGTGTGTGTGTGTGTGTGTACGCTGGGATTTTTTATAGTGCTCAGATGTAATGGAAATGCATTTTAAATGAGGCAGTGTTTCATGGAACGACAAATGAAGGATTGCTGTCTCCTGGCTGGGAGAGAGAGAGCGAGTGAATGAGGCAAGGAGGTTATTGTCTAAACTTTTACAACACAAAAGTGCTTTCATTTCTCTTGCCAACAAAGAATAAAATAAAACTGGGGAGTGAGGAACTTAAAAGTGTGAGAGAACATGAAATAAATAGATGAAGGGATACAAAGTACAAGTGGAAGAGGATGGTTTTCTGTCTGGAGAACAGTTAAAACTGAAATAGTCATAAACTGAAAGACAAAAACAAGGTGGAAATGAAATAGAGGGAGAGAGATAAAGGCAAAGGGAGAGAATTAGAAAGATAAAAAAGGAGAGAACATTGATTCTGCCAAGCATTGTGTTCTCTGGAGAAAGCAGATGAAATATAGGGTGATGTGAGAGAGAGAGAGAGGTTGTGAGACACGTGAGGTTGGGTCTCTGACTTTTTGGTATTTAGAGCAGCCGATGTCTGTCTCGTCAAGAAATAAATTATTAAATGAATGAAAATAAGATTAAAGCACAGAAAAGAAAAGGGCCACTATGATATGGGCTGAAGAACACACACACACACACACACACATACACACACACCTTTCTGATGACACACATGTACTTGTTGGTCATGTTGCACCTGTGCACAAAAACTACAAGTATGTTACCGATTTTTGCTACAGAAAATAGCAGACCTGAAGAGGGCTGTGCACAGGAGATGCGTTTGTATTTTTACAGACCTGGAATTTTTTTGCAAACAAGACTGGGAAAATATTCCCAAGTCCTGCAAAGTCACCAGGTTTTTGGAGAAGCATGTCAGGAAATGTTTTTCCATTATTTTTATTCTCTCCGGAATGTCCTACAATGCGCATATCAAAATATGTCATATGAGCAATTAAACCTTCTGCATTTATAGAAATGATTACATTTCCAGCCAAATCTGAAAAAATATCATAATCACAATCTTACCATAATGCCTCAGGTTGAGTAAAAAAAACTGCTTTTTAATGTAGGCTATCTGAATAAATAAATCATTTGTTTAAATAAGTAAACAAGAAAAACTCTGTTGTGAACCATTGAAGTCGGCGTGAAACATAAGTTGCGATAGTATTTTCTTCCCTATTATGATGTATAAAATGTAGGACTGGACTTTGTGGATTTTGAAATTAATTGATTGGATTGTTGGATCATTGTGGTTTGCTATTGTAGTGATGTCATGTGAGTGACAGGTTGTCCTGCCCTCATGCCAGTAAACACGTCATCAGAGAAGAGAAGATAACAAGGGCATACAAATGTAAAAACAAATAATGATATAGGCTACATGGATAAATCATTTCTAATAAATACTGCAGTACATAAAAAAACAAGAAGTCTCCATTTTGATTTCATGACGACTTTAAGAAAACATTTTTTATAAGAGCCTCTTATTTTCTATTGGGAAAATTAAGTGCTTTTGAAATGGTTGAAATGGGCTGGCTATAAAAAGTGACAAACTGCATGAATGAATTAAATTGATTCACGGTTGGCCTAACTGTCTTAATAACAGGTGAATGTGTCCAGGTGCATGATGGGCCACTGGAGGAGCATGCTGACTCATAAAGCTAAAACTACACGACCTTCAACAGCAATGACAATTAAAGAACCACAGAACCTTTTTTAAGGGCTCCTATTCTTCTTTCCCAACACACACTCTCAAAGAAATATATAAATAACAGCTTTAATTGGGGACCTTTTACAAGAGTGGCTGGATATGAATTCATTTGCATGAGGTCCTCTGTCTGCTACTGACTGGATGAGTCCTTCTAGCTGTTGGCTAGATGAGGACTTTTTTAACAACATAGAACTCTGCAAATGGATTAATGGTTGGATGTAACAATTGTAGTTAGACAGCATAAATGTAAAGACTGTCTCAAATTGTTGGTTAAAAGAAATGCTGTTTTCTGAAGTAACTAATTTTGGCTAAAAATCTTTGGCAAAATCCAAGATGGCAGATGAAAAACACAATAGCATGCATGCATCCATCATTCATCCATCCATCCATCCACTCTCTCTCTCTCTCTCTCTCTCTCTCTCTATATATATATATATATATATATATATATATATATATATATATATATATATATATATATATATATTTGCATAAAATCTCAATGCAACATTTTCCCCACAACAAATACTGAATTTCCATGATTTATTGATGTTAGTTGTGTACATGTCATGTGTATACTGCATAATTTTGTACACATTAGTTTAGTTGATAATTTTTCCTCTCATACACACATTGGTTGGGACTGAGGTTGAATAAAGTAAAAAACAGTAATACTGTGAAAATGTTTCTTGACCACTAAATCAGCCTATTAGAATGATTTCTGAAGGATGGCGAGACACTGAAGACTGTAGTAATGACTGTTGAAAATTCAGATTTGCAATCACAGGAATAAATCATATAATATATTACTGTAAAATAGACAACATTATTTTTTGACAAAATTACTTTTACTTACTGTATTTTTTATCAAATAAATTCAGCTGAGGTAAGCCTTCAGCTGCAGGAATAACTATCCTCTAAATCGCACACAAATCTTTCCGGGTTTTTACTTATTTATTATACATCATCTTTATTAAAGGAATAGTTCACCCAAAAAAGAAAATCTGTCATCATTTACTTACCCTCAAGTTGTTCCAAATCTTGCTGAATACAAAATATATTGGAACAAATGGAAACAAATAATGTGAAAGTCAATGGGGCCTATCAACTGTTTGATTACCCACATTCTTCAAAATATCATCTTTTGTGTTCAACAGAAGAAAGAAATTCATAGGTTTGGAACAACTTGAGGGTGAGTAAATGATGACAGAATTTTCATTTTTGGGGGAACTATCTCTTTAAGACATCTTCCTTGTTGACTGCTGGCTGCTCAACACAGCGTATATGTGATTTTATCATTGTGGGTACATTTGGTCCTCAAGATGTTGACAAAACCTGTCCAGACACACAGACACACATTAGGTGTCATGTCTCAGTGACCGCCATGATCCAGTTTTCAGAGATGAACCCATCCCACTCCAGGGGGTATCAGCACAAAAAAAATACTGTCTGTGTGTGTGTGTGTGTGTGTGTGTGTGTGTGTGTGTGTGTGTGTGTGTGTGTGTGTGTGTGTGTGTGTGTGTGTGTGTGTGTGTGTGTGTCAGATGCCTAGGCAAGGGAGTTTTGCTTGATAGCCTCAGTGAATACAAGACTGAGCAGTTGCACCTGAGAAACTGTGAGTATGAATTTCTGAACACGGCTCAGAAAAGACACCACTACACCAAACTGTCAAGGCTAAACTCCTTTGGTTGTTATGGAGACGGAGAAGGTGAATGAACGAGGGAGGGAGGATGGATGGAGGGAGGGAGAAAAAGAGGGAGCAGTCGTGACAGGGAGAAAGTATGCCCGGCGGGCCAAAATCAAACTGGCAGGAGTGTGACATGACAAATTGTTGCTGCGCCCCACAAAACGCTGGGAGACATGATGGATGGTGTACCAGCACACAAACAGCTGAGCACACACACATATAATCGGTAAATAAGTCTTCTGATAATGATAGTGTGTGATTTGAATTCCAGGCAGAAATCGCTTCCAAGGAAAGCACATTACCATGTACCAGAAAAATGAGAGGATGAAAGGAGGGAGAGAGAGCGAGAGCGAGAGCGAGAGAGAGAGAGAGAGAGAGAGAGAGAGAGAGAGAGAGAGAGAGAGAGAGAGAGAGAGAGAGAGAGAGAGAGAGAGAGAGAGAGAGAGAGAGCAAATGAACACAACTCCGGAATTATGGGCTTTTTTCCATTTACACAGAGGTCTAATAAAAAAAATGGAATAAAGAAAATAATACACCAGATATTCACACAATGCAACGCCTGTCCAATGTTGGAGATTAATGTCAATCTGGATTGATTGGATTCTGACATTAACCTGATTTTCGAATTATACAGTAACATTAAGGCTAACACATTCATACTAAAAGCCAAAAATCTTGAAATAGGGCACTATTTGAGGGAACAGCCATTTGGGGTTCGAAACCATTGTGGACGTTATTGAGTGCACTTATTCGATCTCACATTCAATCCCACTACTGAAACTGATATGAGGCATTCAGAGGCATAAGGTACTTTAAGTATTACATAAAACAATGCAACAATAATAAAACAATACATTGACATTTACTTTTTACTTTTGATACTTAAGAACTTTTAAAAACAAGTTTACAACTTTTACTTGTGACAAAGTAATATTTGACTAGTAGTATCTGTACTTTCATTCAAGTAAGGAAGTTGTGTACTTTGTCCCCTCTGCATTTATGAACACTCTGGACCCCAGATTGCCCTCCAAGGCTGATCTGCATGTGTTCTGATACTGATCTGTGAGTTGGGATCATAAAGATTTATTTAAGGAAAACAATTTTAAAGAACAGAATTTCCATCGCCAAATGATGACATAAATAGAATTTAAAATAATTCTTGCAAAAGGAAATCTTTGCCATTCTTGCAAAGGTTGCAAAATTCTTGCAAAAACCTTGTAAAAGGCATTTTAATAACTTTTTATGACTTTAAAGGTTTTTAAAGGAATTTTCCATGAGCTTTTGGTATGTAAGAGTTCATTGTACAATAAAGTTTCAGAACTCAAAAGTTCCTTGTAGTCCAAAAACAGCTTTTATTGAAACCAAGCTCAGAAGACGACTCATTTGGGATTTTGTCACATTATGACTTAATAGTGCGATCTGCAGAATCAGATAAAGGCCTACTTCTACATCATCGCGTCTTTGGCCCCGCCCACTGGCCCCCGCCCTTGTTTCTCTGAGTAGCAGGAAAAAAATCTGTTATTACATACAGAAAGCGATCAAAGAACTCTCCCTTTATAAACGCTGGAGCTGTCAATCACACAGCGCGAGTTCTGGACTCGTCAAAACTCCCGTTATTACACTGCACAATAAATCTCTTACTTGCATTGTGTTTGCACTGTTAGTTTTGATTGAAGCATTCGTGAGAGTGCAGAAATCGAGTTGCAATGACAAGATCAACAGACATGTCTGACTGTCAGGGAGGATAAAGAGAGATTGGGGAAGGCCGAAAAGTTAAACAGGGTTTAAACCGTTTTCTCAGTTTCCTTTTGTGCTAAAAGACTCTCTTGAACAATTTATCTCCTCTCACACTGTCTCACTCTCATTCTATCCATATCCATATCTCATTTCTGCTCTCTCCCGCTAAACTCATCTGTTCCCTGTGGTCATCTGAAGACTCACTATGAACAGGCATTAGTCAGCTCAGTTGATGGCATACATTCTTTAAACCTCTCTCTCTCTCACACACACACACACACACACAAACACACACACACACACACACAGGAAGACACAGACACACACACACACACACACACACACACACACACACACACACACACACAGAAAGACACAGACACACACACACACACACACACACACACACACACACACACACACACACATTATTGCTCTCTCTCTCTTTCTCTCTGCAAACATTAGTCTCTCTCTGCCGCTGAAAACTGAACCGGATCATATATCCTCTATCGATCAGCCTCAGATCTAATCGGCCAGCCCAGCTTCCCTTCTTTATCTCCTCCTTGTACTTTGTGGAACCTAATTTGTGTTTGCTGCTTCTAGCAAGACCGACCTTTAAAAGGACATAAAGACCGGAAGTGGAGCTAAATGGCAAAGTCAAATAACTCAAAACTCATCTCTGTCTCCCATCTTAAAACTTTTGAGTTAGTAGTAAAATGAAAATTAAACAAAAAAAGAGGTAATTCTTCCATAATTTATTCACACTCATGTTGTTGGGTGAAGGGATATTTTACCCTGCAAAAACAAACTGCAAGTACAACATATAGGAATATATGTCCTTACAATATGGAGTTATATAAGTTAAGTGCAGGAATCGAAAAACAAGCACATCGATTCTTGGAAAGGAAAGAAAAGAACATTACATAAAAGAGTCTCCAAGAAGCACACAATGCAGAATAACATTTGCTTAGCCATATCCATAAAATGGAACTAGACTCTTACAGCTCTCAATGTCATTTGTCTGGGTTTGTCAGTGTAACCTTTAAGGTGCTTGTTGCTTATTCAACCAGTGACATTGAGGAATATATATACTGTGTGTGTGTGTGTGTGTGTGTGTGTGTGTGTGTGTGTGTGTGTGTGTGTGTGTGTGTGTGTGTGTGTGTGTGTGTGTGTGTGTGTGTGTGTGTGTGTGTGTGTGCTGGTTACACCAACACCACCTACAATCCTCAATACAAGCACACACACTTACACATGAGGGATGAAGAATATGTCTCATATAGAGGGATGTTTAATGCATCCGTGTGCTTCTCTTTCTTATTAAATCCAAAGCCTCCACTACACTACAGCAAAGAACTCTGAATGGATTAGAATTTAGACCGTATGTAGGTTTAGTTAATTATGTTGAATTAATTTGTATTAAACAGTTCGTAAACATACTTTATCCCTCAAATAACCTGTTAAACAAGAAAGTATTATGCAATCATAATCAGTAATATGCAATGTCCAAAGCAACAATGGATCAAGTTGACTTTTATTGTATGAATAAAAAACATTTTAAAAATAACTTTTGTGTTCCAAAGAAGAAAAAAAGTAATATGGGGTTGGAATGAAGGGAGGGTAAGTAAAATGACAGAATTTTCATTTTTGGGTGAACTGTCCCTTTAAGAAAATAACACATCCAGCTTCAACATGGGAGCTTTACCCAGATCAGAGCTCCGTGGGTGGGGTGAATTGGTGCACAGATCATGAGGCCACTGCACTACACAGCCAGATAATTGAGTCCACATGCAGGGCTACAATCTACAACTGGCCAGACAGTCTGTGCATCCTTAATTAGAGCGTGTGTGTGTGTGTGTGTGTGTGTGTGTGTGTGTGTGTGTGTGTGTGTGTGTGTGTGTGTGTGTGTGTGTGTGTGTGTGTGTGTGTGTGTGGAAATGAGCAAGCATCGACCAGTTTTGTCCATGCAAGGAGAATTTCACCCAAATCGCAAGATCTCAATGTCCTCTGTGTCATTCAAAAAGGCTTCACACACCCGGGCATATACACAGAACCAGTAAGCCATCATTAGCATGTGCAAAATGCATACTAGTTTCAATATATCACATTAACATTTATCGCCTTGTTTTCTCTAGCATTTTCTACTCGATATTGCATACTCTGATTTTTCTTCTCCCCATTTCACTCCATCCATCTCTTCATCAGTGAGACCTCTGAGACTTTGAGTCAGGGTGACTATCAATCAATGGTAGGGCGTGTGTGCTTCTGGGTTGCCTCAACCCACACACATATGCACGTACTGAAAAATTTATGACTGAAAAAAAGAGTTTAAAAAAAAGGTGTACGAAAGGGAGGAAACGAGAGAGACCGGATAACAACTCAGCGCACACCAGCATATATTTGCTTCTTTGATATTACATATGCAGAAATGAAAGCTGTTTGGGGGAAACATTCACATGCTTAAAATATACACCTACTTTTTTTTCCATGCAGGCTTGACTGTGAGTAGTTGGTTTTCTTTGGCTGTACAAACAGATTGTGATTGTCAAGACCACAGTAGAGCACATTTTTATGCAATTCACAAATATCCCGTAAACATTATCAGAAGGGAAGGGCTGGACAATTAACTTTGCTTTCCCTCGCTGTGCTTATGTGGGTGTCTTTGTATTTCTGTCTGGTTTCTGCTGCCACTCTATGATTCAACATCGACCCAGTCAATAATTCAACCTTCAACTAAGTCATCTATCGGTCAGTCAGTCAGTCAGTCAAACCCCACCTCCCTCTGGAGCTCCAAACAGAAACAAGTTTACAACATTTGTGGACAGACTCAGTTAGACTACAAATTGCTTTCTCTCCGACCCCTTTTACGTTGAAAGTAAATCTCTTTTTGTTCTGGCAACACTCTTTTATTATGCAACAGACATGCCCAAACACTGAACCCTCTTACAGCATTGCATGCTGATTACATAATGCAACTATACACAGGTGCAGTTCTGTTCTTTTACTTTTTAATGTCTATTCATTCTTAAAAAGGAGCTATGTTACATCATTAGTTTTGCGTTATCTATTTTGAAATGATGCCTATAAAATAGCTTAAGGGCTTAACAGATAAAAATAAAAAAGGAGAAAATGTATTTGATTTGATTTGAAGTGATAGATGACAAAAAAAAAAGATTAATGCAGTAAAACGATATGTTCTTTCACATGGTAATTTGGGTAACAAAATGTAACAGAAAGGGTTACAGAAATGTGAATGATTGAGGAAGACAGAAGATGCTACAGATTAACTTTGCCCTGCTCTGGCCAGCCAGGTCAAATGTGTTACTGTACATGAGTTAAAAAATATATAATATTAACCTTCACATGTCAAGAGAGAACAGGGGAAGTAAAGAGAGAACAGAAATCACAATGTCTAGAAGAAAAAGACTGGGGAGAGGGTGAGAAAAAGGGGCGAGGACAGTGGAAGTAAGGAAGTGGAAGTGCGATTATCAGAGAGTTCAGTCTGAAATTCCCTTGTAGATGCATGATTTCGACTGGGAACATGTGGATTTTGGAAAAAAACACACCACAGCAGCCCGGAGGCCTAAAACAGCGTGTCATCGGTGCCATGCTGTACTGCACTGGAGAAATGAAACAATTACACACTCACATACAGGGTAAGAGACCATCTTACAGTACACAACAATCAGCTCATACTAATGTACCAGTACTTTGGAATGTAAAAGTAAAGGAGTTTATAAGTTCACAACCTATAAAAAATTTAGTTTTTTTTCTGAAAATAAAAAGCATGATACAATTACTTAAACTAAGAAAACTGTGCTGAACAATCAAATTTGTATGCACATCGCACACATCATTTTTGTTGATAAATGTTGGTAAAGTTTATATATATATAGTATATATATGAAATTCACATATCCATGCATTCGCAAAACCCTCTGATCAGTGTTGGGGGAAACGCATTACACAAGTAACTTGAGTTACGTAATCAGATTACTTTTTTATGTAACTAAAGTAATGCACTACTTTTAAAATTCACAACAAAATATCTCAGTTACGTTTTCAAAAAAGTAACGCAAGTTACAGGGTTTTCCCATTTATTGACTGACAGCTCTCTTGTCCCAATGTTGAGAAAATCGGAAGTGCAGAAGCGTTGTGTGTAAACATGATGGTTATTGTAGTTCTAGACTAAATGTGTCGTGCATTTACTCATCTCACTTGCACACAAAAAAGATTCATTATTTTTCAAAATGAACAAAAACAGTCAAATGCTAAATCAGAATATCACTCACAAACGGAAATGTACACAACCTCATGTCATTTACGCAGCCTCATGTCTGTTATGTTTGCTGAGAGACGAGGCAGAGAGAGAATCCACTTGCACGCATGCTTTTAATGACAAGACTCCACATGACTAGACAGGAAAATCTAGGAACAATCCACCACAAAACAACGACTAGCCAAGCTAAAAAGCACAAGCTTAAATACGAAGAGAAATCAATGATAGTTACTGTAAAGACAAGTGTAACTAATTATGACGGTAAATACAACAACTAATACGACAACAAGGAGAGACTGCACTAAACAGCAAGAGAACAAACAATGAGAACAGAGAATGCACTTCAACATAAAATCAATACAAAACAAAAGACAAAGAACCGGGATCGTGACAATGTCTTTTGAAACCCGTATGAGTTTCTTTTTTTTGTGGAATAAAAATGTCTAACCAATGAAAGTATGAAAGTGAAAAGTGACCAAAGTCAAGTAAGACTTTCAAGGCAAAATTTCAGACAAAACTTTCACATAAAGCTATCGCATCAGAAGGTGTGGAATATATTGAATGAATTGTCTACATTTATGAGGCTTTGATGCTTTTGTGGTGCTTTTTGTGGCACATCCACATTCTTTGTGAAGATACCTGCGATATCTGCTACATATTGACAATGATATTGACAGATACATCTTTTGTATTCCACAGAAAAAAGAAAGCTATATAGGTTTGAAATATATGATGACAGAATTTTATTTTTGGTGAACTATCCCTTTAACGCTCTATGTATCTCTCTCCATCTCTTTCCCAACTCTCCCAGATAAATCCTTCCCGCTGCAGCTCTCTGAGTGGTGTTTACGTGGGATCTCAAGGGTGATTCTGCTAAACAACCCCCTGAGTGGAGCTCTGATTCTGGCAGCATTGCTGCTGGAGAGCCCCTGGCAGGCTCTGCTGGGGATGCTCGGCCTTTTGGCCTCCACCCTCACAGCTATAATCCTGGGACAGGACTGGTGAGGAATTACACACCCACACATGCACAAGCATACACATAGACCAAAACATGCACAAATAAATGCATACTCAGGCAGACAAGTATGCATGAATAAAACACAAAGAACGCCTATAGCAAAAAACTAAACAAATAAAAACCATATATGCAGAATGCACAAAAGCACAAGCAATTACAATAATAAACAGATGGACAACTACAAAAACAAACCTCAGAGGGAAAAATGCTTTTACAGCTGCAGTCTAGATGAGTGATGTTTTGACAACATTCTGTTGTCAACTGATTTTTAACGAACAGGTACAAAAAAATAAATTCTTGAAGTCTGTGTTCACACACACACTTTTTGATTTTTGATGTTGTTGATTCACTAAATAGAACCGGCCCATAGAGTCATTCGTTCTGGAATCGGACTTGAATTGGTCGCGGTATTTGTTACTGATAACCGGCTGAAAACTTATCAGCCGGTTCTTTTTGAGTCATAAGAGTCATTCAGGCGGGATTCGGACTTCACAGGTCGCTGACTCGCTGTACTGTGATTCACTAAAGACCCGGCCCTCTCACAAATGGCATTCGTGCGGGAATCGGATTTTGTCATGCACACAGAAAACACACGCTGCATCGAATAATGCTCTTAGTGTGTTAAATAGCACATTTTATCTAAGCACTTGACGGGCATGGCTAAAAGAGAAGCACAAGATATGTTCCAATCTCACATGTAATCGTGTGTGTGTCTGCAGGGAGGAGGTTTCCAGTGGCCTTCATGGTTTTAATGGAATGCTGGTGGCTCTGCTGATGGGAGTGTTCAGCTCTGCTGGAGATTGGTACTGGTGGCTTCTGCTGCCTGTGTGTCTCGGTGGAGCTACAACGTAAGAGCAAATGAATTGATGCCAAATAGATTGTTCTGTCTTTTCCTGTCACATATTCACATAATACAAATAATTGCTGACCCTCCCAAACCCAAATAGCCCCTTTTCTCTCCTGTCTTAGAACGTTTCTTTCCAGCAGTTTGGCTCCGGTTCTGGAACGCTGGGATTTACCAGTTAGCGTCTTCCCCTTTAACACAGTCATCGTGCTGTATTTGGCCTGTACTGGCACTTCTAACTCCTATTTTCCAAACCATCCTGCCCAGCCACCAGGGGCGCCAGAGAGCACCAACCTCACCGAACTACATGTTCCACAGGTGAGAGGATGAAACAGAATGGAAGCAAATGAAATTAGGAATTGAGGATGACAGAGAACATGAGAAAGTGATATAAGAAAAGGCAAAAGCAAATGATTTGCCATTCATGCTTTTAAAATATCCTGTCATCTTTTTGATTGGGTTTTATTGTAGGCCTATATTCTGCCACTCATTCCCTGTAGCTCTCTCTGACTTTTGTATTTTTCATCTTCCTGTTTTGCCTCTTTAACCGCCTCTATCTGCACACACAATGCATATTCCTTCCTCAATCTTCCCTCATCATCCATCCATTTTGCATCTCTCCTGGTGTGTGTGTGTGTGTGTGTGTGTGTGTGTGTGGTGTTTAGATCTTTTATGTCGTCACGATGATGATCGTATTTATTGGATTACTCTGGTCTGTTACAGGGCATTAGGTTGCGATGGGCTGATCCACTCTCTGGCACA
Organism: Phoxinus phoxinus; assembly: GCF_949152265.1. Lineage (NCBI taxonomy): Eukaryota > Metazoa > Chordata > Actinopteri > Cypriniformes > Leuciscidae > Phoxinus > Phoxinus phoxinus. Next base: position 40,207,579 of record NC_136877.1, on the reverse strand, counting down.
CTATAGCAACTGACTATTATGGGCTGTTTATAGCCAACATATTTATGCACTAAATTGTATCTGGTGCTTTTATCACATATCCATGGAGACAGCTTGATCCAGTAATGACTGGTGCATAGGGCAGAAAGAAATAATGGAAAACAACTTTTATATTTATTTTGTATCTGTTTTTATCTCTCACTTTCATGAATATTCAATGTGAAAGAAGCAGAGTTAAAAGCCCATTAAAATAGGCTTTTAAAATTAGCTCATATTATATCTACCCAGAGTCAGCAAATTACTAATGCACAATATTGTGACAGGATTATAATATGGGAGATATCAGTATAATATACATTTTGATCTATGCTTGCATACTTCCAAAAGTTGACAAAACAACCTTTAGCAGGGATACACATTTAAGATAATTTAGATAATGACTATGCAAAATAGATTTCCCCAGCTTCCTGTTTAATTAGGATTGGTCTATTAAATATAATAGAGCATGAAAGAAAAATATTTTATATTTTCCATCAGCTCCTGCAGGGGGTGGTGCTTGGCGTGGGGCAGATCTTTGCATGTGACACTCTAGGCCCATCTCTGCTTATCCTGGGTGCTGTTTTTCTCTTCTCACCCATTCTGGCCGTCCATGCTCTCCTGGGATCTGTCATTAGCACTGTGGCAGGTAAGTCAAAAACTATTATTATTATTTTGAAGGTCTCAAATAATATCTCAAAAGTTTCTGCTGGAGAGCAATGACACTGAATGGAGATCAATTCGAGATCTGATTTTTCAAGATACCAGTCTGCAAGATCTAATATTATAAAAAAAAATATCAAAATATACAAAACCACATTATCGGGAAAATGCTATCCAAACTCATTTTATAGCTGTTTCTGTATGCCTACAATTTTCTCATTAGTTTCTATTTTCATTTCAGAATTGATACTTAAACATAATTGACAATGCATTTGAGCTATGAAAGAGACACATCTGAGCAATATATATTCTCTGTCTGTATGGTGTTTTAAAAGGATTTGGATAGAGATACTTCACGGAACAAATCAAACATTGGTGGTTAAATCCTGTCTAGGGCTTTGTGCTGAATATTCTGGCTGTGTAGCTGTGTTTTGCTCAGTCGAAGCAGCCTCCAAACAGATTCCCTTAAACGCCCACTATGCATGAGATGATCATTTGCGCCTGCTGCTTGATATTTAGCCAGTTTTACTGCTGCGTTTGCCACCTCAAGACCGTGAAGGAGTTTTTACCCTGTCACTCATTCTCTTTTTCATACACACAGACACAGTCTCTCTTTTATATTTGATATAGTACACAGCTGTATGAGACATATGAGTCATCGAAGACACTACAGAGGTAGGGGTAGACTGTGTGTGTGTGTGTGTGTGTGTGTGTGCGTGCGTGTCCGTTCCCTCGTCCCCAGCACAGCACCCACTCACTGTTTCGTTTCATCCCCTGTGTGATTCACACTCACAAACTTCAAAGCTCTCATGTAATATTCCATAAAGGAGCATCAGAGAGTCTTTGGTCTTATTGGAGATTTTGCAGTATATCCATGTGTGAGGGTGTAAGGCAGCTGTCTGTTATTCTCCATAGAAGTGAGGGGGTTGTTGAGCCCCATTTCTGGGTTTTTCCTCTTTTCTTACCCTGTCTGTGTGTCAGCAGAACATTGACATTTAATTCGGGAAAGGTTCAGAATGCTACAGGGTTTAAAGACAGATGGAAAGAATGAGAGAAAGCAATGCTGGATTATGGATGGGGCAAGTGGCTCTGATTGTCAGGGGCCTTTAAAGTCTCAGGCTGCATTTCAAATAATGCATATAAATCAGGATATTGGAATGATTTCTGAAGGATCATGTGACACTGAAGAGTAATGGCTTCTGAAAACTGCTTTTTAAAATATAAGTATTTAAAAACTAAATATATATATATATATATATATTTAAATATATTTATAAGAAAACAGTTGTTTTAAATTGTAATAATACAATAAAACAATATTACTGTCACAGTCAGCCACACGTCACAGCTCCAATCATCACTCAATCACCAGGACCCGCCCACTCGTTCACAATCACCAGAGTAATGACTCGCTGCACCTGCACTCCCTCATCAACACATCCTTTATATGCCCTGTTCACCTTTCACTCCTTGTCTGGTCTCGTTGCAGTATACACTGCTTCATGTCAGACTCCTTACCAATCTACTCACCTGAGACCATCTCGTCCTGTGTCTGTCTTCTGCCTGTGATCCAGATCGCCTGTCTTCGTGTTCACTTGTCACCTGCACAGAGAATCCACTTTTCAGTCATTCCCAGCTAAGTCACCATCATTCTACAAGTCACAATCATCTGGTTCCCGTTGTTCCACCACCACTCTGCTTTTAAAAAGCACTGTGTGCACCTAAACCTGTCTGTCTCCTCCTGTGTTTGTGATAGAAGACCAGACCTTCATGCAGAGTCCTGTTGGAACCAGCGGGGAGCGTCCACCGGATCAGTTTGCCAAACCTGTGCAGGCGGTTCAGCAAACTCTCCCCTCTGCACCACCCACTCCTTCGCCACCTGCCTCTACCAGTCCCATGGCCCGACCAGCGACATACAACGGTAAGGCGGAGGATTGCAGTGGGTTCCTTCTACGTTTTTCACTATATTTTGTAAAGCAACCACAGCTTTTTTCCACCAAACGGGCCTGTATCACCTTCATGATTTCCCTGCTATCTGGATGCACAATTCATTGGGCCCAGTCCATCTGGCACACCAACGGCCCGGTCACTACTTTATTGGCATCCTTCATCAGTCATTTCAAGGAAGTCTTCGGTCAAACTGCATCAGAATCATCCATCCATGATCAGCTGTTCAACCTCTGCCATGGTAATACTTCTTCTATAAATGCCTATGCTCTGCAGTTCCGCACATTGGCAGTATCTAGCGGCTAGAATGAGACTACCCTGTTGACAACCTTTCGCCAGGGTCGGAACCCAGAAGTACGCCACCAGATGGTCATTTATGACAACACTGTCGGTTAGGAGAATTTCATTCAGAAATTTGTGTGCATCTCTCAACGTCTTTCAGCCCACTCATTGAATCAACCCGCTTTGCATCCTTAACCCATCTCTCCATCTGTAGCCCTTCCAGCACCAGAACCCATGCAGGTAGACACTTGGTAGACCATCTGTCCAACGCTGAGCGTCAAAGAAGACTAACACAGCACTTGTGTCTGTATTGTGGGGGAGAAGGTCATATCATCCCCAACTGCCTGATACGACTACTCCAGCAGTTAGTACCATCCAGTTTCTGCCCAAAGTTCGCACGCCTGTCCAAATTCTAACCCCAAAACTTCTCGTTTCAGCGCAAGCGTTCATCGACTCCAGGTCTGCAGGGAACTTCATCTCTCATCAACTTCTCCAGAGGAAGCGCTGCTCACAAGAATTAGCCATTCACACCATCCTCGGCAAGCCACTGGGCCGTGGTTGTGTTCTCTGGCAAGAAGTGCCACCACTTCTCCCCCACAGTCACGCTACGTGTCGGCTGCCTGCATGAGGAGAAGATCTCGCTCTTGGTGCTGGAAGGATCCACCACTGACATCATCCCAGCAAGAACCCACCATCAATTGGAACTCTGGAGAGATTCTACAATGGAGTAATTCCTGCTTCCAGAACTGTCTGTGATCAAACAGTCTACACGTCGGACCTGTCGACATTCCTCAATCTTTATCCAGTCTCCAGTTGAACTCCACCTCCGTTGAAAGCCCAGAGACTGAGAGTGAAACTGAAATCTCTCCAGAGTACCGGGCGTACAAGGATGTATCGACCTGCTGCCTGGGGCGACGCCATCTAAGGGTAAAGTCTACCCACTGTCCATCCTATAAAAGAAGGCCATGGAGGAGTACATTCAGGAGGCTCTCAAACAACGTTTCATCCGTCCATCGACATCCCCTGCCGCATTCAGCTTCTTCATGGCCAAGAAGGACAGAGGCATGCGGCTGTGTATCGATTACCGGGCCCTTAACGCACAGACTGTTAAATAGTTATCCTCTGGCCCCTGCCGTGTTGGAACAGCTCTGTGGGACTCGCATCTTCTCCAAGCTGGACCTGCAGAGCGCCTATAACCTCATTCGGACACGTGAGGGTCACGAATGGAAGACGGTTTTCATCACTCCGGCAGGTCACTACGAGTACCAGGTAATGCTGTATGGCCTGTCCAACTCACCCTCCGTATTTCAAGGCTACATGAATGAGGTGTTCCGGGAGTATCTCCAATGCTTCGTCATTGTCTACATCAACGATATCCTGATCTACTCCTGGAACCTGGCCGAACATCGCCACCACGTGACGTAGGTCCTCAAGAAGCAGAGAACACCTCTATCTCAAGTTGGAGAAGTGTGAGTTCCACACACCATCTGTCCAGTTCCTCGGGTACATCATCGACCAACAAGGTATCCAGATGGACCAGAGGAAGGTGCACACCATCCACAACTGGCCCCAACCTGTCACTGTCAAGGAACTTAACTTTTCGTTAACTTCGCTTAACGCTTTGTTAACTTCTATCGCAGATTCATCCAGAATTCCAGTCTCCTCAGCTCACCTCGCTCCTCAGGAACCTGCACAAGTCTCTGTCCTGGAACCCCTCGGCCACCGAAGACTTCCAACACCTGAAGGATGCTTTCACGACCGCTCCAATCCTGGTGCACCCAAATCCAGAACTCCCATTTGTGGTTGAAATCGATGCTTTTCCCACTGGGATTGGAGCCGTGCTATTCCAGCGGCAGTCCTCCTTGACTCCAACCATGCGCCTTCTATCCAAGAAGCTGTCCCGGCGGAGCAGAACTACGACATCGGAAATCGTGAGCTACTCGCCATCAAGCTCGCCTTGGAGGAATGGAGACACTGGCTGGAGGGAGCTCATCACCGCTTCAAGCTCATCACCGATCACCGGAACCTAGAGTATCTTCGAGAGGCCAAGTGTATCTGCCGATACACAGACGTCCCTGGTCCCACCTTGGCATTGACTTCATGACAGACCTTCCTCCATCCAACCATCACACCTGTGTATTTGTTGACCGCTTCTCCAAGGCCTGTAAACTCATTCCCGTCAAGGGCCTGCCCACCGCATTTGAAGCCGCAGAACTCCTGTTCCAACAAGTATTCTGTCATTTATGGTCAGAAGACATCAGATAGAGGTCCCCAGTTCATCTCCCGGGTGTGGAAGGCCGCGTTCAAGGGGCCTTACATGAACCATGATCCCACCCTGAATGTAAGACTGCCTAAGACCTGTTATCTGAAAACTGTGCCTCACACACACTCTCTCTGAACATCCTCACCCTGTAATCAATAACACTCTCATCCCTCCACTCATCTTACTATTCCATCCTCTTTTTTCATTGATCAATGATTCACTCTTTTCTCCCGGGTGTAGAATTTCTCTCTCTTACTACGGTGTGAAATTACATCTGTATTTTACAAGACAAAAGATTTAACTTTCAGAGTTCTTCACAATCAAGCCAATGTGCTACGTTTTTGGAGTGAAACCACCCTCCAGAGTGGAAATCTTAAAAACGCTCCACCATCGCATTCCTGTCTAAAGGGTAAAAACGGTAAAACCGCAAAAGTCTGCTAGACAGTGAAGGCGTCGCGTACGCGTTTACGTCACAGGCATGCGCCAGTACAGGAAAATAACAAAACATTATCAAACTAATAGCATTCATTTCATTGACAAAAAAAAAAAAAAAATCTGTCATTTTGAGCGACACGCGAAGAGCACCGAGGGTTAAAGCAGCAGCTTTACTGTATTAAACATGAAAAACTGTCAGCGTCTCTTTTTCACTTTCAGTGCTTCACATTGCCACCTAGCCGCCTGGAGTGCATAGCCTACTACATAGAATTTCACACACTTTTGCATCACCATATGCACGCAGATTTACCCCCCTTAACGCTCGTCTAAACGCAGAATAAAAAGTGATAACGCAACGCCACTTTTGCGTTTTCTCTTCAGATAGTGTCCGTGTAAACATAGCCTTAAATGCAAACTTTTGAAAACGGGATTAAGAGGTAGTTTACATGACAACGATTTTCCTTTGCCTTTTTTTCCCCAACATGGATCCACAAAAACGACAAATTGCTGTATTATGCTGCCATGCCAGTAGTTGGCGATGTCAAAGAAACACCGCACGCCTATAGACTGACACATAATACACATGTGCATGACGTCACCATTTTCACAAATATGCGTTTTCAAAAACGTGCACTTTGAAACCTGTTTTCAAAAGTTTGATTTTCAGACCCCCAAAATGCTGTTGTTATGTAAATGAATGGCCAAAACGCATACAAAGTTTTTTACGTTTTTAGTTGAAAAGTGTTTTGTAAACGGCCAAGAAGTTACTTTGGCTTTACAGAATAGTGTGAAGCTATTAGCAGCAGACTTGATCAAACTTCACACTATTACAAGACATGATGTGGTGTGATTTATCATATGTGATGTCACTTCCTTCCTACATTACACAATCAAGTCTAATCTATAGGTTGAATCAAATTAAGTTAATTGTCAAGACCTTCTACACCAAACAAATTTTTTTGTTGTAGTAGTGGAATGGTGGAATGGTGGAATAAGGTAGTTTATGTATTTGTTTGTCTAGAGATTTCACTGAATCGAAGCAGGGACCCCTAACATTATTATGGAGCATGAATTGTGGTCCACTGATAATGAGATCTGGTGTTTAGCAGATAGGCTGTTCATGTTGTCCTCTCTACATGACTCATAGTATAAACCCACTAAAGTTAGCATGGGTTCACAACTGATGATCCCGCACTTATGCACAAACAGGAGCCCGTAACCATGGTGAGATGCAAAACAGGAATAAAATTAATCCATTCTGGGTCACAGATGTTGAATTTAGGTTATAGAATTGCATAGATAGCATATATCACTCAATTGTACGTATTATAACTGCATCAAGAGAGTATGAGTAATGGAAACACTGGGAAAAAAAACATGCTTTGTGATTCACAGCATTTGCATTGGAAATGAAGACCCTCTCACCCTGACACTGATTCCCTGCTGCACTCAAGAGTGTGTGTGTGTGTGTGTGTGTGTGTCTGTCTTTTGCTGCTATTCTTCAAGTTTCAAACTATTTTAGTGAATCATTAAACGAATCATTAAATGTTCCACATAACACAATCTGTTTTACAATTAGTTGTCTACGGATGTTTACCAATTTGTAGCAGCTTGAAATCTGAAGATCCGTACAACCATGCAAACCGATTCATATGACGCATAAAAACATTTGTTTATAAAAAGGAAACAAATATGTGAGAGAAAGAAGGAGTGAACAGACGTATGACCCTCCTGGGTCACGTTGTTGTGCTGTTCAGATGAGAATGAGAAAGAGAGAATTCTGGGTGTTTCCTTTCCTTCTTTTATTGGTATCCTATACTGAGGAGTCCTTCACTACAAAACAGCGAAACATAAAGAGTCCCAAAAGAGCAGTCAGGAAGATGCACTCACAGTAGAGCTCATTTTCTTTTCAGTGCCCCTGCATACATTACTTGACATATTCAATGAACAGGGTACAAATTGAGACTTAAAATGCCTCAAAGTAATTTTTATTATGCTTCTTTTTTTTCTTTTTTTTATCAAATGGTCAATAAAAGGGTGTGCTTAACATTATGAATGTTCATCATTATCTGTAATGGTCCTCACAGGGGCGAGGAGAGTTGAGGATCTGTTAGCAAGCAGTCTTTATTTAATAGACACAGAAACATGATCCAAACAGGAAGACAAGAAACACAAGAGAGACAACAGCTTTACATAGAGGACAATAAAGACAATGACTGAAACACAGGAGTATAAATACACTGGGTAACAACAGGCTTCCAATTAACAGGTGAAGGTGATTAGTTGGCATGTTGACTAACAAGGGTAGCTATAGAAACTAAGGTAAACAGGAACTAAACCACAGGAACTGAACACGGGTACAGCAACGCAGCAAGAAAAAAGAATATCAAAATGTGAAACAAAAAAATGCTAATTTCTGTCATATATGATTCTTCAGAAATCATTCTAATATTCTGATTTGGTGTTCAAAAAACATGTATTATTATTATCATGTTGAAAACAGCTCTGCTGCTTAATATATTTGTGTAAGCTGTGATAAGTTTTTTTTCCCAGAAGTTTTTTTATGAATAACGTTTGATCATTATGTGTCCTTGTTGAATAAAGGTATTGCAGTTTTTTTATGAGCTTTGGTACCATTTTCACAAGTAACAACAGATCTTCAAAAGCGCGCGTTTTTCAAACATTTTAGCATATTTTCAATTGTGTTAGTACAATACACAAAATCACAAAGTATCCTTTTCACAACACAAAATAACTGTTTCATCTTGTATATTGAAAAAAATTTTTTACAGTAACTGCCTTTCATAAAGCTCTTACTATCAAACTTTTAATTTGCATTTCTTCTCGTTCAGTTTAATACAGTTGTCTATTATTTAATCCAATTAACCTTAATGGTTATTCAATTAATCATATTTTTATAGATATTGATTATATAGACCGTTTCTATAGAACTTTGTCTGCAATTTACGATGTGAATAACCAAATGTAACCAAATGAATTACTTTTTACATAAGTGTTTTATAGAGTGAGTGAGTGAGTGAGTGAGTGAGTGAGTGAGTGAGTGAGTGAGTGAGTGAGTGAGTGAGTGAGTGAGTGAGTGAGTGAGTGAGTGAGTGAGTGAGTGAGTGAGTGAGTGAGTGAGTGAGTGAGTGAGTGAGTGATATAGAGCAGGATAGAGTACAAGGGAGAGGAAACAGTCAATGATTGTATAACATCAGAATGATCAGAGATGTATCAGCAGAACGGTGAAAGATGGCATTAAATACAGCATTTTACATTACAGTATTTATGCCATACTGTAAACAGATTACCATGCAGAGACTGCCACATTACTTTAACTCACCCTTCATCTGTGTAAAGGTGTAACTACAGCATAGATTCAGTCATATGGCAGTTAAAACATTTATTGTATTGCCAGCAAACACCTGTTCTAGCACAAAACCTCATGGCAGTTTCATTACTTTATCACAGCTTTTGATAACACACTAGATAGATACTATTGCAAACATCATGAATTCAATAGGTAGTGTAAGTGTATTTTCTAATGTGGCAACTGTAACCTGTATTACTGTAATTATTTCAGCAAAGGGTGATTTGACAAATGTATCTTGCATTGTTTGCTGTTGAATGAACTGATTGTTAAAAATTAAAATTAAATTGAAAGAAGATCATACTGTTGTGTTTCGGTGATTAAACCAAATGTTCTCATTACACATTACAATAATCTCGTGTTTGAAAAAATGATTATGTGTACTGAAATGTGTAGAACTGTAATGAATACATGGGATCAGGTTTTGAAATGATGACTATAGCTGTGTTACAAGTGTGAAAGTTTAGATTTTTGTACAAAGAGTTTTGAAAATGTACACTTGTGAAAATAGTACCAAAGAGAATAAAATAAAACTGTAATTCTTTCTTCCAAACAAAAACATCTGACTGTCCTCAAACGTTTGAATGATAATCTTGTAACTGTTGGACAACATGTCTACATAAAAAAATTATTATAGACTAACAGACAAACAGACAGAGAGGAAAGGTGCCAGTTCTGGTATACAACGTAATGGATTTTGACATTTCTTGGTTTCTGAGAGAGCAAGAGCTCCTGAGAGCAATTCCATGTTATGAAGGCGTCTGTACAAATAAAACGGGGTAAATTGAGGGGAAGGTGAACATGGCTTTCTTTGAAGGTTAACTGTTGAATGACAGAGAACTTGTGTTTTTTTATCTTTTGTCAGTCAGAATCAGGTTCAGAGCTTTCTTGTTAATGAACCCCGACAGAAAGACGATATCATAATACCCTAAAAATACTTGTGACATATTTAAGTCAATCTATTTTTTTCAAATAACATTGCTGAGTAATATAAATATATATTCTAAAGCCTTGCCTGTTTGAAAAAAAAAAAAAAAGTAAAAGTAAATTATCAAGTGTGAGCATGTGGCCATGCATATATATAAAATATTAGAAAGGCCTACTGTAAATAAGTCCTCTCAAGAGACATGTTTTTGAGTTTATCGAATAGATTCATGCAAAATGCATAAAGAGAGAGAGCATTAGAGAGAGAAAGAAAGATGATACAATAAAAGAAAGCTCTAGGGAATGGTGGGTGGTTAGTGAAGTCTGAAAGCTTGGACAGGAATGTGGGGACAGCAACTATAGACTAAAACCGAAATTCTGTAATGAATATACACTGCCACCTTCAGATCACAAACAGAACTACCATGAACCCAAGTCCACTTATATGCCTTAGTGTACTGTACACCAGATATCATTATTTTACAAAATACGCCAAAAATCAAAACGAACCTATCAAAAATCCTAAATGCATCATATAAGATGCATAATACCTCCTCAATGCCATTAAAATAATAACATATGTGTCAAACAAACATGTTTACTGTTTGCTTACTGTAAATGCAACGTGAATACAAGATTTTAGGGAAATGTGCCATGTTCAGAAAAAGCATAGGCCTACCTTTACTATTTTTGCAGTAGGTTGAGCTGAAGAAAAGAGTCCACAAGCATGGACCTCTGAATCTGAAGAGGATCTGTATATGGATGGTCTCTGATCTCTTGCCATATATTCATCAACCTTTATGCATAGAAGATCCAGAGCTGTTATCTTTGCAAAGAGAGGTTGCACAAAGTATTAAATGAAGGGGTGCCAATAGTTGTGGAATGCATATATGTCAGAAAGAAATTATGTTTATTGTCCCCGACACAAAATTTTGTAGTCCCATGTAGGCACTTGTCAGCAAAGTAAAAGCTTTAAAAAAATCTCAAGGAGGTATTACTGATGCATTTTATGTCATATAATAAAATGGGAAAATATCTTGAGCTTGTGTTAACATTGACCTTATTTCAGGCATTTAACGAAAAACCTATTGACTTTGGGATGATGGAACGGGAAGTGCAAAAAAAGTTAATCTAAAAAATAATCTGAAGTGTGGACTGTTAGGCCTTGTCCCAAATGGCATCCTAAACCAATTTCCTACAAATCTGCACTTTCGCGATGTAACGCTGCCTGCTTTGACTGCTGCAAATGCTGCTCAGAGCCAAATGACGTCCAGCTCTACCTCCATGGACCTAATGGCTGGTTTAGTTTACCGATAGGGTTATAGGTAGGATTAGGGTGTGGTTTGACCGTCTAGCAAGGGGGAGCTGACCTTCGAGCTCAACCCATTTTGGCGTGCCAAAAGCTGAATTGCTACAACAGAAACCCCTAACCCTGCCCCATACCCTGACAGACAGTTTTTGTGAACAATGACCTTTCTTCACGTCTCTACCTGTCGACACACCCCACCCTTTTGTCCTGCAGAAATCCACTCTTGCAGAAAGGGTATCAACGGCGCATATCAACCGCAAAGGGGGCGCTCACGAGCACACTTCTGAAAACGAAATGAAGTTTTAAAGGGATAGTTCACTTTGAAATTAAATTTTGGTATGTTTTAGCTTACCTCAAGGGCATCCAGGATGTAGGTGTCTTTTTTTCCGCAGTAGTTTCAATTTTTATATTTTTAGGTCAAACCGTTCTTGTCTGACAGTCATATTCAAATGTGCTTTCGCGCGTTGGCTGGCGCTGAGCCAGAGACGGACGTGCTCAGTGCTTGTCATATATCACAACTATTCAGTGTTTTCAACCACATAATGTTTATTTTAGGTTTCAGGCATTTAAAATCACATAAGTACTAGCAAACCAATGAATTTGAGTTTGTAAAATACACACAGATGTCTATGGAAGCGGCAATAATAATCCGCTTTATAATAAGCATTATAATAAGACGACACGTTTTATTCATATCAGATACACAATGTGTAAGTAGCTTTACATTTTACCCTATTCTTCTCCCAGTTAACCTGCCACTTACTTTCATGTATTTCGTGAGAAGTGGAGGAATTGACGTGTTGTAAATTCTCTGAACTGTGGCACAAACTAACATGGCGCCGCCCATCGCGCATACAGCTCAACTAACGCGATCGTTATAAAAGTGTTTAAACAACCAAACACATCCACATGCACATATTTGACAATCGGAATATCTGTGTTTCATGTTATATCTAACATATTGTTGAATATTTTGAATCAAAAAGAGAAAATTACATAAAAGCAGATCATCATTCATTCAGTGCTGTGTTGTGTTTGCGCTGTGTCACGTGACAAGCAATGACGCGTCACCATGGAAACGATAAAGTGACAGGTTCTAAATAAGGTCACCTTGAAAAACTCACGCTGGGGGGTCAGTTAGAATATTTTAAACTTACGAGTGAAAGGGTTAAAACAATTCCCCATCGTCCAAATTAAACAATTCCCCATCGTAAGTACACATTGATGGCCTAAGACACGAAACGAGCAGTTTGTGTGAGAAAACGAACGGTATTTATATAGTTTTTACCTCTTGTAACACAGCCACGTCCAAGTGATCTGAGGGCGCGGGCGCTTCCTTCTGTGTGACGTGTACGCAGACTGGTGCATAGATATATATACACTAGATTTCGCATTAAAGACATTCGTTCCAATGAACTGCCGTAGCCAAGGCGACATCTAGTGTATACATCTATGCACCAGTCTGCGCACACGTCACACACCAGGATGCGCTCGCGCCCTCAGATCACTTGGACGTGGCTGTGTTACAAGAGGTAAAAACGATATAAATACCGTTCGTTTTCTCACACAAACCGCTCGTTTCGTGTCTTAGTCAATGTGTCCTTACGATGGGGAATTGTTTAATTTGGACGATGGGGAATTGTTTTAATTTGGACTCTGTGTATGCTCTTTGAGACAGTTACCATAGACCTGCATGATATGACTGTCAGACAAGAACGGTTTGACCTAAAAATATCAAAATTTAAACTACTGCGGAAAAAAAGACACCTACATCTTGGATCCCCTTGAGGTAAGCTAAAACATACCAAGATTTAATTTCAAAGTGAACTATCCCTTTAAGTAACAAAGTTCAGGAGGAGCACGTTCAGGTAATCAACCAATCAGCACTGAGGAAGCCAGTATAAATATAGCCTTCCCTCACCTCTGTCCCATGACAGTTTCACAGCATCCCTCCACCACCACTTCACCTCACCCTTGGTTGGTTTTCTATCCCAGTCAAAAGGGGGGAGTTCTCTGGGTTCGGGCTAAATTCCGAGCTCGGAGCCCTCTCCAGGACAGCACGCCAAATACGCATACATTTCTATATCTGATTTCATGTACATGTGAACTCGTGACAATGACAAATGGACAAATGCACACGCTGCAGCCAATGTAAGTCCACAAGACCGTAAGTGCATATGTGCCATTTGGGACAGGGCCTTAGTATAACGTATTGGTCAATAACTATACTGAAGTTATCTCTGTTGCCCCCTGCAGGCATGTATATGTCGGTGCAGTACAGCTTTCTGTACTCAGGCCTCTCAGGGTTTAATGGTGCTCTGGGTTGCATGGTCGTGGGGGCATTTTTCATATTTAGTTGGAGAACACATCTCTTATCTATTGCAAGTGGTGAGTAATGCACAGATACATCCTTTGTAGTGTTGTTTTATTGTTCTACAACTAAATTATATATTCCCTCTGCAGCCTTACTTTCAGCTTACACAGACATTGCCTTGAGCAACCTGCTAGGAGTTGTGAGTAGACACACACACAAACAAGCGCGCACACTCTGTCGACCACATCCTCTGGGTTTCATATTCATCCAGTGTTTGTTTGTATCCCTTTGACCTGTGCAGGTGGGTCTCCCAGCAAGCAGTTGGGCTGCAACTTTGACAGGCACTCTCATGCTGTTGCTGACAGGGGAAAACCTGAAAGAATACAGAATCCCTACCGGAAAAGTAACCTCACCAGAACAGAACTTGCACTCACACAAGCAATGGTCTGCGGCCAATACAAATGCAACTGATGCATAGTGTTTAAATAAATGCATATATCATGTAGAAATATACCGCTGTGACGGCACATTTAAAACGATATACTAGAAAATCCATTTATTCAGGAAGAATGGATTAAATTGATCAAAAGTGACAGTAAAACACTTTTATAATGTTACAACAACAAAAAATCATAGAATCATCTTCAAAAATACAGAAAAAAATGTATCGGTTTCCACAAAAAGTATTAAGCAGCACTGTTTTTAATGATAATAATAATAGATATAGCTGAAAGCAGCAATTATCAGGATTTAAGCGTTTTAAGGCCTTTAAGCGCATGAGATCAGAGATGGAAAGACATCCAATACAGGCAATTTACTCAGGAAATATGTTTTTTAAGCGTTTTAGTTTAACAGTTATAGTGCCAGCTATGGTCCGATCTTGATAGAAGTTGGCATGCTTCTTTAGAGTCATATGCTGCATGTGCTCACCTAATTGAATATAAATTTATATACATACTGTGTGTGTATACATATATATATATATATATATCAGATATTACTATGGCAGTGAAATTAATACAATGTAAATATAAAACATACCAATAAACAAAAGAGACATTTTTCCAGAAAGGAAAGATTTTAATGATGCTGTAAACACGTTTTATTCCATTATTACAAAAACCGCAGTTGTACTGTACCATAATCTTTAAAAACATTAAATGCAATCAATTTAACATTTAATATTACTACCTAAGCTTAGACCTTTCAGTGTATATATCACAATTCTGACATTAAAACCTGCAGAAATAGTGAAAGTGCTCTAAAAATTTAAAACTGGATGCTTTAAAGTTAGCATGCACAATCAAAAGTGTCTTTTACCATAAATGTACAAAAATACTAGAAACAATAGCAAAACAAAACTCTAAATCAATGAGATTACATCCAAACAATATCAAATCAATGGAACAAAAAAGCAGATTTAATCATGTAATTCTTTTATGATTGCCCATGGGGATTAAAGAAGGCTATTGATTAAAGATCAGAAGGCATATTATTGAACTTGTGGACAGACGTGCATACAATGAGTGAGCGATTGAGTGTGTAAATGTGTATAAAAGGACAAAGTGAGATGGCTAGAGCTAACAATTGCCTCAGAAAATTAGTGAGTGTGTGTGTGAGAAAGAGAGAGAATTCATTCAAAGGAAGAGCTATAAAAAGATACACCATGATTCATCAATCTTGTAGCAGTGGCGGTCAGGGCTTCTTCAGCACGTTGGAGGAGCTATTATGTGTCTTCAAGAGTCTGCTTTGTGAGCATGTCCATGACTGGCTGGAGGGAAGATTGCTTGTGTGTGTGTGTGTGTGTGTGTGTACACTGAATACAAAAGAGAGACATTGTGCTTTTTGCTCCTACAGCCATCCACAGCTGCAACACAGACACTTTCAATAAAAAACAGCAAGTTTTATTACCTCCCAAAAGCAGAGCCAAAGGTTTGTGCGAAGACTGTGAACCAATAGGAGAGCTCCAGATGCACAGTGCAGTGAGAAAGCAAACAGATCGCTAATTAGTAAAGATGAAGCTGTAAACAAGTCATCACTATTAAAGTATCATTTTGTCTGGTCACACCAAGTTCAATGTGACTAAATGTCAGGAAATTATAAAAGAATCACAAAAGTGCCTACAGACAATCTCTGATAATCCCACAACTACTATCAACTGTTTTGTTTTTCTTAAACCACATATCTATACCTACATTTCACTAAATTCCTGTCCTATTATTCAATGTTGTGGTTTTTGTTAAATGTTTTCATACATTTTTACTGTGGCTTGCACTATTATAAATAAAATATTAACAAACAAAACATTTTCACACTGAAACAAATCACAATCTGTCCAATGCCAAATTTTAGTTAGTCTCAAAGTCAGATCATTATAGTATGATATTTTTTGATCTGATCGTAGATTTGATTTTGGCATGCAGTATGCATTGTTTAACTAGATTTTTTTTCCTGCCAAAATTCAGACCTGTGAATCGACCTTAACACTTCACCAAGCGCTTTCTAAACCCAGCCATTTTTTCGAAGTACAACCATAACCCCAGCTCTGGTCTCAAACATGGCAACATGTTGATCTAAAAACTTGATCAAAGACTGGATCCTGTGTGTTTTGACTATTCGCTTATAACAGCCTCCCTAAAACTACGCCCTCTCTAGGTTGTGCTTCTCCACGGAGGATCTCCAGAAATCCCAACTTTGTCAGAAATTCCATCCGTAATCCATCTGTAGGCTGGACCTCGCAGAATACACCCTGTGAACCTGAGGAAGAAATACTCGGTTATCAGGGCTAAAATCTTCAATAAAAGGCTAAAATGCTTCAAATTACAGTAAGTGTTAGCTCACCGTTAGCTTTGAGGGCCGTTAGCAAGGCCGTGAGGAGACTACGACTGACGCTACAGTCCACCAGATCAGGAAGAGCCTCAAGCCTAAGCTGAGATGGGAAATGATATAGCAGGGAGTCTGGGTAGTCGTGTTCTTCGTGGAAAAACAGCAGCGCCTCCTAGGGTTTCAGGGAGGAGAAAGTGCAATTCAAACCATGTCAGGATTAGGGTACTACTGCACCATTTTAAAAGTACTGTGGTATAGTTGTGTCTCTGTGTAGCTTTGCGTTTAGCTGTAACTCTGACCTTTGTTGCAGTATGTCCACTGGCTCCATGGGGGCGTGAAGGATATTTGTCCCTCATAGCAGGTAGCCAGGTGGCCTGACACCGTTTGGCAAAAGAGCGGACATCCAGAATGCCCACAGCGCACCCACATACACCTAGTTCATCCTCCAGAACTAAGCTGTACTCTGGGCACAAGGCCAGAGACGCACCCAGACACCTGAAACACAAACAGGTGGATATTTCTCATATACCTCAACTGATTTTCAGGACTAAGAAGAAATATATTAAGGCATTACGCTTGAGTGCAACCTTCCTTTTCAGCTATTTTCTCACAGAATCTGTCTTCCCTATATACACACAACCGTTTGTGAAAGAAGTCTCTTATGCTCACCAAGGCTGCATTTGTTTGATCAAACATACAGTAAAAACAGTAATATTGTAAAACATTATTACAATTAAAATAACCGTTTTGTAGTTTAATATTTTTTAAAAATGTCATTTATATTTGCGATGCCAGAGCTGCATTTTCAGCAGCCATTACTCCAGTCTTCAGTGTCACTTGAAATATGATGTACATTATAAATGTATTTAATGTCACTTTTGATCAATTTAATATATATCCTTGCTAAATAAAAGTATTAATTTCTTGAGTATGTATATAAGTAATGATTATGTTGTATTTTGATCAATGTAGTGTCATAATTTTCAAATGTTTCAATCTAATAAATAATAAACATCAAATGAAATGGCTTATTTGTGTATTGTGATTTCAAAGTGCAAATGTTTTGATTTTAAACTTCTTTTGTTTATCTCAGGAATCAGTGACTGCAATTAGATGATATAGTTTCTTAATTCTTACTCAGACGGAGGCATCTATTGAACAATAAAGATAATAGAACATTTTATATGTGGGCTGTGATATGCTTGAGAGCAATTCTTGCCTGTCCCCAATGAAGTCTGGATGGGAGATGGCAGTGTCCTGGCTCGCTTTACCCCTCTGATGCAACTGATGCACTATTCGGTACAGCTCCACCTAAAGTTTTGTGAAGAAAACAACAACGATAAGAGTCATAAATGTATAATGAGGTGCGAGTCAGTGGGTTAACAATTATGCTTGAGTCACCTTGTCTTTTTGCTGGAATGGCCGTATGTTGTAAAGTCGAGATGTGGGGAACAGAGGGGGAGGGTGACTGAATAACTCACTGCTGGTCCCCACAGGCAGAAGCATCTGATTCACACCAACACCAGAGAAAGAAAGAAAGAAAGAAAAAAACAAGAATGAGACAGGAAAAGATCAAGGAGACTGTAAAAAAAATCTAGCAATTTATACTAATTTAATGAAATTCATAACTGTTTTTTTTTTTTTACTGAATCATTAATTATATCATTCCCACCTGCACCTCTCCAGACAGCCCCCCTTTAAACACCCATGGCTCCGCCTCCACACCATGTAGCTCCGCCCCTGAGGAAGCTCCACACCCTGTCAACAATTTCAAAGCGTCAGTTTTTATGCATCATGCTACTGTTCAATAGTTTGAGGTTAGTCCAATTTTGTTAATGTTTTTAAATGCATGAAGTCTCTGCATTTATTTGATTAAAAAACTGAGTAAAAACATTAATATAGTGGAATATTATTATCAGTTTTCTCTTTTAAAATATTTGAAAATGTAAAGTATTTCTGTGATGGCAAAGTCGAAGTTTCAGCAGCCATTACTCTAGCCTTCATTCTGATTTGGTGCTCAAAAAACACCTTTTTTATTTCTTTCATTTCTTTTTTATTATTAATGCTGAAAACAGTTGTGTTGCTTAATATTTTTTGTGGAAACGTGCTAAAAAAATCCCAGGATTCTTTGAAGATTAGAAAGTTCAAAAGAACAGCATATATTTTGAAAAGGAAATACTTAGTAACATTATAAATCCCTTTACTAAAAAATCTCTTTAAAAAAAAAGGTGTTACTGACCCCAAACTTTTGTACAGAAGTAGCGCAAGAGAACATAACCAGTCAATGATGACTTAAATTTCTGTATTTTCCTCACACGAAGTTAGAATATGGCTTCAGAAAACTATGCAAAAATGAATGTGCTACAGTATATACAGCATGTGCATGTTTGACACTCACAGTGGAAGCAGTTTTTCCAAGAGTCTAGCGGAAAACCTTCACTCAGTATACGGCCCTCTGTGAAAGGAAACATGCTTGTGAAAAGATGGGAGATGAGGGCGGGAAACTGGAGGGAAGGGCGATCTACAGGACAAAACTTCAATGGTGATTCACGCTCAAAACACATGAGAAGACAAGATCCTCTCTTCTTAATCATCCATACTACAGTATCTCTCACCTAGCCAGCAGATGAAGGCCTTGGCCACCAGCAGGGTGTTTCTCAGGTCCCAGATGTAAGGGTAAAGGTCATAGAGAACAGCCCTATTGATGCTGTTCACAACAGCACTGTGCAGTATTGCCACATCATCACACACGGCCAGAAAACGGCCTGCACAAGCCCGCCAGTCCTCTACCTGAGATAGCAAGAGATATATTAACAACAGAAAACACAAAGTACAACACATTCCAACACAAATATTTAAATAAAGAATTGGGGTTGTCGAGCACATTAAACACATATTATGAACCACATCCATGTTGAATCATTACTATAATTTCAGTAGCATTCACAAACAGATCGAATGACATATGAATCAGTGGTGAATAGAAAATATGTAATAAAAAGGATGTTTTCACCTTCCGTGGCGAGGCCTTCTTGCCGTTGACACTGACGCAGTGACAGTTGGCTTTGAGCCACGTGAGATCCTGCAGGAGATTCTGAGCGGGTGGTCCGTGTTCATGTGGCAGGTAGTGCAGGCCAACCAGCAGTCGGACCTGGGCCTCGCTGAGAGGAGCCCTCCCAGAACACAATCCCCTTCTAGAGCTCTTTTCATGGCTGGTGCTCCTGGAGACCTGGTTCTCCCCAGCTTTCAGATCCTGGCTCATAACCGGGTCTGCTGGGATTTCATCGCTAGCAAGAGCCCCTGTGCTCTGGGAAGAGGTTATGGGACATTTGGGCTGGGCTTCACATTGATTGTCTGAGCTGTCGGAGGACTTTGATTTAACAGAGAGTTTTGAGAGCTTGGGGTCTGTTGGCCTCAACTGGCGTCCTAAAAGAAAGATTTCAGAAACTTGTGTGAAATAACTGGACTAAAAGATCAGATTCATGTCAGCAAAGAGATTATTTGTGACCTGTGAACAGCGTTGGGGGGTAACGCATTTCAAGTAATGTTACATAAATGAGTTACATAATCAGATTACTTTTTTCAAGTAACTAGTAAAGTAATGCATTACTTTTAAATTTACAACAAAATATCAGTTACTTTTGCGAATTAGTAATGCAAGTTACTTTGTTTTCCCATTTATTGACTGACAGCTCTCTTGTCCCCATGTTGAGAAAAATCGTATGTGCAGAGACGTTGTGTGTAAACATGATGGTTATTGTAGTTCTAGACTAAATGTGAGCAGGCATTTACTCATCTCACTTAAACAAAAAAAAGATTCAGTATTGCTCAAAATGAATAAAATCAGAGAAATGCAAAATCATACTCATACTACATAAACCTCCAATAAATAAATATGTTAAATAAAACAAATATTTTAATGCATTTGATCTCACTTTATTGACCGATGTACTTGATGCTGACCCAAGCAAAAATTACTTCAGATTTTTTTTTTTTTTTTTTAAGTGTTAAACTTACCTCTCCTGCATCCTATTCTTCTGCAATCCAGAATGTCAGCACAGGTGAAAGGTTTGTTTGAGCTGTGCCCTCTACTGTACACATGTGAATTTGCATTTCCTTCAGCCTTTTTTATTTTAATTTTGGTGTGAAAGGGCCTTTACATTTGTCCAAAAATAAAACTTTTTTGTTATAAAAATAGAAGCCCAGCCTAGCTGAGAAAAAGTAATGCAACGCATTACTTTTCTTAAAAAGTAATTAAGTGACGCAATTAGTAACTTTCTAACTAAGGGAGTTACGCAATATTGTAATGCATTACTTTTCAAAGTAACTTTCCCCAACACTGCCTGTGGAAGACTAGGAGTGCCACTTAAAAATAAACTGAAGAAATCAATGATTAGTTTATTAATTCAAATATCAGTTTGTAACTAAAAGTAAAACTATTAAGAATTGTTTTTGTTAATTGAAATTAAGCTGAAATCAAATTAAATTAGAAAAACTTTAATGACAATTAGAAATATTGATTTGGAAACTAGCTGAAATACGTTAAAGTATTTAAATTACTAAAACTACATATACTTAAAATATATATATAAATTAAAAATAGAAAAATGTAAATGACAAAAGCATAACAAAATTACAAAAATTTAAACTAAAATTTAAATATAAAAATTAAAGCAAATTCAAAATATGTAAAAATACAATAATAGTATAAATAACACTGTCAAACAAAATCAATATGATATAATAATATATTTTCATTATTACATTTTATTTCATAATAAAGACAAACTAAATGAATTAAATGTACATTCATGTAGATTTTAAAACAGTTTGATTCATTTAAATGTAACAATTTATTTTACAGTGATTTATTATAATAAAATATATATTATTATTATTAATGGTAAAGTGATTTTGTAATTGAGTATTTTATTGTTAAAATAACTACATTTTTAAACATGAATTGAACAGCTAAAACTAACACAAAAAAAACATGTTATTCCTACTTGTGACCTCCTACGCGTGTATTAAACTCAGATGTGATAAATAATTTTAAAGGTAAAGTGTATTGTCTGTCCCAGTTGAATATGGGTAATATAAGGGTGTAAAACTGTGTAAGGGTGGATGTTGTACCAGGCTGTAGAGGAAGGCTGAGTTCCTTCATCCAGTCTTGCAGGGCGGCTGACAGCGCTCTATCCACACGATAGGCCTCTTCATCACCTACAGAGGTCAAACTGTGTCATTGACGCAAGGAGCAGAATGTTCCTCTATACACTTTATTTTATTTTTTTACATTTATGCACTTGGCAGATGCTTTTGCCCAAAACAACTTTCCTTGCATTCAAGTTATATATTTGATCATTTATGCATTTCCTGGGAATCAATCTCAAAGCTTTGGCATTGCTATATATATAATATATGAGCTTCTCTCTGTTCTCATTCCTCTCTATCCTCCTTTACTCTGTATGCCCCATTCTGCTCTCACCTTTCCCCTCTTCCTTCACTTCTTTATGCCAGCTTCCCAAGGTATGCAGAGGGATGAAGTTGGCTTCAAACTCGCAGTTTGGATTAAGCAGCAGACCCCTCAGATGAGACCTGAGTCCGGGGGGGCGGCCCTTAAAAGGCCCCAGGAAGACACGTCGGGAGTCATAATCATTAGCATGGAGGTTGTCCCAAATGAGTGGTGGCCGTCGAAGCACCATCTGAACCTCTGCTAATGATTCGGCACTCAGTTCCCGTGATATCACCTTATTTCCTACAGGAGAGTGAAGGACAAAAATGTAATGTAATGTTATAAATGTGGTTTACGTTTATGTAACCAACTGAAATTAGCTATGTTTCCATCCACCTATTTTTATGCACATTTTGGGACATCGCATAAAAAAGATTATGGAAATGCCAAGATGCGTATCAATTCTAAAAAATGTGCATAAAAAAACGTTGAAAAAACTCAATTGAGGTGGACATTTTTTTATCCGATAAGAAGACTTGCACATGAACTATGATGGAAACACATTTACTGAATAAATAAATTCCCCCCGATGCGCAACAAAATACTTGCATGACTTTGCCTCAACAGAAGATGTGATTGGATAAATGGACCAGTGGACCTCATCGCACACATCTCAAATGTTGGGTTTGGTCATTCTGAAATGCATGAGCCAAAGTCTGTCATCAAAATGCTTGGCTGGAATTCCCTCCCAGAAGCTTCTCACATGATTGCATTCACAAACACCAGCCATCCGAACGCAAGATAACATCACAGCGTTCATGGCGATATGTCTGCGTGCTCTGAGACGCAAGTAATTTATGATGTACAAAAAAGAGCCACAGTGGCTTCCCCGATTACACAAACTTCTATTTTTATTACATACTGTATATTTTGTGACAATTTCGCAGGAAGAGACAATTATTCTCTTGAACACATGGGATGGAAACTGTGCTTTATTCGTTAAATTTGCAACTTTGGATGAAAACACAGCTATTGTGTGTGAATTTTCAAAGGACACTGGCACATGTCCTCACCGGTCCAGATGACAGAGATGCCAGGGAGAAGATCCTCCCCAATCGTCAGCATGTAGGGAGACTTTGACACGCTAGGAGAGCACAGAGAACTACAGTACTCTAGAGAGAAAAGAAATAACAGCACAGAACTGTTTTATGGGAAGGAATGAGAGAAAAATTTAAGGAAAGACAGAGAATGTAGATGGGGTATTAAGACGGGAAAAGCAGTATTTCTTTTCTTGCAAGGTATCATTAAATAAATTTGTCACTCCATTAAAATGATTTTTGTTCTACTGAACTAAGCTTGATATTATGTATCGGCCTACCAGTGGGACAGAAAAGGAAGACAGGTGGTTCCCCCAGGAAACGGAAGATCTCATTGGCCACGGTGACCTGGGCGTGAGCGAATGAGGAAAAGGCCTCTGTATCTGACTGGCACATGGAGTGATCAATGTCATCAAATAGGAGGGCAAAAGCATGACAGCCCAGGTCTGACACCTAGTGGTGAAATTAAAGAGAACAAAGCATTCATGAACTTTACAAATTAGTCAAACAACAAAACAATTGTGCAGATACAGAAGTTGGAACAATATTAACATGAAATAACTGTAAACTGTAAAAATATGTCTTTGATCACAACAAAGTGGGATAAAAATGAAAAGATACAGAGGCAGAAAACAAGTGAGTTTGCTTACCTGTCTGAGTTTGCGTTTGAGTAGTGTGAGGTCACAAGAGCTGGAGAAGACGATGTCCTGACCCGGAGAAAGAGCGTATACAAACGTCAGACCCCTCGACTCTGCTTCACACACCAGAGCTTTCAACTGAGCTGGAGACAGTGAGAGAATGAGAAAGTGAAAGGTTTCCAGGTGTGATATGGCCCTAAACAACTGTCATGGATAAAAGCTAGCAAATATGGCACCTTTATCATGCTGGAATTGCACTATATTATTGCAATACTAATGATTCATTATTCATTACAATAAATATATCAAGTTTTATACAGGTTACCATATGAAAGCCTACACTGTAAAACAATTATATGATCAATAAGATATGAAGACATATGTCCATCTGGACATATCGTCCCCTTGGAATTATAAGGTTCTATCTGACATTTTTGTCAAAATTGAGTTAATCACATATTCTTATTCTGTGACAACTTATTTACATTATGTGATGTTGTTTTTTAAGTTGTGTACATTTTGGAACTTTTTATTTAGAAAATAAAAAGGTTCATTCTACACAGTCGAATGGAATGCAAAAACTTTAAAGCTCAATATCTCAAAACCAGTCAGAATGCAGATAGAACCTTATAATTCCAAGGGGACGATATGTCCATGAAGACACATTGCTTTAACTCATCAAAATAAGTTATACAAGATTTTTTTTTTTTACAATTACAAGAACTAATTTTTTTAAGTGGGTTTCACCCAAAAATGAAATTTCTGTCATTAATTACTCACCCTCGTGTCATTCCAAACCCGTAAGATATTCGTTCATCTTTGGAACACAGATTTAAGATATTTTTGATGAAATCCGAGAAGTCTTTCTCCTACGCTGCTGATCTAGTAAACACAGTCAAAGACTTTAAAGGGACAGTGCAGCTCATAATTGGCCAGCTCCAGCGTCAGCATCACACGCATGCACCGTGGTGCTCACGTGAACAACGTCGACCAATAATGAGCTGGCGTTCTGACCTAGAACCCAGAAGCGGGTTTGGAATGACATGATGGTGATTAATTAATACAGAAAAATATTTTTTGGCGGGTGAACTAACCCTTTAAGTTGAAATAACTTAAACATCCAAGTTGATTGTACTTAAGGCAGGAACTTTTTTTTTTACAGTGTAATGACAAAAAAACTGTAACCCCCCATACTTCAACATACCCTCTTCCTCTGCTGAATAAACTTCCCTCCACAGTAACCTGTGCTTCAGATCATCTTTAGGGCCATACAGATATGTGTTCAAACCCCACATCTGCATCCTGAAAGGGACAATGGGTGCATCATAGTAAGAAAAATAAGTTCAGAATTTAGAATGGATCATGCTATAAGAATATTGTGTAAGAAGAGAGAGAGAGAGAGGGTGGGGGGGGGAGAGAGAGAGGGGGAAAGAGAGAGAGAGAGTAGAGAGGCAGAAAATAGAGACGTCCAATGATCTTGCATAATTAATAATATAAGAGGTCACATTTCCTGCAGAGAATGAGTCTGAGTTTAAAAACAGCAAATGGTCGATTCCTTTGCAGAGAAAATGTAATGGTCTGCCCCTCTATGAATTCCAATCTATCTGTAAAAAAAAATCATTTATTTGCAGTGCAATATTTTATTGTTATTTTTAGTACAACCATTACCATGCCAATGACAATGTTCTCTAAACAAATATTGATATGCATTATCAATGCAGAGTTTTAACTTGAACATTCAAGTCACAAGGGATGCTTTTTTAATTAACTCCTTTTGATGATATAGAGGTCACATTAAAACTGGGGAACTTCTTACCATGCCTTTATTGTTTGTTTTGTAATGGATTTAATTATTTAAATCCAAATCTTAATAGTAAAATCTTTCATTTGAAAAAAAACTGTCAATCTACATGACCTATCATACACAATGCGGCGTCAGGCATGACGCAAGTGTTTTTTGCTAGTTTCAGCCCGACACAGTTATCTTTTTCACGTCCTGCGCCACGTTGTTTAAATAGCAAATGCATTCGGGCCCATCTGTGCGCCCATGGGCGTGTTGGTCTGAAAATGAGGTGTGTTCAGGCGCATTGTTGGTGCGTTGCTATTTTGAGGCAACTTTAATAGACTGTACCATTTTTTTTAGACTATGCGCTTAGATCGTTAAAATAAGGCCCAATGAGTGAAGAAATTGTTTTAATTTTTCCCTTTAAAAATAACAAAAAAAATTCAGTTTGTACGTGGTAACCATTATGTCAGTGAGATGAAATATATGATACTAAATGTGAAGAAAATAAATACAAATTACAAGTTAGTTCACCCGAAAATTGAGGTCGAGTGATTAATGGCAGAATTAAAATTTTTGGGTGAACTAACCCTTTAAATGTAAATTTCATAATCTAAAATATCAAATAAAAAATATCAATATTGTAATGCATAATTTACAATCAAGCCCTACATTTGCCAAAATTATTAAAAACATATTTAATACTACTTACCAAACATGAAATGCCAGCTATTACATAAAATTAAAGGGCACCTATTATGGAATTTTGAAATTTACCTTTCATGTAGTGTGTAACATAGATCTAAGTGAACAAAAACATCCTGCAAAGTTTGAAATATGAAAGTGCACCGTGTATAAAGTTATTGTATTTCAAAAGTGAGAGTCGACTCTGAGTCATTTTTATGAATCGTTAGAAGACCGAAGCTTTTTCTCTGACTAGATGACGTCAACTTGTCAAGTTATTTGAATACGATACGCCCACTTATTGCGCTCCAAGGCCAGCAGGGAAAACATCATGGCGACGAGACGCTGTGTTCTGAAGTGCGATCTGCCCATAGACAGTAGGATCTGCCCAAGGAGGAGCATTTGAAGACTAAGTGGCTACAATTCATATATACAACTATACCACAGAAGTATAGTCCGAGCCTTGTGCTTTGCTCGCGCCATTTTGAAGACGATTGCTTTTTAAATGCAATCAAACTTGGATTCGCGAGCCGCCGGCTGATATTGAAGGAAGGTTCAGTTCCAAGTGTATTTGCATCATCTTCCTCCTCCGTATCACAACCTGTAAGTGTTATTAATAATTTTTGCTTTTATATTTTATGTAGCATGCTTAATTATTTTGTTTGTTGTGTAAGCACCGTTTAGCTTCTAGGTCTTCAATGACAATTGTATTGAGATATGTGAAGTGTTTGTCGTTGTTTTCGGAGTTGTCTAAAGAATAGAGTAATACCTCGTAGAAAGGTAACTGCATTTTTTGTGTGTAAAAACGTTATGTTTATGCATCGGGCTAACGCAAACAAAGACTGATTGTGCTTTTACAATATAAACTCTGGGCTATGCTCGCTAACATAACATTAAATTATTTATCTTATTTTTCGTTTTTTACTACAAACTATAAAGCAGTGGACTATAATCATTATTATAATACAATTTAATTGATAAAAGCATCATTGTACTCCGTGTTAAAAATAAGTATTATCTCTGTAAACACTGCTGGGTCATCTGACCAATCAACGCAGATTAGCGTCGCGCAGAGGAGGGGTTTGAAAAACGAGTCGTTGAACGAATCATTTGGGAGTCGGTGAGCAAATCAGGTAAAAATAAATGCATATTATACGAAAACAAAAGTGTTTTTTGTCATTGCATGCATGTAAAACTGTTGTTGGGGACTCCCACAACAACATTAGGAACATTTTAAATGTCATAATAGGTGCCCTTTAAAGACTTATATCAAAGAATAAGAAATGGGAAAGAATGAGTGAATCATATGCAATTAATCAAAATTAATAAAATAAATTTAAGTCATAAGAAGCTGTAAGGGAGGAGAACTTGAGTTCAGCTAATCAAACACAGATCTGCCAGTCCATGCCAGCTGACTGGGTAAAGTGTGAGTTTGTTCATAATGCAGCAGCAGAGAGAGAAAAACTGCTTTATGACTGAAGGGGAGCAGGGACTCAATACAGGACAGCATACAGGATGCCTGTTTTAGATGCTGGTGTGTTGGTGTCACCATTAGGCTTCTTAGCTATAACTAAACCAAGAAGACTTCCTAGGTTAACCAGGTTGGCCAACTCAGTTTTGCTGGCTTCTTAAAATAAGTTTAAGAAAATAATATTTAAAATAATAAGATAATTTTCAAATAAATGTTTATTATTATTATTAGCATCTTATTTCTACTTTAAGTCTTGCTCTTTTTCTACTTCACCCTTGCTCTGATTCAAAGATGCAAGGGAAAATGGACTTGGTTTCATCATGGTGTATAAAGATGTGTGAAACTGTGGCTCAGTGGAGTCATGCTGGCACCAATGTCCAGCCATTAGTCATAAAAAGCCATTTGTCTCTCTGCCCACATGCTTTTACACCTCTGCAACACACCAGCTGCTCTGTGCTGCCCCCTGGGCAGCCTTACTGCACTGTTCTGATACCACCGTGTTATCAACATGATCCACATCAATATATTACATTGTATAATCCCAGACTTATTTTTAAGGGATCTTCTATCGCGCTACAATCCATCGCGCTCTTTAAGATTGCTAAATTCGAGGCTTCTGGTCGTACCTAGAATATCTAAGTCCACTAAAGGAGGGAGGGCGTTTTCACATCTAGCTCCTAAACTCTGGAATAGCCTTCCTGATATTGTTCGAGGCTCAGACTCGCTCTCGCTCGCATCTCTTTAGCCAAGCATTCACATAATGCATCTCATACCTTTTATACTACAGTTAAATCAGATCAAATGCATTCATATTATGAACAGCAGCTATGCTAATTATTTCCCATCTGCTTTTTTGCTGTAAATAGAGTTTGCCAGCTCCAGTTATGTATCCAGCCTCTCATGGAGACTTCAGATGCCCCAACGCCTGTGAAGAGACGACTCAACGCCGGCGATATGTTATGCCATAAATTAATACATGATTAACTAACTGTATTTTTTCTATGTACATTTCTGAAATGCATTTTCTGTAAAGCTGCTTTGAAATAATATGTATTGTGAAAAGCGCTATACAAATAATTTTTTATTGAATTGAATTGAACTTATAATATGTAATATTTTGTGTTCTTATAAAGAGCAATCTCATCATCCCATTTAACTGTGTGCGTGTGTAGTCACTGATCCAATACTCACCATTGAAATAGTACCTTCCTTTGTTCCATTGACCAGGGTCTCCCATAGAAACCTAAGGAGTAGAGTATATATATCACACATGCAGACACACACCTGATTTTTTTCTCCATTTACACAAGGCAGCATTTCATAACCGTCACAAATCTTCAGTATTTCTGTTCTTTTCCACCTCCTCTTCACTGCAACCCACTCAAAACAGGCGGGTTTTGGGCAGACTCTGAAAAATGGGCTTGGCACATCCATCCCATACTGGACCCATTATATAATACCGGCCAGGGTCATCACCAAAGGTGTGCATAAGGAAGCAGTGCAGGATTATAAACATCAAAGTTTTTTTTGAGGCACTCTTAAGCAAGTAATCTGCATAGTTTTTAGGGTTGTCAGATGACTCTGATCAAAAAGTTTATACATTCCGCTATTTTTACAGTGTTTTCTGTACAACATTTCACAGAGACTGCCATGACAAGTCTTGGATTTGCTCTGAACACTCTCTGAACACTCTTTCTGTCTAAGTGGGTACTAGTTCTTGGCCAGAATAAACTGCGATGAGAAGCAGATCTACATTGGTTTCTGCTTGATTGTGCAGAAAACATGAAATCTGCTTTCGAATAATAAAACATTTAAATACACAAAATTATAGTAATTCATGAAATAAAAGTATTTATACAACTATGGTACATATCATTAAATATGTTACATCCATATCTACATTTTCAATACGCATCCATCCTCAATACCTCTACTGAGAGCTAATGAATACATTTTGAAAAATGTTGAAAAGTTGTCACTGACAGTGTTTGGGATCACACATCATTATGTCATTCTAGCATTCTCGATTTTGCAGCATTAAGAAAGACAGTGGTTGGTTATAATTTATTATTCATGTTGGCTGCCATGCTGATGGAAAAACATACCACACATATTTTCCTGCTTGATTTGCTTCAGTAATTATGAATATAAAGTGATTGGCCCTACTGGTATGTGAACAATACATTAAATAATACATTAATTAACAGAAAATAATGATGTTAATGTTCATATCTTAATATCGAATGCCTTGTAGTCACATTTAACAGATAAGAGATGGGTAACGGAAGCCAGCTGAGAGCTGTGCAGGTAAAACCTCACTCCCCTGATCTCAAGAGGCAGGCTAGCGGATGCAGTCTTTAGCGCGCCCGCATCCCATGCCGGAGACCCCGATTCGAATCCCGCTCAAAGTGGGTAGAGTCAGACTGGTTACACAACGATATAAACAACTTTGATGTTATAGATCATAAATTGCATGATCCCTTTCACAAGTTCTAGCTACAAGTTTGCAGCTGTAAAACATAAGTGGGTCAGTAAGAAAAGGCTACTGGAATCCCGCAGGGTTCACTGGGGGGAAGTGACAAATTACCCACCGAGCCAATAATGTGACACTGAGCTACAAACAAGTAAGGCCAATTAGGAGATATATGCACAACATGCATGCATATGTGTGTGTGTGCACTGTGGATGGAGATGGAGATGTGTGTGTGTTACGGTTTCTGGCCAGCTGCTTCCTATCACACTCCAGTATAAATATGGAAATAAATACCCAGGATGCTCCACGTCGGCTTAATAAGATGAATTGCATGCACTACTAGCCCATAAATGAGAAATTGGTTAATTCAGTATGTCAGTATAGCGTGGCTTATTTTTTCCCCGTAAACAATTGTAGTAAATAATGCTTTGAAGATACATAGTCAAACATGCATGTTAACGAATACATCTATATGTGTGGCTACCATACAAGCATTCAGAATAATGATGTGTGCGTAAACTTACCCTCAACAACCCCGCATAAAAACTCGTGTCGTCCCTCCATCATCGCTATGATTGTCTATCAGGATCAGGATGGGGATTCAGTCTCTCCGGACTGAAGTCTTCAGCCGCGCATCCTCCCCTCCGACACACACAGAGCGCGTGAACTGAACCCGCAAGCCATGATGAGAGATATGAATTGCGTTTATTATTGCATTTATGTGTTGTTGTTTTCAATCTTCAAACATGGGAAAACTATCAAACGTGGTCGTTTCTTGAGTAGGCTAGGTGAGCTCGATTCTGCCTCCTGTCTATTCACTCAGTGCACTCTACGCAGTGTTGCCAGATATCTCAAGAGAAACATGCACAAGTCCTATAGGCTACTGCTTTTATTATTGCTTGATACAAATTTTACAATTTCAATTTAATTCTTGTGGTTTTATTCCGATCTTGATTCAATTTGGATACATATAGTAGATGTTAAATTTTTCTCAAGAAAGAAAAGCTCACCTAATGCTGTAAACATATTGCTAGAGAGCCCTGTCAGCTGGTAGGCTATTATTAAGGGTTAAAAATAACAACTCAAATTAATAGGCCTAATGCGGTTTTTATTACAACAACTTTATAATATTTTAATGCTATAAGATGCGGAAGATTCCCTGACCTCACAGGGAGAGGTGGGATGTCTGTATCCCATATTTGTAAGAGACTTAAAGGGATAGTTCACTTTAAAATGAAAATTCTGTCATACTCACCCTTAAGTTGTTTCAAACCTGTATGAATTTCTTTCTTCTGCTGAACACAAAGGTATTTTGATATTTGATATTTCAAAATATCTTCCTTTGTGTTCAGCAGAAGAAAGAAATTCATACAGGTTTGAAACAACTTGAGGGTGAGTAGGCTATATGATGACAGAATTTTCATTTTAAAGTGAACTATCCCTTTAATGGGGGGTATAACGGGTGTAACATAGGTTATAATATGCGGACATGGCAACACTGACTCTACCGGTAAAGCATTTTGCTCCACCAAGCGGTCAGCGTGTATAATATCATCAACACACAAAAAATATCAATCACTGCTGCCTGTACACAATTCGATTTTTTTTCTAAATAAAATTTAATTTAAATTACCATTTATATTAAACCGCGTAGGCGCCGGATATTGGTGGTAGAAATAGATTATTAGAACTCTTTTTGGATTAAAGGCGAATGTTATGTGTGGTTGTCTTGGTTACACTGCAACCAACTGTGGGAGTAGAAAAAGGCGCATGAACTTGATTAAATAACGTTACGTTAGACTTCCTTTTGTCGTTGTAAGTGTGCTGTATTCGAGATAACAACTTGTCAAGGAGGTTTCAGGATGTCATCAAAGAAGAAAAGCGAGTCAAAGCACCAACAGGACGCAAATGCCTCGGCTGAGAGCGCAGAACATGGTGAATCACAGAGAGAGATGCTGTTACACAGGGAGTGAGTTATTGTCTCTGTAGAGATTCAAATAACAGTTTAAATCACTTTTGGGGTAGATAGTTCATTAATCTGGTTAATATTGCTTTGCAATAGATATGATACTCTTACTGAGAACCTAAGCACACTGAAGATGAGAGTTGAACTACTGTATCCTTTTGCACAAACAGTAACAAAATTCCTTGCTGAAATTCCGCTGGGTTCATACAAAAAACACTTTCACTAGTTTTTCACTGCAATATTGTAAACGCAAAAAAAACAAAAAATTCCACCAACCTTGTGTTTTCATGTCGATTGACCAATAACACTAATGCAGTCCAGCTAGTGGCTCAAACTGACAGATATTATGGATCTGCATTTGTGTTAATGTTTGACAGTTTAACACAAAATCAACTCCAGACGTAAAGAAAACGAGTTTCTTCAGAACGAGGTTGATCAGACACGTAAAGAAAATGTAAGTTCTCACAAATTAACACAATTGTTTAAAAAAATATATATAATAATTATAAATTATTATCATAATAATTAATAATATTTGTTCTAGGCCTATATATAAAATCATGATCATTCTCATTTCCTATGCTGTGCAGGTCGAGTACATCTCATATCTTTCTAAGAAGGCAGAGAAGAGACAGAATGCTATAGTTACTCAGAGTGATCAGAGCCATCAGGAACTTGAGGAGCTGCAGAGACAGAGACAGAACATGCAGGATAAACATGAGGAGAAGAAGAACGGTAAGACAAGTGTGTATGTATCTGTACAAGAAATGAAGGCTAACCGTAATCGTGTGGTTATATTTTACTGTAAATGACTGAAAATGTAGTGTGTAATGCCCATACTTTATTACACAAGTAATTTTACCAACACCAGGTACAATCAATTGCTCACTACAGTTAGTTAGCCAGATAGTAGTTACTTGGTTAGATGATAACATTTGAAACACATCAAATGTTGCACTTCAAGTGTTTGTGTTTTCAGAGTTGCAGAGAGAGATCCTGCAGGCGGAAAATCAGCTGGCCAAGCTAAATATTGAAATTGCAGACCTAAACGAGGTTAAGGTAGCAGGATCTCTCTTTTTTATGATTCCTTTTTGTGTTTGTACAGTTAAATTAACCAAATGAAATTACAAATATTCCGAAATATTTGTTGAACTTAATTGAAAAAAGGTTAAGTGAACTCAATAACTGATTATATTCAAGGGAGGGTGGGTGATTTGTTCCAGAAAAAAATTTTGTTATGCTGGTTGAAAGTCTCTTCACATCCTAATTGCAATCACTAATACATTTAGACCACTAGTTAAGTATATATATATATCATCTGTGGAAGGCGAAGGACCATAACATTTTCATCCAATCATTGCAATCAGTTCAAATGATACGATGTCCTACCTGCCTGTCAATGTATGTATTTTATTACCTCCGGTCGCCCGGCTCACGCAGACATCACGTCATCAGCGTGTTTCATGCTATGCAGAGTTAGACAGACGTCGGTCACTGAGCACGGCAACCGAAACAGCAGCTACCTTTTACAGTTCCTCCTTAACCAAAACAACGAGCTTATGCTGACGTCGACACTATCGATTCCCGAAATGAATCTGCAGCTGTCAGCTGGTACAGGTCATTGCTCTTTGAGTTGTTTATGTTCAATGTTATTGTAATGTTATGTGCTTTGAGACATGAGGTTTAACACCGCCTCGAGTCTCGTGACACTTTTGTTTGCTCCCTGCTGTACGCGTTCATGTGTTTTGAAGGAGGCGTGGCTTTAGACAGCACTCTGAAGGGAGGGTGGGATCTTATGCTTTCTAATCTAGCTTGCTATTGCTAGCCTTTCTGAAAATTGCCTACCCTACCCTTCAAGCTGAACTTAAATGGAATGAGTTCAGCAGAGTTCTAGTTCCCAGCTTGCTTCGCGTCAAACTGCCAATGGAGAATAAATGTTAAAATCAAGTGTTATTTTGTCTGTTTTGTCTTAGTATTTAATCTTCTGTTATGTTGGGGCTTATAGGGTTTCTGTTATGTTGTGTTTTGTAGTCTATAATTTAGCGTTTTACCATTGTAGTGAACAGTGGAGCCTGTGGTTAAGTGGAGGATTGACTGCACTGTTTGTAGACTATATGTGGCATGTTCCGTACATGCACATGTATAGTGATCTGCTGCATCCAAAATCGAATACTTTCCTACTATATAGTAAGTGAAAAACAGTAAGCCAAAAGAGTAGTATGTCCGAGTACAAAGTATTAGAAAAACAGTAGGCGGAAAAGTTCCCAATGACCCACTACCAAAGCCACTTAAAGGAGAACTCCAGCGCAAAATGAACCTTTGGTCTAATTACACATTGTTACCTAGTCAACCGTTATCTGAGATTTGTTTTCATGATTATCGAATGTAAATAGTTTTATCTCTAAAAACAGTTTAGCCTATAACGCTAGTATAACGCTAGTATATTGGGCATAGTGTAATGACAAATAAAAATCGCTTGTTAATACCACTAACAAGGCTCAAAATAGCCCCACACTAACACGGCAGCATAATGAGGGTCCCTACATGCAAACCGAAGCATTGAGAACTTTGACAGTGTCCAGACAGTTTAATAAGAAGATATTTCATACATACAGTCAACTTCGCGAATATAGGCAGAAGCCATCTTTGAAAAACAGACTCTATCAGACGATCAACGAAACGTCGATCCAAATGCACTGAACTGTGTAGAATCTCATATGGTCCAGCGCATTTGGATCGACGTTTCGTTGATTGTCTGATAGAGTCTGTTTTTCAAAGATGGCTTCTGTAATTTATTCATTCAAGCTGCTTTGAAATTATGTGTACTGTGAAAAGCGCTATACACATAAATGTGAATTTAATTTAATTTTCAAAGCTTGTGTGCTGTATTAGGTTCTGAAACAAGTGTGACCTAGTGTCAGCATTTTCATATATTTGAGGATTACATAATTGTTTTCATTTATGAATTGCTTTTTATATACATATTTACGTATTTGTGTTTGACGTAGACTCTACAAAAGCAGCAGTTGTGTTATATCACTGAGCTGGAGAGGGAGCTGACTTCTTTGCAGTGTTATCATACAAAGACTCTGGTTGCTCTCAAGGCTGATTTCAATAGAAAGATGAAGAGCCAGGAGCAACAGGCAGAAGACCAGGTGCAAGCTTTGACTATCTCAGCCAACAAGGTGAGTGAATGCTAGTTGTGAAGTCAATCAGCATGGTTGTTTGTCAAACCATGGGAGCTACCGAGTCGAGGCATTTTCTCTTCCCTCTCCCTAGGAGGCCTCTCACAACGTGATATCCTATACAAATGGGGTGTATCAGAAGAATAAAAGCCTGTGTGAGGAGTTAAAAAACCTTGTCCAGAGAGATAAGGCTCTACAAAGTCAATGGGATGCTCTGCAGAATCATCGACGACAACTGTTGCTGGAGCGAGAGTATGTGGAAAAGCTTCGCACCCAGCGTATTTCCTCATGCTCAAAATCCACAACACCACCGGGTGCAAACAACAAAGAACACCCCCAGAGCAACCACCAATAACTGGAGCCAGTTCAATTACAACGAGGGAATTGTTTCATGTCATTTTTCCTCAATCACTTTCAATAAACATATGAATACTATTATAAGACTCGAGAAGAATTTGCTGAAAGAAATGAAAAAAAAAATGCTTTGTTTAGTGATCTCTATACTACCGGTATCTCAGTAGACCAAGATACAGAAAGAGTACTAATGAAGTTTGTGTACAGTTTCTTTTTATCACTCAATAAATGGTGTAAAGTGCACTTGCTGAGCTGCATAAACATTCTCTATTTTGAAAAATCTCTCTCTTTTTTTGTTCATACAATGAAAGTCAGTGGGGTCTAATGTTATATGGACAAAAACAGTTGAAACTGTTTTCAAAATGTTAAGCAATAGAAAGTCATATAGGTTTTGATTAAATAATGACTACATTTTTGGGTACCGGTATATTTAATGATTTGGATAAACCTGAACTGTGTATAAATGCAAACTCAGAAACTACCAAAGAAAATGTAGATAGTTTTAAGTGGCATAAAGATGTATAAGTCATGAAGTGGTTCATTAACATTTATATTGTATATATTTTATTTAGGCTTGATTACAATGAATGATTTTTTTATATATTTGTACTCTTAGTTAACGATAACAACAGTGAAACCGACAAGTATAGGCATAGACTGTGTTTGCTGAATGATGTGTGTGTGTGTGCGCCTTTAAATGTTTGGATGTGTGATTTCTGGTTTGTCTGGTTTTTCTCTAAAGGAAGTGATAGCCAATCTTTCAAAGATTGTGTTTACAGCAGAAAGGCGATTCAGTAAGCATTTGGACTAAATCATTATTTGTATTTATTTTATTCAATGCATTGTATACTATTTGTAAGAAATGCCCTGACTTTTCTCTTACACAGTAGAGCAATTGTTTCAGGGATGAAGTTGGTTGGAATGGCTCTGATATTTTGTGCACTTACAGATTTAACATCAGGTAATCATTCTCACCTTAAATTAAAAAACAGACAGTGACATTTTAAAGATGCAGTGCTACCAAGTCTATATAATGTGGTTAATAAAACCACATGTCTTGTTAATCTGTATAGTCACTAATCTGTTACGACCAGTTCAGACATGTTTCTCTTTGTCTTAGAGCTGTATAATGTTGTGGGACCTGCGGCGCCTCTCTTCACTGTTGTTGGTGAAGATGTGATCCTGCCCTGTTATATCAAACCCAACACCAGTGCTGTGGACATGAAAGTGGAATGGTTTAGACTTGACGAAGACGAAATAGTGCATCTCTATGTAAATCGTGAAACCAGAATCACAGAGCTCAGTGAGTCCTACAGAGGGAGAACAGCACTGTTCCAAGATCTACTACAGAATGGAAATGCATCGCTCATACTATCAACAGTCCAAGTCTCTGATGAAGGAGTTTACAAGTGTTTTATTGAGTCCAGCTCCTGGTATGATGACATCACTGTTAATGTTAATGTCGGAGGTGAGCAGACTACTGAAATGATATATGTGAATGATTTTGATGACGTTTTATATTATACTTTTTAGTGCTTGGATGTTCTTTGCAACAAATTCACACAAAACTAGCTCAGGCAGAAAAAATCTCTCAGATTTACAGCGCCTTTGAAATAAACTTAAAAGTTCACACAATATACAAGCACAATATGAATTATTGTTATCCTTGATCTCTGCAGCTATAGGAACTCATCCACTGATCATTATAGAGGAGTTTGATCATTCAGGAGGGCTTCGTCTTCTGTGTGCATGTGAAGGCTGGAACCCTGAACCCGAGCTTCTGTGGCTGGACAGTGAAGGAAATGTTTTGATTTCTGATACTAAAGAAGCGCATAAAGATGCAAAAGGCTTCAGCGTGAAACACAGGATCACTGTGCATAACAGTGAGACCAAGTATCACTGCAGAGTTAAACTGAAACATCATATGCTGCAAACGGACATCAGTGTCTCAAGTAAGTATGATTTTGGTAGTTTATCATGTTGTAGAAAAAGGCTTCCCCTCTTTGCAAGAAATCGCTCAAGTCGAGAAGTTCCAGATGGCAAAGCACCAGCTGATCATCAATCTCTATTGGAACTTTCATTCTTATACATTTACTTCCAACCTATTTAACCAATGAGCATTGGGTTATCTTCCATTTTTATTTCACCTGCCACAGTTATTTAACCATCTTTCTGGCTTCTCTTTCAGAGAGGCGTGCCGCCAAGTGCTCTATTTTTTTTAAAAGATCATCAGACATAACAGATAAATCCCAGAACTTGTACCATTCAGTGACTGGTGGAGGCTTCCCCACTCTTTACCATAAAGTTGAGGTATAAAACAGTAATCACAGAGACTCGCGGCTTAGTGAGGCCTGGTTTCATTAATATAGTATCCTATCCAGACTATTCTGCATTAAATTATATATTTAAAGGGGTGGTTGATTATGATTTCACTTTTCTAACTTTAGTTAGTGCATAATGTTGCTGTTTGAGCATAAACAACAACTGCAAAGTTACAACGCTCACAGATCAAAGCAAAGGGAGATCATTTATTTTAAAGAAATCACTTTTCAAGGACTACAACAAACGGCTGGTAGGAACTACATGACATTCCTCCTGAGTTAGTGACATCACTGACCCTAAAATGTACATAAACCCCGCCCCCCGGAATGCGATTTATAGATTATCATGACAGAATATGCTAATCAATAACTAGAAGACAACTACACATAAGCTACATAAATTCACCAACTAACCATTCACTAACCATTCAGAAATGTCCTGTTGCTTCTACATGTTGTCACTTCTTCTTGAGTCTCTCCATCTTTGTCTGACTCAAGTTTAAACATAAAAGGCTAAGGCTACGTTTACACGTGGACGGCTATTTTCATAAACAGACATTTCACCCCTCTCCGTTTTCAAAAATAACATTGTGCACACCTGTCAGTTTTCAGAAAAGTGTTCGTTTACATGAACCCGTGTATATGCCGTCAAGAGCATGCCAAACCTGTAGGTGGCAGTGTAACGAGAAGCTCAAGCCCACGTTAGCCAATCAGTTTACATGCAAACGTGCAAACGAAGTTTTCCAAAATCTCTACTCTGGCCGGAGTTTTTAGAAAGAATCCTTTTCAGAGGCGAATTCTCCGTTTGTGTGTAAACGAATGGCACAAACGAAGGGAAATGTCTCCATTTTTCAAAATAACCATGTGTAAACGGGGCCTAAGTTTTTGTAAGTGTTCTGTGTGTGTGTGTGTGTGTGTGTGTGTGTGTGTGTGTGTGTGTGTGTGTGTGTGTGTGTGTGTGTGTGTGTGTGTCTGTGCCTGTGTGTGGTAATCAAAGCTGCAAACTCACATGAGCTCTTGAAGCTCCGCCCTCTGTTACTCAAGCAGCAGCTCATTTGCCTTTAAAGGGACACACACAAAAACTGTGCATTTTTGCTCACCCTCAAAAAGTGACAATTTTAACATGCTATATAAAAATATCTTTGGGGTATTTTGAGCTAAACTTCACATACACTTAGGGGACATCAGACTTATTTTACATCTTGTGAAAAGGGCATTATACCACCCCTTTAATAAAAAAATATACTACAATCATTCTCAAATTTTCAAGGTATTTTGATGCAGTCGTGATGATTCATCATTAATTATGATTTAATCACAGATTTGCACATTTATTGTTGCCTAAATGTTTTAGTACACAAAATGTACTGTTCGCCTTTGTTTGTTTGTCTGTATTTAACATAAAATATCTAGGCCTATCTATTGCTCACATGTCATACTGTGTGGTGGTTTTTGTTACAGGTAAAATGTTTAAAATTTGGAGAACATCAGTCATTTGGATTTCAATTACAGTTGTCTTCGGCATCATTACTACAGTTGCAATTGCTACTTTTGTTTACACGAGAAGAGGTGATATCTGTTTTTGATTCATTCATTTTAATGCAAAATTTAAGTCTTAATTTTAGCTGCATCTGAACGGAAAGAAATAGTTGTGCAATTATAATGATATGATTGTGATATAATCATTTATCTTATTTATATTTTACAATTTCTTCAGTTCGCTATTTGAGGAGGATTCGAAAAGGTGAGAATGCATTGTAATCTAATGTGATTTGTGGAATTTCTGTGTTCGACTAAATTAATTTTAAATACATTTAAAATAATTTCTGTTTTTAGAGATCGCAAAGAGAAGAAAATATGCTGGTGAGTAAGAAACAGAAATAATTTATGTCTTTTTAATCTGTGGTGATATGGCATCAGTATATTAGCCCTCAATATGTCCCTAATGTATGTGATGTTGATATATATATAATCATTTTCTCATTTGTATTAGTGGATGTGACGCTGGATCCAGACACAGCTCATAAATCTCTCATCTTGTCTGATGATGGCAAACAAGTGCGACGTGGAAACAAAAAACAGAATGTCCCAGACAACCCTGCGAGGTTTGATAAATGTGGTAATGTCCTGGGAAAGCAGGGATTCTCTTCTGGAAGGTTTTATTTTGACGTGCAGGTGAAGGGGAAAACTGATTGGGATTTAGGAGTTGTCAAAGAATCCATTAACAGAAAGGGGAAGATCACACTGAGTCCTCAGAATGGATACTGGACAGTGCGGTTGAGAGATGGGAACCAGTATAGTGCCCGTGCTGGAACCTCTGTCTCTCTTTCACTGAAAGTGAAGCCCCAGAAGGTGGGTGTGTTTGTGGATTATGAGGAGGGTCTGGTCTCCTTTTATGATGTGGAGTCCAAGTCTCATATCTACTCTTTCACTGATCAGTGGTTCACTGAGGAACTCTATCCATTCTTAAACCCGTGTACAAACATTAAAAGCACATACTCAGCCCCAATGATCATCTCACCTGTCACTTTCAGCGAATGAATGAACTCACGTATAAGTAAATATAAATTAAAAACAGTTGTCTTAATTAGATTGTATTAAATATACTTCCTAATCAACATCTTGTATCATTATTTGTCAACTTTCTTTACATTTACATTTGGCAAACACATTTTATTTGCAGCAGTCGCTAATGGCCAACTCAACACTGCCTCTCAAATGATGAACTCTTTGTAAGCAAAATGTCAATAGTTTGTACGTTTCCAACTAGACTATGTTTTTTTATTTGTGACAGATAGCCTTGTTAGAGTTAGATCGAGGACAAGTTCCCCAGCATTTAACCTGCTAATGTCACGCAGTTTGGGAATGACTTTGAGAATTTGTTTTACTCAAAAAAAAAAATGCCATTAAAGAACCATTTTTGGTTCCCCTAGAACCTTTCACAGAACAATTCTTAAAAGCACATTTTTTCTTTGTGTGAAACACTTTTTAATACTGTAATCTGAAGAACCTTTTTTTCCACTATAAAGAACATGTGCAATGGAAACGTTCTGTGGATGTTTAAGGTTATTCACAGAACCAAAGATGCCAAAAATAACCTTTATTGGTGGTGAATTGGGGTTGCTGAGGAAGTGTGAATTGAAAGAGCAACTGCCAGCTTGTCAGGCAATTATTAATTTATTTTAAACGTGATAATTGATTTTAACATTAACATTTAACATCACACAAGAGGTAAGAGTTGATATCTGAGCACATTCATCAAATCTTCTTGTTTCACTTCACATATTCAGAACGTTTTGTTACAAATGTAAGATCTCTCTCTGTCTTTACTATGAGTCTCTAAGACTCTCTTTATGAAACTGACCTTTGGATTCGGTTTGCAGTATTTTCATGGTGCATGTTAATATATTACTAATGAAATTGTATTTGCTAGGATAAAGAGATTTACTTGGACAACTCGTTAACTGATATAGCCAAATTTTTATTTCATGACTTATGTCTGACTTTATTATTAACAAGGTTAAATAAAATAAAATAAAAAGTATATTCATTCAAAACATTTACTTGACTACAACAGTCTTTATTATCATCTTCAGTACATCAAAGTACAACAATAATGATTTCAAACGGGACATGCTGGTGTAAAGTTTGACACAACAAATATCACACACAATTGTTAAAATGATCTTCCACTGTGCCTATGAAGAATCATCAGTTGACTTTACATACGGTAACACATCTTGTCTAATTATATGCATGACAGAAATACCTCACAGAATATTTTTGAATATATCATCTTAAAAAAGAGATTATTCATCCAGAAGATGGATGATGAGGAGTCCAGGATGCTAAAAAAACATTTATTTATCATTGTTTATTGCAGCTAGAATAGACTCTCCCTAATCACTTAGAACTTAATTATTTGGGTACGTTGATGACATTTGGGAACTATCATTTAGTGTGCATTTACATAAGAACATAATTTCAATTCTACATGAGAACTTGCTTTAAAATAAGATTAAATGAGTGCTTAAATAACCTTTAAAAAATATTTTTACAAGTGACAAAAAAAAAGGTTACTGCATGAAAACTTTTATTTAATTAAAAATATAATTCACAATATAAACAAAACAATAAACAAGAAAATAAAAAAACAATGCGTTACAATTATACTCGTTACTCGTGTTTCTTTGGGTTTGTAGAGTTATGTTTTCCAAGGCAAAGTCTGTTGTACGTATTTGTTTTGAGTTCACACAGTAAAAAACCTTTGGTTGGTTTGTTTCTGCTGTAATAGGTTAGCAGCTGTGAAGTATTAATCCAAGGTCGCTTCTATCTTCCATGGACTGTTGCCCGGGAATTCATGTATTTCTGATCCAAACCTAACCCTGCTGTGATGCTGTAATGTATGCTCGGTGTGATCTTACGCTCCTCTGTGATATTATTAATAATAATCATTTGTTACATTTATATAGCGCTTTTTCTGAGACCTCAAAGTGCTTTAAATAGAAGGGGGGAATCTCCTCAACCACCACTAATGTGCAGCATCCACCTGGATGATACGACGGCAGCCATATTGCGCCAGAACGCCCACCACACACCAGCTTACTGGTGGAGAGGAGACAGTGATCAAGCCAATCAGTATATGAGGATGATTAGGAGGCCATGAAAGACATGGCCAAGGGGTAAATCTGGCCAGGATGCTGGGGTTACACCCCTACTCTTTTTCAACAGACATCCTGGGATTTTTAATGACCACAGAGAGTCAGGACCTCGGTTTAACGTCTCATCCGAAGGACGGTGCTCTTTTGGCAGTATAGTGTCCCCGTCACTATGGGCATTAGGCCCACACAGACCACTGGGGTGAGGGTAAAAAATCTTAATGCAAAGAGTAGCTCCTAGTGACAAAATTCTAAGAAAATTCTTAGTAATGTGGGCGTTTACTCTTAAAATTAAATTTTTAAAATCCTAGTAAAGAAAAAAGTAATTCAGAAAGCATCTTAACCCTTAAAAGAGGTCTTAAGGTCAAAATTGGAATACAGACGAGGACTTTGAAGAGGCTTAAGAGTTTCTTTAGCAGAGGAGAAAATGACAGAGAAGAAATGTGTTGCAGACAGTGAGTTAATAAGACGCTATTGGTTAGATTGTGCAGGGATCATGTTTGTGACCGATCTGACACACTAACATCTCCGACACAGCACAGGAATGCCATAGCACCAGAAATTAAAGTAATCAGATATTTGGCAACTGGGAAAATGCAACAATGCAGCAGTGATGATTTGGGTCTGTCATAACCTTCTGTAAGCAGAGTGATCACACAAACATTAAAGCACTTTCTAAACCTCTTAATGTGTTGCAGTTCATTGCAGTTCATGTAAAACTGAATCAGTATCAATAAAGGATAATATCTTAATTAACATTCTTAGTTGATTGTAATAAGTTCAGAGTCAGACACACTAGTAAAATTGAATAAAATAAACAATTTCACATTTATTATTTTTTTTTTGTATGTGTGTTTTGTGTGTTCCGTTGCTGTATTGCATAAATTGCCAGCAATGTTTAATATAGGCAATACAGTTTTAAAAAAAATAAAATAAACAATTTCATCATTTATTTGATCAAAATACAAATAAATGTCTTTTTGTTTATGGCTTTTATATCAAGCAAATTATGAATGCTAGACTAATATCTAATCCTAAAGAAACCATTGTTAAAATGTATTTGGTAACTGTTTGTAAATGAAGACATCCCTGAAAGGTTTTGTCATAACCTGTACTTATTTTGTAGGCCTACTTATTTTATTATATTTTTATGTAAATGTGTGTATATATAGGCTATATACTGTTACTAATGTTTTGGAAATGTAAAGCTATTTTACCATCTCAATAAAACTTCTTGAATCAGAAAAGAGAAAGCGGCGGTCAATGAACTTTTATTTTGAAGCCGCTCTGGCTTCACACACTCGGAGGATGCGACAAACCAAACCTATGACAGCTTTCTGGACAACTGTGCGACCCATAGGCGAGTTCAATTGGCTCGGAGTGGCACTTGTAATTGCCTTATTTCTTAAGTAACTATATCTAATGAAGGATAGAAAAACAATAAATAAACCAGTTTGCATCCGAGCTGGCTATTTTTACTTTTTTATGCTTCTGTGTGAAGCCAACACGACAAGCTCTTGTGCTAGCTCGCTCGCTAGCCAGCCTTTGTTCCATACTCTGACCAGTGTGGCCATAAATTCGGATTCAACATTCAACTCTTGCACATGGACTCCATATACATATATTTTTTTCAAATGAAACTCGTTGCATCCTTTGGAGTACTGCGCACCGACTTTGTTTTGGGAGAAATTTAGCTACCTGATCTCTGTGTTAGCTTGTATGAATTGCGTCTTGGCTAGGTCGTGCATAGGTTGCCATGGAGCAGTGCGCAGCTCCGCAGCTCGAGAGCGCAAGCACGCACTCTTCACCACCAGACCCAGCGGAAAAGCCTGGAGGAGATGCTGGGGAGACGGTTAAGGATGCTTACGAATGTCGGATTTGTGGCTATAAAGCACAAGATGTTAAATGTCTCAGTCAGCACCTGCACGCCGCTCACCCTGTGACCAGCCTTTCTGACTCGGTGAGGAACGAGCGATGTGGAGCGCTCGAGGAGGAGCGAGTGGGTGACCTGGGAAAAAACTTGGTCAAGGATAAAGTAAGTAAAGTTTTGTGTTAATATCAGTATTTATTGATGTGCGTGAGTTTTTAGCTGTGTGGTCCACTAAAGATAATGTAAATGGAGTATTTGTTTAAATGTAAATAATTTGTCCTATTACGGTTTAATATGCAGAGAGCTTTTACGCTATTCCTAGTGTAAAGTGTAAAAACTATTGTTTGGGGCGGGGCTACCTCTTTGACAAA
The DNA here is from genome assembly GCF_949152265.1 of Phoxinus phoxinus. Lineage (NCBI taxonomy): Eukaryota > Metazoa > Chordata > Actinopteri > Cypriniformes > Leuciscidae > Phoxinus > Phoxinus phoxinus. The sequence continues at coordinate 40,162,908 of NC_136877.1, read as the reverse complement.
TCGATGGCAGAGGGGGACCTATTTAAAAACAAGCTGTGTCAACAAATATATTTTATGAATTTGTTGCAAATGTTGCATTTGTTGGTTGCATACCGTCACTGAGGATGTATCAGAAAAGAAACCACTATAAAACAGACTCTTATACCTAGTGAGGTGTAAATACTGTAAAACGGCCTCAATGACATATGCAGCCAACAAATGTGACCTCTAAGGACACTGGACTAGCTGCACAAATTCAGAGGCTGCATCCTTCGAAATGTGTATTCGAAGGCCGATGGCGGCACGACGAAGGCTGTCCCAATTCGAAGGCTCCTCTGAAATGGATACAACAGATGGATCCTTCACAGCCTTGCCTACCCCAGAATTCATTGTGAGCAAGTGGCGACAGAATTTTTTTCTTGAGAAATTGCTGAACTATTTTTTTTTTAAGTATCAGGTTTCAGCTCAATCAAATGTAAATACAAAAAAGAAAAACTTTAAGCAGTTAAAATGTTGACTTTTATCTTACTATGCATATGCAATTATATATATTAGTTGATGTACAGAAATTAACTATGGTGAACATATTTAGACAGATAGTGAACCCTGTTTTGTTTTCAGAGTTTAATATAACTTTTTTTTTAAATCCAATACAAAAATTACTCCCGTTAGGTGACAATCCTACGTAGGCTAGACCGTCACATTTAACAACGCTCGGTGCGACCTTCGCTGCCTTCGAAGGATGCAGCCTCTGAATTGGGACATAGCCAATATGTTAAAGTCAAAATGAAATCAAAATAAATCGCCAATTTTTATTTTTTATGGAATATCACCGTGCCCTAGTAATCTAATTGCTGTAATATCATGTGAGTGACAGTTTGCTGGAGGAGAAGCATTATTGTCCAGCCCTCGCATTAGTGCACATTTCATCAGAGAAGAGATATCATTGCGAGGGGGAGGAAAAGTTAATATTAAAGATTCCGAAAGCTTATGAATAAAAAAAAAAGAATCTTGTGCATGGGTATATAATTTATAATAAACACTGCAGTATTCCATTTAAAAATTACCGTATAATTGTCAGTTTTTATTTCATGGTGACTTTAACTGCAGTGATTACCCTTTGTGCCTTATTTTAACCTTGTTGGAGAAATTTGTGGTTTATGAATATCTAACCTGATGCATTTGATATTCATATTTCTTGATCTCACTCTTTACAGCCAGTCAACACTGAGGGATCTGAATCTACTTCACTTCAGACTCCCAAAGACTCAAATGAGACGACATCCTCCATGGAGGCAAAAGAACAAGAGAAGATGGATGTCTCGCCTGCTCCTGAAGAAACTCAGAGCTCATCCCCCGAATCACCTCAGGAGAAGTCACCCTGCTCTTCAGGGACTAAGAAGTCCTGCCAAAAGAAGCAAACGGCCTCCTCTGGCACATCAACACACAACCAGGCTAACCTAGTCTGTCTTCCATTGGTATCCGAGGGGTTAAAGCTCATCTGGGTGCGCTCAGAGCAGGTCCACGAGCTGGATGCCGTGTCAGAACTCGTTGAAGCGTTTAATGAGTTCCCATACCCCACATCACAGGAGGCGAGCGCTCTAGCTCGAAAGTGCGAATTACCGCCGGAGAGAGTTAAAGCGTGGTTCATGATGCAACGGGTACGTTACGGAATTAGCTGGGCTGATGACGACATCCAAGAAACGCGACGCAAGCTGTGGCGAATTCAGAATAAATCGGTCGCAGAGGAGTGTGTGGAAATCAACGACGAGGAGGATTGTTTAGGACGTGATGAAACGCAACAGGATCTTATACCGCCACCTGCGGCAGATGCCCATGTAGTTCAGAGAGACCACACGCCTAAACCCAGCCGTACTGTTCCTCAACACATCATCAGTGACCAAAGCCGCTTGCATTTTAGCCAGAATAATGCTTCCCAATCCAATAACGGTGTGCAGCAGTTGATCAGTTCTAATGTCGTGTACAAAAACGGTCTTGGACCTGCATCTCAAGTTCCTCAAGTTAATCCCCACTTCCAAAGTGATAGTAGAAACGTACCATCTCACAATACTGGAGTCCAGCTGCTGGATGCCTATGGACGTTCACCGTTCGTTATGATGAACGATCGACAGACCGCAACGCCATACCCCGAACTCCCCGAGCTTTCACAGTCTCTACACTGCTTGCCAGGGAAAAAATCGAAAGCGCAGCTGATGGCCCTGCGCCGCAGTTTTGTACAGAAGTCTTGGCCCTCTGACGGTGAGGTTCAGCGGCTCCAGAAAATGACTGGACTGAATCGGCGTGAAATCCGCAAATGGTTCGCTGACAGTCGCTACCAGCTTCGCAAGAACGGCCGGGCATGGCTAGCCAAGCTCGCGGGGCGCAATCGGTCGATGCAGGTTCCCAAACAGAACTCTCAGAACGAGCTGGAGAACGATGCTCTGCCTGGTGCTGATTTTTATGACAACGACGAGGCTGACGACGCAGAGGTGGGGTTTGAGGTTGATGTGGATGTGGCTGACGATGAGGAACCTCTCAACCAATCAAATGAGACCAAGGAGGAAGTAAGTGACGAAGGTGAGTTTGATGACAGCAACGCTTCCGTTCAACAGTACTCTGCAGATATCTCCCCTTCTCCTTCTCCGTCTCCGTCATTCCTCCGCGGCCGGGTAGAACCAAACGTGCGACTTCGTAAGAAGACGAGGGAGCAGTTGGAAATTTTGCGGCAAAACTTCCTTCGCTGCCAGTGGCCCACAAGCGACGACTACTTGATTCTCCAGCAGAAGACAGGCCTGACAAGGACAGAGATCATCCAGTGGTACGGAGACACGCGCTACCATGTCAAACACAATCAGATGCGCTGGATGACCTCACAGGAGAGGGAACGCATCATCGCCGTCATAATGCAACAACAGAAAAGGGGCGGGAAGTATTCACGGGGAAGAGTCTCGTTTGAGAACATGGGCTCTGGGTTGAGTTTGGGTCAATCTACTGTAGTTAACGGAGGTGGAGGGGGCGAAGCAACAAACTGGAATGAACTTTTTAGAGGAGGAACCCCAGTTTTGCCTGAGGGTGAACTCTGACCTCGGCAGCAAAGTCAGTTTGCAATGGCATTTGTAGCTGTGCAGATAGGTGGAAACTGAATTCCACATCACTGCCAAAGATGTTACACAAATACTTTTTTTTTCTCTTAACCTATCTGGATATTTCTATCCCAATTTAATGCTATGACCAGGGCCTTGTAGAACCTCTCTTCACAACATTGTTATGCAATATGTATCTCCAAACCTAAGCATCTTACTTGAATCAAACATATTAAGTATTAGAATATGTACTTTAAAGTAATCGAAACAAAACTGTGTATGGCAAGGCACTGAATTTATAGTACAATGTATTTTGTTTGGTAGCTTGTTTTATCAGAGGTCTAATAAATTCTCGGTGTGACTCAACAGAGCGAATGCATGCATGTTGCCATTTTCATGTTTAAGTTGCACTTCGTGCTTAGATATGTAGATGTTTGCTTTCACAAAGGTCAATTGTATTAGCAGCATAACTGAAATCTTTTAGCTCCACACGTGTGCTACACAGATATGTTTCTTTGACGGAAACATTGTTCTGACATAATACTACATAATTTATGTGCTTGACTTTTTTTTTTTTTTTTTTCAATCATAATGTTTGTGGTCCTTTTTTATTTTTATTTGAAAACTAATTCAAATCTTGAGTAGTATCTTTTTGAAGTTGATTAGTCTATGCATTAACTAAGCTGATTAGAAAGACTGTCTTTTTTTGTGCTCAAGCTTTTTGTACGAGTTTGGTTTTACTTAATAAATTGATCTTAAAAACAAGTTTATTTTCTAAACATTCACCATTACAACAATTTTGTATTTACATTTTTACATTTATTCATTTAGCTGTCACTTCTATCCAAAGCGACTACACTGTAAAATGTGATCAGTTGACTTAACTTTAAAAAAGTGAGGAAACCCACTGCCTTAAAATTATTAAGTAATAAACTTCATGCCTATTTGAGAAAATTAAGCTAAGTTTATTCACTTAATCACTTTAATTTTTTTAAAGTTAAGTCAATTGATCACTTTTTTCAGTGCATCAAATGGAGAAGATAAAATTATAATACAGTGGTCTATCATGTAAACATATTGAATGGTACAATTGAAATGAACATATATAAAGAGAGTCAAACACACAGAATAAGTAACACTGGGTAGTCCTAGACTAAAAATAAAAAAATACTCCTAAAAGGCATAGAAACCTAAGCATTTTCCTGGAGCAACTTTTTGTTGCCCATAAAACCAGCAAGGTATAAATGGTAACTTTACAATTTACAATAAAGTTCATTAACATTAGTTAATGCATTAGGTATCATCTAACAATGATTTTAAAAAAAATTACAGCATTTATTCATCTGTGAATGTTCATTTATAAATATACTGTATATAATATGGTCCTAATGTATTATCATATTTTACTATTCAATTTAAAATTTTCAAATAAATGCTAATCTTTTGAAGTTTCTATTCATCAAAGAAACCTGGGGAAATTAATCATGATTTCCACAAAAATATTACAACTTTTTCCAACATAAGTTGGAACAATAATATTAATTAATATTAAGTGTTAGTTGTATGTTGTAAAATTGTTGTTCATTCATGTTACCTAATGCTTTAATGTTAAATGGAACCTTAATGTTACAATATAAATCTATAGGAAACGCCTCAATATCTCAGAAAAAGAAAAGAAAAAATCTCTCCCTCAGTTACATTCTTCGTGATATCGGATTCATGTCTTAAAATATAGATTTCTCCAGTTATTCCCAATACTCGATAGGCTGGTTACGTTGGGCTTGAAGAAGATCCGCCCCTTGGATAATACGGCGAATTACAGAAGCCGATGAGATCAGCAAGTGTCCAGCAGCATGGAGGAGACTGGACATGACTCTGAGCGCCTCCCTGAGACACAACAAAATACAATTCAGTTCAGTGACTTAATTGATAAAGATTTGTGCAAATAATCAGTAAATCAAACTCTTAAAATGCTTAGAGTTTGCATCTCTAATCTGTATTGCGGTATTAAGAGGGGAACCCTGCTTACCTCAGGACTTTTTTTGGTCCCAAGCATTGAAAATCTGCGCTGACGGAGTAGAGCCCTTGGAATGTGGCTTTCACGTTCAGTGAGCCGAATACATCTTTGGGGTGCGTACGGTAAAGGTCAAAGGTGATCTGAGCGATGTCTTTTCCTGTCCTTGGTTTATTATCACCTGGTTTGTTGCTACCCCTTTGAAGTAACTAAGGGAGGAAGTTAGTGAAAAGATAAGGTACCGAACAATACAAATAATATACTGATAAGTGAATGAAAGTTTTTCATATTTTGCTTCTTTATTTGAAGTGTGATACTGATAAGAATACATGTGATGCATATTGCCACATTTCTACTGTTGATGAAGTCAGATTAGTGGTGAAACACCTTAAAGCAACTAATAATTCCAGATGAAATTAAAAATGGTTTCTGCTTGACATAAACACACATACATACAGGATGAGGTTTCCAGATCTCTCCAGGGTTCAGGGCCATGAAAACGGTGTTGTCCGGCAGGGCTATGAGGAACTCATCGGAGTCAACCTCTGTCCCATCTTCCTCACACACCAAAGTCAGCTCAGAAGATACCAAGAGAGCCTGAGCTGCCTGAGGTATGAAACACAGTATAAAAATGTCCCACAGCATTATCAAATATGTCAAAACTTCCAGTTGGACTAAAACTGGGTTTTTCTTGTCATACCTTCTCTTGGAGCTCCTCTATGGTTCCTGCAGTGATTCCTTTTTTGACCTCTCTGTTCCAGGAACACACTCTGAACGGACGCTGAGGGGGCGACCAAACCCGCCGAGACACTGACCTGAAAGAAAGAGCGTTTGGAAATGAGGAGGAAGCAAAACGTCAAAGACAGAATAGAATAAGAGGTCAATAAAGTGAAGGGTTGGGAAAGTTGTTTTTGGAATCAGTTTAGAAAAGGAACAATTTGCCCAGAAACTACAATTCCCATTATTTGCGTTCCTACATCCTCAGTATGACTTTCTTTCTCAAAGGATTTTGATTAATTGTACTGGTCTGCTTGGATCATAAGTCTTCTGAAGCCATATGATAGCTTTGTATGATGAACAGATTGAAATTTTGGATCAAAACTGAAGACTGAAGAAATGGATAGTGAAAATTCAGCATTGCCATCGCATGAATACATTTCGTTTTCAAATATATTTAAATAGAAAACGGTTATTTTAATTTGTAATGATATTTGAATATGTTACTGTATTTTTGGTCAAGTAAATGCAGCTTTGGTGAGTAGGCCATAAGAGACTTCTTTCGAAAACAATAAAACAAATCTGTACTAGTTCATATACGACTGATTTCAAGCCTTCTGAAGTCATATACGATAGCTTTGTGTGAGGATTAGAAAGAAATTTGATATTCACCGACAATCTGGACATCTTCCTTAGCTGTTCTTGCCATTTTTAATGAGAGAGTTAGTGATGCCTGATTTGTGAACAATTAGGGTTTTTTTTTTTGATCATTGAATCATCTCTTTTCTAAATAATTTTGATCTGGTTCTCGAGTTCAACTGACTCACTGATCTGATAATAGCTCACTTGAACGAGAAGATTATAACTAAAATATCATTTAAGATTTAAGACTTAAGATTTCGGTCTGTTTATAACACAAAGCTATCCAATGTCTTATGTAGGCCTATTTTTTGTGTGTGTTTTTGTGTCCTTTCTTAAGTTTGAAACCAGTCCGCATTCTTTAGAACTACATGGACAAGAGCAACCAAAAAGCCACAGAGGTTTGGAACAACATGAGAATGTGTAAAAAAGAAGATTTTTAATACGATTTGTTTTCCTTTAATAATCAATGTCTCCTTTAAAATTGGGACAAGTACAGACAAATGGACGTAATCAGATTGTCTCTTATCTAAAGAGCTGTTAACGGAATAAAACCAAATGTGCTGTGAAACCAACAGTTAAAGTCCAATGTTTCAAGACTCACAGACAAACAATGATATAACTTTTTAAATAATAAATCTAAATATGTATTTTTTAATCTATCGCCTTTGGTCAAATATTTTGGCCTATATGTGTAAATTTGGCAGCTTTTTAAAGCATATACTTCTAAAGGTATATTATAAATAACAAAATTTATTGTCAACAAATTTACATTACTAAACTTACCTGAACAGGGAGGACGTTGTTTCCATTATGCTCTGTGGTCGAGGTCCTCTGTCTATTCACTCAATTTCGGTTGTTTACAGTCCCTTCTGCCTCACTGTTTGAAGTAAACTGGTCATACTGAGTCACAGCTGGTGATGAATATCTTTTTAAGAATAATGTGTACTGTGATTCTAGCCAAGTGGACTTTGACTTTGCAGGATGATTTAGTCTGATAGCATGTGTCATTGGGCAAGGTCTCTTGATTGTACTGTTTAGGAGCCACGGTGTGCATGATGTAAGTATGGGAAGACTGGGGAGTGTTGTAACACTTATTGCTGTCTGTGTGCTTGAAACTTTGAAATTATTCCCCCACATGTATCTGTTACAAATTCATTAAAGTTATTTTGAAACCAACAACTTATCCCTATACTGTAAATAAATGTTGTTGTAAATAAATGCTACCTCACAACACTAATAGAAAACATAAACATAATTTTACATTTTGCATGATTTTTCTTTGCTAATGAACTTTTTAGGTATTTTATTCATCTCATTATTAGGATATATTTCAGAGTTTTAAACTCTGCTCTTTTGAAACCTGGGGTTTTTACATGACCAAATTGGATTTTATAGCGAATATCTATTTGTAGTTATTTAAGTCAGTGAACAAACCTAGTGCTGCTAACATTGTGGTGGGAGCATCTATTTTATCCACAATACTTGTCTTGAACTTAGAAGACTTTTATTTTGAAAGCCAAAACAACAGACGGAACTACACGTCTTACTGAAAAAAAGCAAAGAAACATGATGGGCATAATTTTGATTAAAAATGAAATAATGCGTATTGTAAAGAATTGTAATAACATTCCAATAAAAAAGGCTGCCTACGAACATTTGTGACTACTTTGTTTTTTGGTTTAACAGCTCTCTTCTTGGCGTACTTCACACCGGAAATTGTATTTCGTCATTTTGGCGCGTGAAGTGGATTCTTGCTGCGACCACCGACCAGCATTATTTCCATATGAATCATGTATTGTCTGTAAATATAGATCTTACGACAAAAAAAAGCCTTACCGTTATTACACAGTTTTGTCCAATTGTCCTTTACTCTCTGAATGTTGTAGACGACTGTTTATGCTAACGTATATAAAGGATTTTTCTTTTTTTAGAAATCAAATTAGCGATTTGCAAAACATCCGAGTTGATTGTTTTCAGGACGGAAAGGACAACGAAAACGATGGATGAAGGTGGGTCAGCATTGTACCTCGTAATAATCTACTAATAAAAGAAGAGTAATCGGATTTTATGTTTAATTTTCGTGCATTTGCTGTCATTAGATGCAAGATATTTCATATTCACATTTAGTTACAGCTAATGTGTCAAAATGTGTAGATGAGCATGTCTTGGCTGTAATTTACCATAATCATAAAATGTCTGTATTGGTAGTTGACATTTTAAGCATTGACATGCTGAATTATTTTTTAAAAAAAATCTTATTTTAATGTCATTTTAGCTCATATCTATCTATCTATCTATCTATATAATAGGCTATATACACATTATATAGACAGGTGTGAATTGAACACACACACACACATAACTTCATGGTAATGAAGGTTTGCTGGTTATAATTGTTTCAGGTCTTTTTTCAACAGATACACCTCTACCCCTGTCAGCTCTGCAGCTTTTAGCTCCACCACTGCGGCTAATGTCCGCAGCCATGTGGAAGGTGATGCTGAAGAGGGATGTAGTGTATTATGGTAAACTGGAGGAGATTGTAACATCACTCTGTGAGACTGTACCTGGGTTGCTCCATTACAGACATCGGGCCAGGCTGACAATGGGTTTGCGGGCACTGGTAAGATTACTAAAAAGTACTGTCAAGTAAACCAACTGCTGATCCTGTTTTATATAATTTAATCTTTTATGTAATTCTCACTCATGTACATGCATTGTACATTGTCTATTACACAGTTTAAGCTAAGTGTGGTTCAGTGAAGTAGCTTTTGGTCCTATATTTAAAGCTTGTTTTCCAAAACATTTTAGTTTGCAAACAATAAGGACATTTCTTTGATTCTTACCTTGGTAATCTGCAGATGATCTTAGAGGAGCTTCGTCAATCGGACCCTCCTGATGCTCAGCATGTTCTCGAGGAGCTGTGCAAGCTGGAAGCTTCCTCCATTCCCAAAGGAAGGGTGAGTTTGGCCCAGACATTGATGCTGTCTTTTTCCTTGCTTGTTTGTCTTGTTTTTCTAGTTTTACTCTGTCTCATCTAGCTTCTTTAGAAGTTTAAATGATTGTTCTTGCATGTTGTTTCACGATGGTTTTTTTATTCTCAGAGGAAGGATCAAAAGGTGGAGGAAGCTAAGGACAACTTCAAAACCCTGGTGCACTCTCTCATAAAGAACGCAGCAGCCAGAAAACAATTCTTCAAGGTAAAGCAAAAAAAAAAAAAGCTCCACAAATCCTCACTCACATCTCCCACCGGATATATTTTGATGAGGGTGCTTTAAAGTACCCCAATTATGCTATTTTAGGGGGCACTTTAAAACTTTATTTTATTTCTATTCGCATCCTAAATATCTTCTATTTTGTTTTGTTGATGACAGAAGGTAGTTTTAAATAATCCATCAATGTTTTTAAACTGTTGTAAATGCCTGAACATCTTGAGTTAATGCTACCTCTGATTTATGCACGCTGACATTTTGTCCTTGACTACAGGAGGAATTCCATCTTCACTATGGAGGAAACTATGAAGCCAGTCTAGAGAAGCTAATGTGGGAGTTTATAACACGAGTGGACAAGCTATTACCTGTTCCAGATCTTGCTCAGGTATAATTCACCATATAGTTCAGGACAATAACCTTATTTTTCATTTTTCGAAAATCAGTGTGTAAGAGTGTTCATGGTTTGTTACTGTATTTTAAACTACCCTGTTTAACTAAACCGTTCGTGCTAACATCATGGCATATAATAAAGAAAAAAATCTTCTCTCGATTTTGCTTGAAAATTGTGCATTTAATGTTTTTTCAGAGAGCAATTGTAAAATTGTCTAAAATATTTGGAAAGGAGGAAATACTTTCTTGCACTACCTATAGAGGTTATCACAAATGTTATATGTGAGGTTTTTTGTTGTTAAATTTTGTAATGCTTCATGTATTACTTGATGTTTAATAAAAAAAAGATATTCAACTGTGAGTTGTAAGTATGGTCCTTTACACTGTATTTGCTTATTATAATTTCCAAAGTAAAGAAGTTGCTGATTTGAAGTATTTAAGTTCACTCTTGCTGACTAGGTCCCTTAAGCTTGGTCAAACTTGAGCTGACTGCAAGTGCTGATGTGCCATTTGGGTCATGGCCAGTATTTTGTTTCTGCTCACTGATCTGTATTGCGCTGTCTGTTTCAGACTGTCTCGTGGCTCAGTGGCGCCCCTGCTGTTCTGGAGGAGTGTGCGCGCTCTGCCTCGCAGCCCCAGCTCCTCAGGACTCTGCTGCAGCATGAAAGATGCCTCGGACACCTCGGCTCAAGTATGTCTGGCAGCTGAAATGATCAAGTAATTCAATTGCAACAAGATGAAATATACATGTGCTCTGTCTACTTTTTTTGCCTCCCAATATCTTTATTGTAATTTATTTTCTTTGTTTCAGCATGTCTTCTGTCATCCACTGGTGACTTGATCCTGACTTCTCTTTCACTCCCTCTTTCGGGTAGAGTGCTACAGACTGTTCAATCCGAATCCACTCCCACATCCAACAGAGTCTCAAATCTGGCCCCGTCAACACCCAGGGCCACTCGTAGAACAGCAAATGGAGCCCAGTTACAGGTCACACCTGTGATTGGGTCCATTTCCAATGACGATCTCCCAAAAAACAATGAGAAAGAAGCGTCCAGTTTAGGACAAGAAGTCGAATCAACTTCAGAGATACCCAGAAATACCAGGAGCAAACTAAGATCATGTTCTAAAAAACAGACTTTGGAAAAGGATCCTGAAGAGGACTGTTTCGTCGGGAATATGTTGGTCACAGTGATCAGTCAGTCATCTGGCAGTGAAGTAGAAGAAGAGGAGGAGGGCAGCAAAGAAGATATGGAGGGGAGTGAGGGGAGTAATGTGAGTGCAAACAGACCCGAAGAGACTGAAGTCAAGAACGGAAATGAAGAAAGAGTTGATGTTACCAGGAAATATTCCGCTAATAAAAACTCAGAGGCCATCGAGTCACAGGAAGAAGCACTCCGCATTTCCTGCGTGACGCATCAACTAAGAGTTGTCCTTCCCAGATTAGACATAAGCAATGCCAATCTTCCTGTCCGCATGAATCATCCGTCTGATGAGCAGGGAATTAAAAGGACTCCAAGCCAGGTTACTTTAAAAGACAGAGGGGGAAGCAGTGTCTCTGAGCAGCGGAAAAGGAAATTTATTGATTTGAGTTCAACGCCTGAAAAACACCTGACTTTATCAGTCAAAAAGTTGTACGAATTTATTTCTTTAATATTACGATTTAATTATTTATTGTAGTTAACTATTTATGTTGTCTAATTCATTCTTGTCTAAATTACTTGTTGTTGTTTTTTAAGAACTTCTGCATACTCTCCATGTGTTCCACTTGTGCGTCTTCCAATCGGTATTCCGGGTGACTACAAATTTGATTAATGTCATGCGTTTCATGTAGGTTTTTGTATGCCAGAGGTCTAACTTTTGTTTTTTCGTCTGTTGTAGAAACACCATCTCCCTCAGTGAAGTCATCAGATGACATCATAGATGATTCTGATGATGACACAACAGGCAATGTGAAGAAAAAGGTTTGTAACTCCACCTATGTGACTCAAACCACCAATTACTTTTTATGTTATGTCGAAACTGTGAGTAGAGTGAAGGTTCAGTCATTTAATTCAATGTCCAGAGCTTCTCAAGAGAGTTGTACAGTACTTTTGGTTCCTGTGGCCGTGTACACACGGCAGTATTTATTCGTGTTCTGTACACAAAAGAGTTTGGTCATCACAATTAAATTCATGTAGAGTTGTTCAAGACCAAACTGAGCAAGTAGTTAATGCTGTGACTTTGCTCTCTTTTGGACACTGAAAGAGAGTCTGCAATGTGTGTCTCAAAAAATCACAGAGAAGGAAGTATGTGTCTCTCTTAAATCTGTCTCTACTCATTAGTTGCTCCCACCAGGCCTGGGATACAATACTGAGAGATGTTTCTAAGTTGCAACTTTGTGTGCATACAACACATGACAATGGTTTTTGAACAATTGCCAGACAATATTATGTTTTCAGTTACTAATATAACATCGGGAACTATGGCAAGTTCACAGACGCCACAAAATGATGTTTAAGTGGTTCTCATCCTCAAAACTTTGCAGTGTGTATGTGGCCCTATATAGTGTTAAAAATAAAGTTGGTTCCGTCTGAATGTCTGCAAAATTCCTGAACAATATGTAAATTATCTTCAACCAAAAAGGCCTTTTAAGAAGACTTGTTTCCAAAAGTTTTGGGTCTAGGGCTAGGTGTAATTTGTGTCTGAACTGTGGTTGTTTCAATCTGATTTATGTTTTTTTGTGACTTCACGCCTTTTTTCCTGTTAGGTATTCAATCAGCAGTATTTCAAAACAAAGAATGGTACATATGTGCCCACTCTCCGTGAATTCTGGAATCCTGTGTTTTGTCCCCCATTGTCTCCTGGAAGCAGACATTGATGCAGTTGCATGGGGACATCGTTCTTGCTTGAAGACTTGCTTTAAAGATGCTGCCGTTTTTGTTGTTCCAGATCATACAAATCTTATATTTCATCAAGTGACAGAAGGTCCTTACTGTGTTGTATGTTTTTAACCAAGGAAGCATACCTGCTTTTTTTTTTAAGGAAGTGTGCACATTTATAATTATAATTATTTTATTTTTAATGTATGTATCTGTTGGTATCATGTAGGATGATGTTATGTAATGAAATGTATTAAAATAAAGAATTTTGTTAAGTACTAGATCTGTTTTGTACTCTTTGAAGGAAATTGATCATTCTAAACAGGGTGCTCAATGTCATAGAAAACTTGGAAATATCAGAAAAAATCAGAAATTAGTTCTGTCTATGCCAAGCAAAAAAAAAATTATTAGGCTAATCTTTAGTGTATTTTTTTTTCTTTAAAAACAACAACAACAAAAAAAGTAATACCAGTGTTTCACAATAACTGGAAAAGTCATGCAAATTTTGCTCAGGTATAATTCACCATATAGTTCAGGACAATAACCTTTTTTTTTTCATTTTTCGAAAATCAGTGTGTAAGAGTGTTCATTGTTTGTTACTGTATTTTAAGCTACCCTGTTTAACTAAACCGTTCGTGCTAACATTATGGCATATAATAAAGAAAAAAATCTCTCGATTTTGCTTAAAAATTGTGCATTTAATGTTGTTTCAGAGAGGAATTGTAAAATTGTCTAAAATATTTGTAAAGGAGGAAATACTTTCTTGCACTACCTATAGAGGTTATCTCAAATGTTATATGTGAGTGTTTTTTTTTTTTTTGTTAAATTTTGTAATACTTCATGTATTAGTTGATGTTTAATAAAAAAAAAAAGATATTCACCTGTGAGTTGTAAGTATGGTCCCTTACACTGTATTTGCTTATAATTTCCAAAGTAAAGAAGTTGCTGATTTGAAGTATTCAAGTTCACTCTTGCTGACTAGGTCCCTTAAGCTTGGTCAAACGCTGACTGCAAGTGCTGATGTGCCATTTGGGTCATGGCCAGTATTTTGTTTCTGCTCACTGATCTGTATTGCGCTGTCTGTTTCAGACTGTCTCGTGGCTCAGTGGCGCCCCTGCTGTCCTGGAGGAGTGTGCGCGCTCTGCCTCGCAGCCCCAGCTCCTCAGGACTCTGCTGCAGCATGAAAGATGCCTCGGACACCTCGGCTCAAGTATGTCTGGCAGCTGAAATGATCAAGTAATTCAATTGCATATCAAGAAGTACAAGATGAAATATACATGTGCTCCGTCTACTTTTTTTGCCTCCCAATATCTTTATTGTAATTTATTTTCTTTGTTTCAGCATGTCTTCTGTCATCCACTGGTGACTTGATCCTGACTTCTCTTTCACTCCCTCTTTCGGGTAGAGTGCTACAGACTGTTCAATCCGAATCCACTCCCACATCCAACAGAGTCTCAAATCTGGCCCCGTCAACACCCAGGGCCACTCGTAGAACAGCAAATGGAGCCCAGTTACAGGTCACACCTGTGATTGGGTCCATTTCCAATGACGATCTCCCAAAAAACAATGAGAAAGAAGCGTCCAGTTTTGGACAAGAAGTCGAATCAACTTCAGAGATACCCAGAAATACCAGGAGCAAACTAAGATCATGTTCTAAAAAACAGACTTTGGAAAAGGATCCTGAAGAGGACTGTTTCGTCGGGAATATGTTGGTCACAGTGATCAGTCAGTCATCTGGCAGTGAAGTAGAAGAAGAGGAGGAGGGCAGCAAAGAAGATATGGAGGGGAGTGAGGGGAGTAATGTGAGTGCAAACAGACCCGAAGAGACTGAAGTCAAGAACGGAAATGAAGAAAGAGTTGATGTTACCAGGAAATATTCCGCTAATAAAAACTCAGAGGCCATCGAGTCACAGGAAGAAGCACTCCGCATTTCCTGCGTGACGCGTCAACTAAGAGTTGTCCTTCCCAGATTAGACATAAGCAATGCCAATCTTCCTGTCCGCATGAATCATCCGTCTGATGAGCAGGGAATTAAAAGGACTCCAAGCCAGGTTACTTTAAAAGACAGAGGGGGAAGCAGTGTCTCTGAGCAGCGGAAAAGGAAATTTATTGATTTGAGTTCAACGCCTGAAAAACACCTGACTTTACCAGTCAAAAAGTTGTACGAATTTATTTCTTTAATATTACGATTTAATTATTTATTGTAGTTAACTATTTATGTTGTCTAATTCATTCTTGTCTAAATTGCTTGTTGTTGTTTTTTAAGAACTTCTGCATACTCTCCATGTGTTCCACTTGTGCGTCTTCCAATCGGTATTCGGGGTGACTACAAATTTGATTAATGTCATGCGTTTCATGTAGGTTTTTGTATGCCAGAGGTCTAACTTTTGTTTTTTCGTCTGTTGTAGGAACACCATCTCCCTCAGTGAAGTCATCAGATGACATCATAGATGATTCTGATGATGACACAACAGGCAATGTGAAGAAAAAGGTTTGTAACTCCACCTATGTGACTCAAACCACCAATTACTTTTTATGTTATGTCGAAACTGTGAGTAGAGTGAAGGTTCAGTCATTTAATTCAATGTCCAGAGCTTCTCAAGAGAGTTGTACAGTACTTTTGGTTCCTGTGGCCGTGTACACACGGCAGTATTTATTTGTGTTCTGTACACAAAAGAGTTTGGTTATCACAATTAAATTCATGTAGAGTTGTTCAAGACCAAACTGAGCAAGTAGTTAATGCTGTGACTTTGCTCTCTTTTGGACTCTGAAAGAGAGTCTGCAATGTGTGTCTCAAAAAATCACAGAGAAGGAAGTATGTGTCTCTCTTAAATCTGTCTCTACTCCTTAGTTGCTCCCACCAGGCCTGGGATACAATACTGAGAGATGTTTCTAAGTTGCAACTTTATGTGCATACAACACATGACAATGGTTTTTGAACAATTGCCAGACAATATTATGTTTTCAGTTACTAATATAACATCGGGAACTATGGCAAGTTCACAGACGCCACAAAATGATGTTTAAGTGGTTCTCATCCTCAAAACTTTGCAGTGTGTATGTGGCCCTATATAGTGTTAAAAATAAAGTTGGTTCCGTCTGAATGTCTGCAAAATTCCTGAACAATATGTAAATTATCTTCAACCAAAAAGGCCTTTTAAGAAGACTTGTTTCCAAAAGTTTTGGGTCTAGGGCTAGGTGTAATTTGTGTCTGAACTGTGGTTGTTTCAATCTGATTTATGTTTTTTTGTGACTTCACGCCTTTTTTCCTGTTAGGTATTCAATCAGCAGTATTTCAAAACAAAGAATGGTACATATGTGCCCACTCTCCGTGAATTCTGGAATCCTGTGTTTTGTCCCCCATTGTCTCCTGGAAGCAGACATTGATGCAGTTGCATGGGGACATCATTCTTGCTTAAAGACTTGCTTTAAAGATGCTGCCGTTTTTGTTGTTCCAGATCATACAAATCTTATATTTCATCAAGTGACAGAAGGTCCTTACTGTGTTGTATGTTTGTAACCAAGGAAGCATACCTGCTTTTTTTTTGTGTGTGCACAAGTGTGCACATTTATAATTATAATCTTATTTTATTTTGAATGTATGTATCTGTTGATATCATGTAGGATGATGTTATGTAATGAAATATATTCAAATAAAGAATTTCGTTTAGTACTAGATCTGTTTTATACTCTTTGAAGGAAATTGATCATTCTAAACAGGGTGCTCACTGTCATAGAAAACTTGGAAATATCAGAAAAATTCAGAAATTAGTTCTGTCTATGCCAAGCAAAAAAAAAATATTATTAGGCTACTCTTTAGTATATATTTTTTTTTTTATCTTAAAAAAATAATAAAAAATAATACCAGTGATTCCCAATGACTGGAAAAGTCATGCAAATTCACTGGTAAGAATCCCAAGTAATACAAATAAATGCAAATAAAAAATGGCACAAATCATTTAATTAGTTTTTTAAATGTATAATGCATTTCTTCATAAACTGTTACAAGTGTATCACTGAATTAGAAGGTTTCCCTCCTATGTGCAAGTACATAATAACTGTTTGACTGCCTCTATGCCAGTCCTCTTACAGTCTGCAGTTCATGCCTCCGGTTACAGTGATGGTCTCTCCGGTGATGTATGAGGCTTCGTCTGAGCACAGGAACGCAATCACACCACCTATATCCTTTGGCTCCCCGATTCTAAGAGATCAAGGCATAACATACAAATCAGGTTACCAGACCATAAGCGACGTATAAATGAAGATGAAAAGGAAGCAATTTTTTGGACAACTGCTGCAAGTCTTACAGGTAATCATAGACTTTACCTATTAAAGAGACAAGAGTGGTGCAGAATTTTAAAGGTATAGTTCACCCAAAATGACGAGTAAGCGACGTACTGCTGATATTTACGCTACGCCATGATGACCCACTATGCAACTTTTGACGTCATAAGTTGCGCTTTAGGCGTAAGTAGACTGCGTTTAGCCGGAAGCTAGAATTTTACTTTGTAACGTGTTAAAAATGTTCTTACACGAACATATCGCTTCGCTTCAAAAGGCCTTTATTACCCCCCCCGGAGCCGTGTGGAGTTTGTTTACGATGGATAGATATACTTTTATGGACTTCAAAATAGACACGGCTAATCACTGCCATTATAAAGCTTGTACGAGCCAGACCATTTTTTTTATATAACTCCGATTGTATTCGTCAGAAAGAAGAATGTCATATACACCTAGAATGACTTGCGGGAAAGTATTTCATGGGCTAATTTAAATATGTAATATTTTTGTTACATATTTCTGGTGTCACCATTCAGTTAATTCCCCTACCCAGGCGGTAATGTAAATTTTAAACATTGAAGTCCAAGTAAACGTTTCCTGTGACCCTTAGGCATGATTATTCAAGCTCCACCTCCACTGTTAGGTTTAAAACAATTGAATTGCCTTGACAGCAAATGTACGGACCTTTTTATGCTCGTCTGTTTCAAGAACTCTTCCAGCACACCCTCATTTTCCCACAGCTACAGAAGAACAGAAGCAAAGGGTTATACAGCTGAACGTTGTAAAGACTATAACTGAAAAGATGAGTCTCCCAGAAGCTCTGAAAGTGAAAGCAATTAAAAAAGAAGTGTAGGAAATACTTACAGCAGCGCTGAAACGTGTCTTGATGACACCAGGGGCGACACAGTTGACCCGGATGTTACTCTGGGCGAGATCAGGAGCAAGCGCTCGGGTTAAACCAAGCAGGGCGGTCTTACTCACACTATAGGGGCCCAGACCCTAAGAGTTGAAGAATGACATAAAGGGGAACTCTCAACTAGTGCGAAACAAGTAACAGATGATAAAAGTCAACAAACAGCAGTGTTATTATCAGTGAATTGACATGGCTGTTGCCCGATTAAACTTTACATTAAACTTATAGGTCTTCATACTTGCATTGGCTGGTATCCTGCGACTGAAGACACAATGACAACTGATCCACCTCTGAAAATTAAAGCATATTCACAGACATAGTTTATTTTATAATACTTCTGTTTCTTCCTCTTTCCCCCTTTTTTTTTACTTGTCTCTCACCCTCTTTTCTCCATGTGAGGCACGACTTGTTTTACGAGAAGGAAAGAAGCCTTCACATTCACTCCAAGTATCTGCAGACATAAAGCAAATGTCAATAAAATGTCAGTAAAATTATTTAGATATTAATACATTATTTATTATATTAATAAAATATGTACCCTACTACGGACACTACTATTTGTGCTAAATTTCTTTTATTAAGGTTTAATAACTGTCATACTTTGTCCCAGACTTCTTCGGTGGATTCTAATATGTTCCCAAAAAATGGGTTCACTGCTGCATTAGACACCAGTATGTCCACACCGCCACACTGCTCGATTGTCTGCAATAAACAAAGTAAACAGCAACATTTAAAGTCCCCATGAAGCTGAAGTTGCGATAGTCTTTTCTTCTCTATTGTGACATATGCAAGTAAAACTGCTTCTCGAACAAGAAACAAATTGTAGGGTGGGACTTGATTTTGTACATTGGGAATTGATTGGATTGTTGATAATTGTGGTTTGTTACTGCAGTGATGTCATGTGAGTGACAGGTTGTCCCGCCCTCACGCCAGTAAACGCATCATCAGAGAAGAGATGTCGCTGCAAGAGGGTGGGGCAGTTACTTTGATTATAGATTACGAGGGCACATAAATTAAGGAAAAATAATAATGATGTGCATTGTGCTTGGATAAATAATTTATTATTAATGCAATATTCCTTTTTTTTTTTTAAGTACATTTTGATGTCATGGTGACTTTAAAACATTTGTTGCAAAAGTGTTTTCTACATTAGCAAATCTCCACAAACTTTTTGGGAGGTTTACACCTTTCAGCACATAATTCCCTAAATATATTTAAAAAAAAACAAAAAAAAAACTCCTCACCATGTTAATGAGCTTCTCTCTATCTTCTGCCTTCCCCACATTGCATGTGGTACCTGTTACTTGTATATTTTTGCTGCGCAGGAGTAAAACCGCCTTGTCAACGTTGGTTTGACGTCGACTGCTCACAACCACATGCGCTCCCCTCTGACCCAAGGCCTCTGCGGCTGCGAGCCCAATCCTGAGAAGAACGGTCAGTGCAAGTGTCTGTCAGTATGTTATGTGTAAGTATTGAGAATACATTTTTACATTATTTATATTAATACGTTTTACTAGCAGTTGTAGCAGTTACTACCAGAGGGACCTTCCTTTTCTTTCTTTTTTTGCTGTGAAAGCTCTTTTATTTTAAGGGTCTGAAACAAATGAACAGTGTGCTAAGATTGGGAATCAAGCATCATACCCATCTGTGGATGCAGTTACTATAGCAACTTTTCCTGACAAATTTGGTGATATGTGATGGGACAGCATTCTTCTGCCAGCAACAGAATTTGACCAAAGGCACCTGGTTACAGCCTTCAACATTGCCCTGAGACACAGACAGACAGACAGACAGACAGACAGACAGACAGACAGACAGACAGACAGACAGAAAGAAAGAGAGTCTGCATAATAATTGATAATTATTACTTACAGGCTACAGCTCAAAGTAGGACAGTGGGCTAAAGGTCACGTAGTAGGGTAGAAGTCAGGGGTATACAAAATAGTTTTCCTTTAACATTAATAAAAGGATTACACTCCTTGCCAAGATTGTGAGGTGTGTTTCTGTGACTTATTACAGAAACCAGCAAGTTATCCTGTTTCAAGTTAACGTTAAGTTAACCGCGTGGTGTGGGCGAATCAAAGGAAATTATTTTAAACCTATAGAACTTGATAAATTGAGATTAATAAAAGTATAGGCTAGCTGTATAACCAGAAATAAGCTTTACCTGCGCGCCGAGAAGGTCTGTTTTTTTGTTGGCACTTTTGCAAGAGTGATAATGGTCTACGCCTCCGTCCTACGTCATTGCCGTAGAAATTATTAACTAGTAGATTGCGTGTTTGTGTCGACAAAGGGCGGTAATAAACAGTGCTAGCTTGGAGATTAGGTTGTTATATGATTTCTGCAACTTTTTACAGCGCTGGTCAGGACGGACCAATCACAGATCATTGTGATTACTGTAGCCTATATTCTTCTTATATGTAATTTGAAAGATTGATTGGCCAGATTTCATTCGTTTGCCAGCTATTAGAAGTTGTAATCAGCGGAATTAATGGCTGTACATTTTTGTGCAAATGTAACAGAAAAAAATATAGACTTTTAAATGCGGGCGATATAAAAAAAACTGTGCAGTATGGGGCCGATTAGAGGAAAACATTTTCTGAGCCCCCAAGCGCCCTCTGGCGGAAGATACGTTAGTCTCAAGGAATATTGGCCTAATAAGTAGGCCTAATGGCTGTGAGCTTGCGGATATACAGTAAAATAGTCCATTGCATTATTCAAAGTTATGATTATCCATTCTCTTATGCATAATAGGCTATTCTTACAGATTGTATTTGACTGCCCTGACACTGTTGGATGAGAACTGAACTGCATGATGACGTCACTGTTTTATAGATGAAATTAACTAATTTAATAATTGATAATCGCTACAATGAAACTGAATCAACAGTGAACTGACTTCAGCTGAACAATGACACTATCTTCCTTTAGAGCTGCTGTATACAGCCGAAATGAACTGTTTTCCTATAGTATCACTGAAAAGCTTTTTCTCTAAAAATCTGTAATGTAAGCGCTTTATAAATAAAGGTGACTTAATATATGAGTAAAACATTTTAGTTCAATTCAAGTAAACTTAAAACAAATCTCTGGCTAAATTTAAATGGTAGATTGCATAATATTTATAAAATCTGAGCTTTTCGAAATTGTGTGCCATGGTTTTGCACTTGCACCTGTCCCTTTATCACTGCAGGGACTCTTCTTCTTGGTGCTGCTTTAGTAAAAATATAAGTGTTGGGTAAGAGTTTTTCTTAGTTGCAGCTTGTGAGGGCAACACACATTTAAACATCACTATCAAATAGGCCTTGCAGTTACCCTTGCAGTTATACCTAACCTTGCAGTTACCCTTTCCTTTTGTTAACAAAGCTTTGTGTTTGTTCAGCATGTAGTTCCTGTTCTTAATTCCTGTTAGTTTTCAGTTTAAAGCATGATTATGGGGATACCGTGGTGGATACCATGGGATTAGCCTATACGAAATACCATGTGGAACTGCTCAGTTATTATTCAGTCAAGATAATACCACAACGCTCTTGTAATATAGGCTATATATATATATATTCACTTTTATGGATATTTTTCTATAAAAATAAAAAATAAAGTACATAAGCATTAATCTCCCATGGCCTTTTTCCTTCTTCTTAATGTCTTTGAACAGTCGCCCAGCCTATTGTTGAATCACAGCATGTATGCTGATGCCCAGCCACTAAGGTAAACTCAAATACATAAAACTGTTACTAAAAAAATAGTGCCATCAGTGGCTTATCTTTTTCATGGCTAGTAGGCCTACACATTAATATGAATTTTATCATGTGCTTCCTTTACTATTTTTATTTTATGTAAAGGTAATGGAATACCATGCAGCTTATGCAGAGCACTTTTTTTGACAGAAGCCTCCTGAGGAATTTATAAGAGGAAATTCCTAAGATGTCTAGTTAGAAAGATATTTATACTTGTTTAATATGAATATGGTCATTAGCTTACATTAGAGGCGCAGCTGCAACCTTCAGAAGCAACATTTTAAAATGTCCATAAGTGGACAAAAATAACAAGGCCATAGATAGATAGATAGATAGATAGATAGATAGATAGATAGATAGATAGATAGATAGATAGATAGATAGATAGATAGATAGATAGATAGATAGATAGATAGATAGATAGATAGATAGATAGATAGATAGATAGATAGATAGATAGATAGATAGATAGATAGATAGATAGATAGATAGATAGATAGGCTAGTCTTCCACTAGAGGGCGTGACGCACTGTAGCACTCGCGCGCTGTCGGACACAATGAGGGGGGAGCGACCATATGCGCTCAACTGTAATTCAAAACCAAGAAGGCCAGGGTAGGGCGAAGCCTGGCGGAGCGAGACGTGTATGTATCCCTAAAGAAAGAAACGAAAAACAACAGCCGTGCATTGTAGTCTTTTGAGAAGATATGATTTGACTCTATTGCGAGTGTATTTCCAAATGCTATTTCCAGACATGTGAACGGTAAGACGAGCATTGCTTATTTAGTTAACATTTACACTGGCTAAAACGCCGCTTGTTTGAGTCTTTGTGACTAAAATAAATGCATCCTGTTATTTGAAAGAACGTTATTCATATGTCTAATGCCTTTGGCACTGGTTTATGCGGGGAATGGTAGCTTTTCCTTGTTTTCTTTCTTTTATTTCTCCGTTCTTTTAGACCTCTGTTTGTCTCATTGGGGTTCTACTGCATAAAAGAAACCTTGAGAT
Organism: Phoxinus phoxinus; assembly: GCF_949152265.1. NCBI lineage: Eukaryota > Metazoa > Chordata > Actinopteri > Cypriniformes > Leuciscidae > Phoxinus > Phoxinus phoxinus. Next base: position 40,140,082 of record NC_136877.1, on the reverse strand, counting down.
GTCTTGGATGGAAAACGAAACGTGGCTTAGTTCTGTGATTTTTTTTTTTTTTTTGCTTTCTGATGCAGCATAGTACATTTTAAAAGACTTGAAATTGGAAAGCAGGATTATAATTCGTCTTTTTTTATTTGGTAAAAACAATAGGCCAGTGTCCTTGCCTTTAGGCTGTTGTGCCACATCTGCTGAAGTGATTTTATTAATTAATTTCATTCCTTTAAATTGAGAATTAGAATAAACATATAGTATATGTAAAACTTTAATGAACAAATAGAGAACAATGTCTCATCCTATATTAATCCATAATTACTCATTTATGATGTCATATAACTCCTTAATCATCCATCTAATTAGGATGGGCATATTTAAATACCAAATTGCAGCTGTACTTAAAAATGTTAACAGCCAAATTCCCATGAAACAAGATCTTTTTTCTGTCTGAACTCCTCTAGTGGAGCCCCATGACTGGTCTGACTAGTTTAACCGTTCCAGCTGACTGTTTCTCAAGGGTTCAACAAAGTAAATTCTGTATTACTGACACACTACTATCTTATTATGATTTAACAATGAAATGTTTGTCTTGATCCTCCAGGTTCATATGTGCAGCAACTGTCAGATGTGATGAAAGTCACAGACTGCAAGGGACAACGATCATGGTTTTGAGAAATTGATCTTTCTGGAAATAAAGGCCATCGTATTTACCACCACCGCACAGCTCAGGTTAATGGAAAACCAGATCTGCAAAACATGCAGATGAGTCACACAGTTTACATGTAAATGGGATACATCTTCAGTGGAGAGCCCATGTGGAATTAACATCCAAAAACTGTGGAGAACCAGCTTCAATCATGTCCCTTTCGGTAAGTGTGTAAGTTGCCACTGTAAAAGTCTTTGCTGTCCCATCTGTAATATTCATATCCATGGCTAGTATGGAGGAGGGGGAACTGGAGCTCAGCTTGCCTCAGAGCACCACATCCCCTGGGGGGAATGAGAGAATGAAAGGGAAATTTAGAGGTATAGACTGGGGTGACAAAAGGACCTAAAACAGGGGGACAGATGTTGAACCCCTCCCCCAAGAGTCTTCCTCATTATCATCAACTCAGCGCCTCTTTCCCTTAATCACTAATTCTCTCTCTCCCATAATCACAGACCTCTGCCCTTACTTATGCATTCTCTCTATCAATATTGATTTGCCCATGAAGGCAGTAGCGTTGTGTTCTGAATACAAAAGACCTTAAGGCCAACCCATTACATTCATAACGTCACTCGAACTGTACAGCTTATATGTGCTGCCCTTCAGATGCTTTTAAAGGAGCAGTTCTTCTGTAGGTTTTATGTATGCCAAGAATTTAGGTCAGCAATTTCATTTCTATGTACTACTTAGTCTAAGCTATATTTGTGTAATAGCGTTTTTTTATGTTTGAGTCAACTGTGAGACTCATTTGTTGCCGTGATGATGTGCTAGTTCTGTTCAAGTACCGGTAAATGGGAAAACAAATTGATTTATGCCCACTGGACTCCTGCTACACAGGTTGATGAACCTGGTGGACGTGGCCAGGTTAGATCCTCTATGTTGTATCCTTTTCTTTTTTTTACTTCCCTTACTAACACAATGGGGCTCACATGCTACAGAAGTAGAGTCAGCTGAAGGCTAAAATAAATTAATTTTAACTGAGTACATTGAATTTAAACAACAATTGTATTACATTGTTGCTAGCAGTCTAGTGAAATCTAGCACTACTGCACTATTGCTGTCATTCCCCGTTCCCATCAGAGGACCATGTTAATGCTTTTTTTTTCTCTGTCTCTCTCTTCTTTTTTTAAGCAGAATTTAATTATGTTTTTTGCTGCTTTTGTTGCATTTGCATTTAAGCCTTTTAAGCCAGACTCTTTTATTCAAAGCAACTTATAACAGAGCATAAGCAGTATTTGTCACAGAGCCAAAAATATTCATACAATGTTATGGGTACAATGTCAGGTTTATTAGAAAGCTAGACTAGGAAACAAGCCAGTGCTGCAGAGGTGATTTATGTCTTATGTTTTATTTAAAGCCTTTGGATCCTTATATTATCCTCCTATATCCTTATATTATCCTCCTATATATTATCCTCCTATATCAATATCCTCCTAATATTGTCTTGTTTTTTTTATTGTCTTGTAGACGGTGCTCGCGAAGGCTCTTTTTGACAATGCCGCTGAAAGTCCTGAGGAGTTGGCATTCCGCAAAGGTGATATCTTGATGGTTCTGGACCAGGAGCAGGATGGCGGACCAGGGTGGTGGCTTTGCTCTTTACATGGCCGCCAAGGCATTGCCCCTGCCAACCGATTACGCCTTCTCCAAACTGCTCCTACTCCCGCTTTGAGTGCAGGTACAGATCACAGACGGGCTCCTAGTGTGGACTCTGTCCATCTATCGTCAAGCCAGCAATGCAGGGTAAATGGATTGAGCGCTGAAGATTCAGATGGGGTGTATCTCTCACCACCCAGCTTAGCTGAAGGAGTGTACCAGAGCCCTGGGGCTGCTCCGTCTCCAATCAGGTCTGGAGAGTTACGTCACTCTGATGCAGGAAGACCACGATCGCATTCTAGTTCTGGAACCAGGCCTCGTCCGGACTGGGCGGATGTGGGTGTGGCGGGACGACCCCGCTCGCCCTCACTTAGAGGACGGGGTGGTGAGTCAGGGACCCTCTACCAGACACCCACCTCGCCTGCACCAATGGCTGCACAACATAAATCACAAGGTGCACTGGCATCAGACTCAGTGTACCTGACTCCAAGTGCTGTTCCCAGGTCTGCAGCAGAAACAGCAGGGGAGGCAAGATATTTAAGTCCACGAGATGCAGGGGCTGGGCATTCTGATGGATGCTACTTGGTGCCTAGACCAGCTGTCACTGTGTTGACCAATGAGAATTTATATCAGACTCCTACAAGTGGTACCCCAGTGGCAGGACAGTGCGTACCGGGAATGACTTCAAGACTTGCGGATGGGATTGCACCCAAAAACAGCTCGACTTCTTCCATTAGTCCTTCTCAGAGTAAGACTGGCCAGGATGCCCCAGGAATGTACCAAACCCCAACCCCACCTGGGGGAGCCATATCAAGGACCCCTCAATCTGAGCGCAAACACCCTGCTGGAACTGTAGGAGTGTCTGGTGCCTCAACACCAGGCCAAAATCATAAGCAAACACCTCCTTCTGCACGAGGATCCCAGAAGGGTACTACTTCAACTCCTCCTGCTGGTCGAGGAAAACTGGCCCAGGGTGTCCTCAGAGATTCCCCTCTACTCGCCAGGATGGGAAAGTCCGGAGTGCCAGGGTCCCCAAACCTTGGCCGAAAACCCCCTCCGCCAGCTCCTCCTGTTAGAAGTGTAACCAGGAAGGATTCACCACAGTCTAACTCAATTCCACCCACTAAACCTGTTCTTCAGGCACACCCTGCACCCCCACTGACAAACATGTTGGAGGCAGACAGACATGGAACTAAAAAGGGACACACACAAGCAGAAGAGATGAAGAAGAACAGTGAAATGGTGACCAAGAGGGAGAGTGCAAGTTCTCAGGATGAGAAACTCAGTGAGGAGGTGAGATAAATGAGAACTTGTTTGGAAGTAGGAAAGCAATTGTAGTTCGGCAGAAATGGTAGAGATCGCCAATGAGATTTTGAATGCTAATCCTTGTTTCTTCAGGTATATGATACACCACCCACTAATAGGTGGCAACATCAAGTTTCTGCTATGTCTTCTGAGGAGGAGGATGGGATCTATAACACACCCCGTGCTCTACCCCTACACACTGACCAGGCCTCTGAGGTAAGAAATCAAACACAAAAGGAAATACTAGGGAGTTGATTCTGCTTTCGTCCATACAGTGAAAATGAATGTGGGCCGAGTTCCAAAAAGAGTCAAGAAGCACCATAAAAGTAATCCATACCATGTCTTATGAAGCCACATGATAGATTTGTGTGAGAAACAGACTGGAACTTCTTTAAATTGTATTTATTTCTATGATGGCAAAGCTTAATTTTCATTAGCCATTACTCCAGTCTTCAGTGTCACATAATCCTTCAGAAATCATTCTAATATGTTGATTTGCTGCTCAATAAGCCTTTCTTATCATCATCACAGTTGAAATTGGTTGTGCTCCTTAATCATTTTGAAGAATCATTCATACATTTTTGTTCAGAATTATTTGATGAATAGAAGGTTCAAAAGAACAGCATTTATTTGAAATAGAAATGTTCTGGTATGAAATAGTAACATTATGAATGTATTTAATGTCATTTTCAATCAATTGAATTTAATCGCAGAATTATATATTTTTTTTTTATCTTGCTGACCTAAACATTTTGAACGGTATTGTACATTAATGTAAATGAGACTTGAGCTTCAGTGCAGGGGACTATTTTCATTGTAAGGGTGAGTAAATGATGACTATCTATTATTTGCTGAAAATCAATCTACTTTTAAATATAAGAGGTTTTGCACATCTCTATATTTATGCTGCACATTGCACTTCTTGCACTTTAGTCTATTTGTGGCCTCTGTCTGTATGATAAATTGTTGTGAGCTTTGTAGCATATATTTTGATGTGTGCGGATCTTTGTTTTTTTTTTCATTACATTTACACATAATCTCTCCTCTTGCTGTTTTTCCCTCACTCTTTTTCTTCCTCTCTGTTTCTCATTTCTCTCACTCCTCTCCTATTTCTTTGTTTTTAAACCACACCTTTATTTCCGCTATGAGCTAATCCAATCTAATACTTTTTGTCTTGTTCACACAAGTCACAGCTGCCTGTTGGCCTGGGCTGATCAGCCAGGCCCATGTGGCTCTCTTCAGCCCTCCACCCACAATCTTTCTATCCTCTATCCATTTTTCATATTAATCCCTACTGAATGCTCAGCGGTGGATTTTTGTGCTTTACACAGATAATCAACTGTAAATAAATGTAGCAACCATATAATTATGTCTTTTGTTATTGGATTTTTGTTCTTAATCCATAGATATTGTTGTTAGTCAGTGTCAAAGTGGAACCTGTCACATGGCAAATTAGTTTTACAGAGGCTCTAGTTACATATTGATAGCGGCGACACACAAGAGACACTCCAAGGTCATTAAACTGTGCACAGTTAGATAACATAAAGGCTGGAATACACTACACAAATTTTGCCCAGTTTTTTTGAGCTGATTGCAGTCTGGAGGAGTCGACATTAGCTGCTGAAACTCAGTGCCAGTCTACAGATTATGGGCAGCCAGTTGATAGATTTCACAGAAAATCGCGTAGTGTATGAAGGGCACATATACTGTGATTTAATTCGATCCAGTTGGAGGATACCAGACATGTTTGATATTTTAAGCTGGTTTTGAAACTTGGAATGACTTGGCAGTCTGTTAGTGTGTGATCCTCCTCAGTAGTTTAGTGTATGATGCCCAGCTATTCTCTGAAATCATTTACAAAGTCTGCAAGTGTATGATGCCTAGTGTTTTAAAATCTGTTAAAAAAATCTGTATAGTGTATTCCAGCCTTAAGTTGATCAGTAGCCAAGACTTTGTGTTCCCACTTAACAGTTAAAGAAACAGCATGATTACTGCATTAAGACACAATTTGCACAATTGCATTTATGATCACTATAGTGCGTAAGTGAATGGAGTTTGAGATCCAAAATCGGTTGTAACTATGTTGCCGTCTCTCAATTCTTTCAGATTTATGATGTTCCCACTCTGGCCCTGAATTCCTCTTCTGACCATCAGCAGCAAACCTACAATATTCTGGGATCAGCTGCTGTGGCTGGAGATGCAGAGGATGAGGATGTGTACAGTGTTCCCAGTCTTCCTGGTTTACCCATGGAGGCGAGCGAGGGATTAACTGTAGAAACCACTGGAAATGGACGTAGCTATTCGATTTCCAGTCCAAGAAAGCAAGACTTAACCTCTGAGGATGTGTCAGAACCTGACGGAGGCATCTACGACATGCCTGCCCTCACTCTGGAAATCCCAACACGGCGCTTGTCTGTATCAAGCACCGGCTCCGGGGACATCCAGTGGAAGGCGTCTCTCTCTGCTCTCGTTCAATCCGCTCTGACCTCCACCTCTCTCACCACCACCCCCTCCCGAGACCTCGCCACGGCATTGGCTGAGATCCTTTCCGTCTGGAAGGCTGGCCATGTTGGTGATGTTCCTCCAGTTCTCCAGCAGCTTTGGTCCCGTCTCTCTGACCTGCTTCCTGCCCTCTCTGTGTGCGGTACGGCCCCTCCAGCTGATGGTCTGCTCACGATGGTCCGCTGCGCTCTTGAAGACTCCGCTTCCCTTTTACAGAGTCAAGCGCGACCTCGTCTACCTTCTCAGGAGTCTCTGTCCCGGAGACCTCTACCTGCTTTGCCGGTGGCGGAGGTCAAACCGATCTCAGGGGACATGGGGTCACGGAAGGGCAGCTGGATCCAGGAACGACCACTGCCGCCTCCGCCACCCACAGCTTTCCCATTGCCCTCAGCACCAGTTTCTTTAGCCCCTACTGTGGGAAGGATGGAGGATGAGGAACAAGGGAATGAGTATGCAGGAATCGGTCTAACTCCTACCCCACTGCCTTCATGTCCTGTAGGTGATAGTGTGGGATACGTCAAATTGCAGGTTAGACACATGTTTTATAGAGAAATTGTAGAGTACGTATGTATATAATGCTGGAAACAAATATCTAAACACTGATGTTATTGCTCCAAATTTTATTCATCAAGTAAGTATGAGCACAAGTGCACATCAGGCAGAGGGTTTCAAAATTTGCACTTGTCAAATACAATTTGGAACAATAACATCAGTTAACTTTTTCTGTCATTCTGTCATTTATCTTTCTGTCTTGTTCATTCAGTCAGATATTTACTTCTCTTTTCGCTCTGTTCATGGTTTGGTGCATGTAGTCGCCTTTGTTGAAACATTTCTGTGGTCTGCAGTTCTCTTTTTGCAGACATTTAAATTTTGTTGTTGTTCTGAATTAGGGGAAGCCAGAGCCTCCACCAGACATCCATACAGAGCACAGTTCTTCACAGCTTATCACCACAACTGATAATAAAGTAAGTCTTTGATTTTCTGTTATGTCCCCAAAACACACACACACTAAGGGTCAGTCATACAGAAGGTGTTTTTGCATTCTGGCTATTATTTGTCAGTGGATTATACGTTTCGGAGTGACATCTTTGTCTGTTGCAATGCATTTAGCTGGGTTTTTTTTTGTATCTTTCACCATGAGGATTGCATTTTATACACTCAAAGAGTCACTGTAGAGAAATTGCGACACTAATAATACTTAAAATGATACCTAAAAACAGAATATGAGTTTAAACTACAAATAACAGCCCACTCACACACTGAAATGAATCATCATAACAATTTTGGGAGGAAAATATTTGCATGTTGAATGCCAAAGACACAAAACATGGTCACTGCCTACTGACGCCATTGCTGACTGATTTGGATTAAACTTCTGTCTCAATAGTTCCTCATAAATGCACTTTCATTCAAAAGTTTGTTGTCAGTAAGATATTAATTAGTTTTTTTTTAATTAATTTTATTCACCAAGGATGCATTCAATTAATCAAAAAGGACAGTATTGTTACAAAAAAAAAATACTCTGAATGATTTTCAACTAAGCCTAATGAAACTTTGTTGAGTCTAAGAGGACTGCTCTGAGATGAACATACTTGCAATTGTGCTGTAGGCCTCTAAATATGCATTTTTAGATATTTTATAGGGCGCTAGTATCAGTTCTATATCTTTATACAGTATATTGTGTATAAATGAATGATCTTATTCTCTATTTCTCTACAGTTGACTCCTTCACCCCAAGTCTCTCTGACTCTGGAAGATTCAGAGCTGCTCTCCTTCTATTCCTCCCAAAGTCTCTCTCATCTTTCTTGCCTGGCCGATGCCATCGACTCCCTGTTCACAAGTGTCCAAGAGAACCAACCACCCCGAGTCTTCGTTTCCAGGGGGAAAAGTCTCATCGTGACTGCACACAAACTTGTCTTTATTGGAGACACACTTGCACGGCTTCTCAGCTCGTCAGACCTCAGAGCAAAGGTTAGAACATGGATACTCTGGCTAGAAAAGTTATTAGAGGTCTTGTTCATATGTTATTGTACAAATTCTTAATTACATGCCGCGACAAGTCAAATTGTGAGTCATAGTTGATAACCCAAGGGCAATAGTCAACAAGAACAGTCCGTGAAGTGAACAAGCTGTTGGTAAACATGTTGACTGGTCAGTTTCCAGCAATGTGCTAATTATAAACAGGTGACATTATTTAAACACATTTACACACAATTGCTATTTGTCTCCTCAGGTCACCACCTCCAGTGGACGCCTCTGCCAAGCTCTAAAGGCCGTTGTCGTGGCAACCAAGGGTGCAGCCCAAAATTATCCTTCAGTCCTTGCTACGCAAGAAATGGTGGACAGAGTAGCTGCTCTATCCCAGCATGCAGCTGGGTTCTCTGGGCTTTTGCAGCGATTAGCCGAGATATCTTGATGTTATTTGTGCGGGGTTTAACTTTTATTATTTTTCACAGTGGAATGCCTTATTGTTTTTGTTATTTTTATATATATATATTTCACATTTGATTGCGTTTGAGGAGGTATCAAAAGCGTGTCACTGCTTGTATCGGTTCAACAGTGATAAATGGTGATCAGACAGTTTGTGAGTATGTGTTGGAGTGTATCTGCTTGCCTGTGTAGGTTTTTGACACTTTAGACTGGTGTTTCTTTTTTTTCTTTTTTTTTCTTTTTATGGTGCCAAGCACACTTAAAACGTTTTAATAACTTATTGATGGATGTTTTTGTTTGAAAGATGTTTGCAACCTCAGGCACATTTTAATAGCTTTATTTTGTCCCCTTAACCATATTGATATCAATGAGGTAAAAGTGATTCTCGCTATTTAAGGGTGCTCTTGTAAACTGGTTTAATTATTCAGTTTGTTTGTAAATGTGAAGTGGCCTTGGTGTTATAGAGATTGAAGTGACTAATTTGACAGCCCGGGAGGTTTCAGTTGTGCTGCAAATGTAACTAAAACAGATAAAGTTAAACTAGTTTCCGAAGTTGAACAAGAAGGAATGGTGGATTATTTAAACAGACATGAAGAACATCTTTTTGAGTGAGAGATTAAATGTTTATTTTTGGGAGAGATATTAGATAGTGTTTTCCCACAATGCTGATTCAGAGATAAACCTGTCTGTCAGGTCCACTCAACCTCTTTTTCACACTCTTTGTTTCCCTCACTGATTTTTTTCTTCCCGTAATTCTCACACTCCCACAGTCAGTTTAAGGGTGACGCAGTTTGAGCAACAGCTCTTGCACAACTAATATTATACAGGGTTTTTCTGTTTTTTAAACATGCTATGCAGCATTTCTGAGCAATATTATCTATTCGCTTCCAAAGTGGCAGTCGAAATGCTGGTGCTTACAATAATTCATATGTGAACAGGCTTCGCTCTAACGAGACTGAGCTTTGTGTATTTTACCCATTAGACATAAGACTGCTTACACAGGTTGAAACATGCACCTGTTTCCCTCCTGTCTTGAAAAATCAAGTCTGTGTCATAAATGTACACTCGTGTTTACAATACGCCCTCATAGTCCTCATAGACCTCAGAGTCCATTCCTCCATCTGTTAATTCCTCCATCTGCTCTCTCTCTCTCTGCTCCTTCCCCCATCTCTGTCTGTAAATGTCCATCATTTTATATTCAGGATTTACATGTTGGCCACCGGTATAATGCTATCAGTGTTATTCTTGCTGTTTGACTTTAGTGTAGGTTGACTGGTTTATTTGGCTCATTATTACTTTACAGTGATCAACATGGAATAAAACTTGCAATTTATTGAATCAGCCATAAAATGTCATAGTTTAAATCTCAAGTAGCCTTCTATATATTTCTGCCTTTGAAAAAGTGTCCTTTTTAGTTTTTACATATTTTGTCAGCCCTATCACAATAGATGGAGTGGACTTGGTGTTAAAAAGTGTTGAAAAGTCCAATTGAGTGGATTAAGTTTTGAGGCGGGTTTATATTGTTTACCCTGGTGTTGGTGTGTTAGTTGACTCAAAGTGCCATCTGGTGGGCTTTATCAGTATTACTATACAACCTACTTGGATAAATATAAAAAAAAAAGAAAAAAAGAACCTCACCTCAACAGGTACTTCAAAATATACTTTTAAACATTTTCTGGTAGATGGACAAACCTACAGATTTTCTTTCTTTTGAAGGAGCTCTTCTATCCTTCTGTGCAAAATATCTATGTATTATGTATATATAAACACTGCAATTATCCAGTAGTCCTCAACAAGCAAGCTTTCCTCTGAAAAGGCTCACATATCTTGTTTGTCTTAAGTTCTTAAATTAAGTGCTTATAGTAATGCTTAGATTTGATGCCCCTATATAATTATATTTATTTGGTTTTGTTAATCAAATGTCTGCATGGCTTTAAGTTGCTTATTAAAGAAATATATGCACATGTAACCAGGGATGTTTCACGCAACTTTGCATTAATAATTCAAAGTTTGCTTTAAGAATGTGATTTTTCTTTATTTGGTACCAGAATGTATTTTTGACATGCATATTTTGTGCTTCTTTACACTATGTTAATGTTTTGACATTATGACACGCTCCACAGGTACTTTGCATAGAGTCTTTGGTACTTGTCAAATGGTGAGATTCTTCAAAATACATTTTTGTTACTGAACACAACCAGTTGTGGTTATTTCAATTGTTTTGTCCTGTGTCATGGTTTGTTAATTTAAAATGTTTTATATGTTTCTCTGATACCCAGCCTGGTCAAGTGGTTTCCCAGCCTATGAGCCTAAAGCCATACGCTTCTTGTAGTAACTTATGAAGGACACAGGGGTCACAACATTAAATGACTACCTTGCAATGTCAAACTGTTGTTGTATTGTAATATTCTGTATGCATATCACAAGGAACAGCTGAAAGTATCGTTTATGCCCGTTCTTTGTGTGTATGCACATGTTTTTATATTTGCCCGGCTCTCTCTTCCGGAGATCAGCGATCGGTGACGCGCAGTGTGCTCGTGCACGCTTCCAGAAGTTCGAACGCTCGGGTGAAGCAAAATGGCGGAAAGCGAGGATGTTACGTTAGACGGCAAACCGCTTCATTCGCTTCGTGTGGCGGATTTAAAAACCGCCCTGGAGCAAAGAGGACTCGCCAAAAGTGGACAGAAAAATGCACTTATTAAAAGGCTGAAAGGGGTGAGTTTGGTTAAAGCGCGGGCTTTTAATACCGTGCGCTTACTGTCAAGTTGAGCTGAAGACGAGACCCGACAGGCAGGCCAAGTATCGGTGCTTCGAGAGCGGGAATGTTTGTCGACCGCATATGGAGTTTTGATCGTTTACCGCTTCGCACAGCAGTTTTTTTGTTATAATTTTGCAGTTATAACACGTAACTTATATAATACATTCATACGGATGTTTTCTAAACAGTCTGGGTCATGACAAGCCGAGCTCTCGGAGTTGACATCGTGCCCGCGCGTCGTATGTTTGTAGTTGGGGGGCGCGCTTGTCAGTCTCGTGTGATGGATGCGCGTGGACACTTGCACAACATTTATAAACATGGCCATTTGTTTCTAGTTACTAGGTGAAAACAATAATGCTAAACGCGCTCATTAATTCAGTTTGGGCGATCCCCATGGGCTATTTCAATGTAAATCGCACAAGTAATTTGGTTTTAAATACAGCGTTTTAGGGGAGTATTTCACACTTCTTTACCTCGTTCAAAATCGCATTAACGTGAGAGATTTTTTTCTTTCAGTCCCTGTTTTCCATCGACAATTAGCGTAACGACCGGTAAACTGTCAGATTAACGGAGTCATCCGCTAAGTGTGTGCTAACGTAGTGAATAATTTGAACGGCTAATGCCACTCCCACCCGTAATATAAACACTTCATTCAGTTTTCCTAAACACTCGTTTGAATCAAGTCGCAAGCGATCATGTGGTGCTGGTCGGGTAAGTGCTATTTATGGGAGCTGTCGGAGATTTCTTCATATGAACACTATTAAATCGGGTTATATCTCAAGCAACGCGCTTGATCAGATTTAAGAACCTAAACAGAGCGTTTGACATTAATAAACTGTTTATTTGTTTATTGGGTGTGCCTGAAATATTTTCTATAGCCGATTTTAAATGTGCAATCTGCTGTGTTTGTGAAGGCTCTTATGTTGGAGAATCTCCAACGAACATCAACCCATCACATTGGTCTCCAGCCCAACTCTCAGGTAAGAATTATTTTTTCTCATTTCCATTATTGATATATTTGTCTAAACTATCAACATGAAATCTTTGCTGAAAACACAATGTACTACCTTCTTTCTGATTTATAGTTCATACTTTTTTGTAAGTTTTATTTACATGTACCTGTTTGCAGTGAAATATATTTTTAAAAAAATGTAAGTAAACATTAGAAAAACTTTAATACTGGTACTGATATTAATATGATATAATCAATAGGAACATTCTGGTCTGAAGCAACTTGGGTTTACTTGATTATCCATAAAGTTTTAAAGAAAAAAATAAATATATTGCAAGATATAGAGTGACCAGTGATCTTTACATTTTTGAAAGTAATCTATAAAAAAAAAAATCAAATTGATTTACATTAGTTGTTAGAATTTCTTCATAATAAATAACAACATATCCACCAAATTGCATATTTTTGTTTGGCCTCTTACTAAAATGTAGGTCTTTGAGTATAAGCTCCGTATTCTCACTATATATCATACATTTATGGACAATAAAAGCCTCATGCATCAAATAAACTGCTCCTTAAAAAACAACATTAACCCTGTAAAGCCTGATGTATTAAATAGCCTAATAGTCAGACAATTCTATGGAAGTATGTTGAGTAATAAAAAAATAAAAAAATCTGGAGCTTATTGGCTCCAGCAGTTGTAAATGAGATGACCTTGATTGGAGTGTGCTTTCTCTTTACGCATTTCAGATTGGGGAGGAGATGAGTCAGAACAGCTTTATAAAGCAGTACCTGGCAAAACAGCAGGAGCTCCTCCGACAGAGACTGGAGAGAGAAGCCCGGGAGGCCACCGAGGCAGATGGTAAGCAGACCCAAATGTACATATATACACACAGGTTATAACACTGACTTGACTACACCATCTGTGCAGGCATTCTCAACATACAGTGATGCATAATGTTTAAAGTCTCATACACTCATTTAGTATTTCCAGTGATGAGCCTGCCATGCTAATACTGATGCACCAGTGTTTGTCTGGGTGTACGTGAGTTAACTTGACTTCTCACACTTGCAGTGTGCTCTGAGGAAATACTAGGTGGTTTTCAGTGCCATTAAAAAGTCATACTCTTTGTTTGCTGCTTATTAGATAGAAGCTTATGCTCACATTTTATTTTCAGTTTGTAAGATACTTTTTCCCCCTCCTTCAATAAGCTAAATTCACAACCTTTTCAATGTGCTGCTTTCAGAGAAACAGAGTCCTGCTGGCCCTGAGGAGGATGACCACATGTCGAAGGGTAGCACTTCCTTTCTCCCAGAGAAGGTAAGAAGCTAGTCTTTGTATTAAAGTGCCTTAAATGTTTGCACAAAGTAAACCTTTATTTGGTTTAGTACATTTGTGCCTGCTATCAATTTATTTGATCAGCAAATACACAAACTGATTTTTTTTGTGGTATATAATTTGTATATAATTTACTAGGGCCAGATACTGGCTTAGATTTTTCAATTTGATTCGTAAGCTCTACATTTATGCATTTGGTAGATGCTTTTATCTGACTTACATTGCATTTCAAGGTACACATTTACATTCTTTTCAGTTCGATTCTAGTTATATTTCAGTTACAATGTCAAATGTCAGTTACACAGGCCTGTTTGAGTTCATTCTAACATTAATTTGAAATCATTTTATGACCACTATAGTGCAATTCATGCTTCTTTGGCTGTAACTCATCTTTTATGATCACTTTATTCACTATATACACAACCGTGTGTGTGAGAAATTGTATAGATTTATTCAGCAAGTATGCATTAAATTGATCAAAAAGACAATGTTACAAATCATTTCTATTGTAAATAAATGCTGGTTCTTTAAACTTCCTATTCATCAAATAATCCAGGAAAATATGTTTTCCACACAAATATATCGTTTTCAAATGTTTCCTGAGCACCAAGTCAGAGTATTAGAATGATTTGTGAAGGATCATCATGTGGCACTGGAGTAATGGCTGCTGAAAATTCATCTTGACCCTCACAGCAATAAATAACATTTTAATTTGTACAAATATTTCACAGTATTACTTTTTTCAAATAAACAGCCTTGTTAAGCATAAAAGAGAAAAAACATCTTAAGATAAACTCTTACCAACCCTAAACACAGTACTGTGTTTTGAACTGTACTGTATATTTGCATATTTTAAATTTTTTTCAAGTAATTTCAGTAGAGAGAGAAGTACAGCACAGAGAGCGGTCAGAATTAATAGCCCATACATACAGTCTTACATACTCGCGTTGTGCTTCCAATGATGAGCCTGCCATGCTAATACTGATGCACCAGAGTTTGACTTTGTCTCTCTGGGTGTAAGTGAGTTCACTGAATTTCTCACACTTGCAGTGTGCTCTGAGGAACTAGTTGGCAGCTTTCATTTACTGTCCAGCAATCTTATTTGTTTTGCTTATTATATTATTACTAATGCATAAATAATTACAAATTGGGCCTATTTATGTGTTTAATATTTAATTTACAATGTTTTCCAGCATCACATCGGAAGCATTCATCTGTCTGTAAACCAGGCGGGCGGAGGAGGGTTGCCGCAGGACCCCGGGTTAATGGGATCACACAGATTGGATACAGGCCCTGTTCCTGTGTCTCAAGAATCCCCTGACACTAAAGCTGGCAGGATCTGGCATCCTTCGTTCCTACCCGGCCACGAGGAGGTCGCAACACCCTCCCCTCCACGAGCAGTTGCCTCCTTGTCTGTGCGCGTGGTTGGACAACCAGAGCGTCAAGGCCTGCCAATCATGATGCCCCGTTCCCAAGAGAGAGAGGGAACAGCGCCGGTTGAAGCAGGTCCTGCCCATTCAGTGTTGCAGCTCAGCCGTTCTGCAGGGGCCGCAGCTTGTTCTCAAGTTGATAGCAATGATGATGACGAGGATGATGATGATGATGACAGTGGCGATGATGATGAATGGGGCTCTTCCTCACATGGGAAAAAGGACCTCCGGGCTCCTCCGGTACACCTTCCAGCTGCAGCTGCAGCCCCCCAAAGATCCCGTCGAAAGCTTCAGCCCCCACAACACATCCCTCCCCAGCCTCAACCAGTCCACCAGCCACCTCTGCAGCTCCGTCAACCCACTCCTCCCCCATCACCACCTCCAGAGCTATCTTTCCCGCTACCTGACACTCCCAAACAGAGCCCACATGACCAAGATGAGCCAGCCGGCATAGCAGAAGATGCTGCTCCAGGGGAAGGAATGGGCTCTCCTCCATCCCTCAAAAGACAGGAGTCCAGCTCCAGTTCTAGATCCAGCAGCCCAGAACCCCCATCCACACGGAGACCTGGTCCCCTTAGCCTGCTGGTCCGAAAAATGGAGTCTGAGGGTGTGTTTGGTGCACAGAAGGTAGGGATGGAGAAAGAAGGAGAAATGGAAGTTGAAGAGCAGGAGGGTGGTGAGCCAGCTGCACAAGATTCAGCTCAGCAGCTTCTCGGGTCAGAGGTGCCCATGTCAGTACCCACAATGACCCCTGCTCAACATGATGCTCAAGATTCTGAGTTGAAGAAAGGGAAAGATGAGGAAAAAAGAAGTGAGGATAAAGAAAATAAGAAAGTAGATGAGACCTCTGCACCATTCCGTTTGACATCACCCACAACTTTTCCAGCTAGGAGAAAACCCATTTTCTCAGAGGTCCCACCACCTGAGTCACTTAAGTCACCCTCCAAACCTCAGGTGTCAGTCCTCACCTCAGGGCCGAAGTGCTCTGAAGACATTGCTATGGAGATAGAGGCGTCTACAGCAATGGCTGAATCAAAGCATGAGGAGGTCAAACAAAAGAAGGTTCTGGAGAAAGAGGCACCTAAACAGTCACTTAGACCAGCAGAAACAAGTAAAAAGGCCCTAAAATCGCCACATGCTACCAAAGAAGGAGAAATAGATAAGACAAGAGAAAGTTCACTGAGAGAAAAATCTCCTGGACGACGCGCATCAACGTCAAGTCAGTCATCATCATCTGACACAGATTCAGAATCATCATCCTCTCGTTCTTCAAGCTCTCCCTCCAAGGAAAAGTCTAGCCCACCCAGCCGAAAGAAGGTGAGTAATTGTCCTATTTACACTTTAGATCTATGGTTTTTTATTTTGTTGGTTAATTCTGCCTTTGGTGTGTTTTGATGATGAGCCTGCCATGCTAATACTGATGCACCAGTCTGACTGTGTCTCTCTGGGTGTACATGAGTTCAGCACAACTTCTCACACTCATAGTGTGATCTGAAGACAAACACAAAGGAAATATAAAAAATGATAATCATAATTCAAATGATAAATAAAAAAGTACATAATGGAATGAATTCACTGTAAATATGATATTTGATGATATTGTCTTCTAGGATGAGAAAGAGAAAAGAGATGTTGAAGAAAAAAAGAAGGCTCAGTCTTTCAGGTCAGCAAAGTATTTCATTGACACACTACATTGCCTTGTACAGGTACAAAAACACAATGCAACAATTAATTATTTATTAATGAGCTTTAAACAGCAAACACAATAAAATGAAACCATTAAGATGCATTCTTAGGCACAATATAATTTTTTTTTTATCTTTCTGATCCTGCTGTGTCTCTTTTTTGAAGTACTTACAGAATGTAATGTTAAAATTACTTTTTTTGTTGTGTTTGTTTAATCCATCAAGAAAAATGTTCAGAAATGGTCAGACAGTGGGAAATCCTTGTCATTCAAGTTACAAGCATTCCTAATTGTCTTTCACATCTCATTGAAATATCTCATAACCATTGTCTTCCCTTTGACCTCTTTGGAATCGGAGAAATTTGTCCTAATGCAGGACCACCCACCATGTGTGAGCTCAGAAATGCATGAGCTCAAACTCTTCCGTCTGTTGTCATGCATAGTTTAGTGAGATTGCTCATTTGCTCTCATTCAGTGCTTTCCCACCAGGACATCCAGCAGATGGGAGTCCCTCTTGTCATTATTTACTTGCCCTCATGTTGTTTCAAACCTGTAAGATTTTGTTTCTTTGAAACACAAATAAATAATTTTTAAATGAAATTTGAGAGATTTCTGTCCCTCCATTGACAGTCTATGCAACCGACACTGTCACTTCAATAAGTTTATAAAGAGATCGTAAACCTATCCATATGAATTAGGGTGTTTAGTCCAAATAGACTCAATCGCTTTATATGATGAACAGATTGTATTTAGGCTTTTACTCTCATATAAACATTGATCAGTGAACCGTACGTTTAGTTTTACGATCTCTTTATGAACATTTTGAAGTGTCAAAGTGGTAGTTGCTTGGACTGTCATTGGAGGGGCAGAAAGCTCCCGGATTTCTTTAAAATATCCTCATTTGTGTTTCAAGCATGAACTAAAGTCTGACTTGTTTGGAATGACATGAGGGTGAGTAAATGGGTGAAGTTTCATTTTTGGGTGAACTAACCCTTAATGCAATATTGAGTAATGTGTTTGGATAATTTTAATAATGCTGTGAGATTTTATGAAGAAAATACTGAATAATGGTTATTGTGTGTAGTTTTGTAAGGAGTACTACAATAATGAATTCTGACAAATACGGTAATTAGAAATGAAACCAAAAACATCCTAATAAACTTCTCATGCTATATACACTAGAAATATTTTTAGATCCGGGGGGTTGTATTACAAGAGGTCTACAGTGACACTAGAAAGTTATAATTTTCTGTACTTCATCAAAAAGTGCTAAACTAAATAGAGAGAACCTGATAAAACAAATAAATGGAAATTTACAATGTATTGTGTATTAAGCAAAATGATCTGAGAGTGTAAAAGTATGTTGTGAACATTTGCTTTCAGTATCTAGTGCATCTCTTTTTTAGCAGCAGAATGGCAACCACACGTTTCCAGTGTGGATCAGTCCTGCACATCATCAGTTTGGAGGAAATTTAGCCAGTTCTTCTATACAACACTGCTTAACTCTGATGTTGTTGGACTTCCTTGCATGAATTACTTAAATATCTTCCTATTTTATCTAAACTGGAAATCTATTTTTACCCAATATGTTGGACCTAAAACCATTTAGAAATAGCTTTGCAACCTTTTCCAGCCAAGCAAGCATCAACTTTTTAAAAACAATACTCTTGGATCATTTTGGTCAATAAAAAAGTGGAAAATGCTAACATTTGTGTATTATTTGTTTAATTGGATTCTCTTTATCTAGTTGGATGAAAAATCTGACAACAACTAAAGTAAAATGTATGCATAAATAAATAAATCTTAAAGGGATAGTTCTCAAAAACAATCTACATTCTGTCATTCAATCTCATGTGGTTCAAAACCTGTATGATTTTCGTTCTTCTGTGGAACATTAAAGAATAAATGTCTGTATTTTCGGTTTGGTTACCAGCAGTCTTCAAAATATCATATTTTGAGCTCTGCAGAAGAAAGTAATACAGGTTTTGAACGACATGAGCCTGATTACTTTTTTTTTATACTATCCCTAAGGGTTCACAAACGTAATCTTTCTGTTCATTGGGTAGAAACGTAATATACAGCCTTATCCACATAAAGAAATGTTTAATGGTCTTTCAAGCAGTAGTTATTTTTACTGTTTTTATGTGAAATGTAAGGGCGGTTGTATTTTTATTCAGGCGTTCTATGTAACAGCCTATCAACCGGCGTGGCCTTGGAGGGGGGGTCCTGCTTGTACTCCTCACACTTTCCCCCAGCGCTGCTTAATATGGCTGCTCTGTGAGCGCCGCCGTGACTATACCGACGCATTGCACAAGAGAGAGAAAAAAACACAGCTTTGCAGCGCGTCCGCTTCTCACATTTCTTCCTACGCATCCGTGACCGGCAGAACCGGTATAGAATCGGTCGTCGCGGTCCCGGTTACAGCCTGACATTATGCTGTCGGACGGCAACAAAAACGGGTAAGGGTTGAGACGAGAGTGGGAGAGGTGGTTTCTAGAAATACCCTACGGCGCTAGGTTGCCACATCGTTGAGGTGATAGATATTTATATTATGGTCATAATCGATCGAGCGATTGTGTTTGTACGGTGGTCCCTGTACTATATTTAGTTAATGTAAAACGAAACATCGTTTTATCTTTAGTGCTGTCCCGAAATGCGGGCTTGGCTGTGTTTTAAAACCAGTGAGCTGCCTACCAATATAGCATTTTTGACGTCGTCATGATCGAATTGAATTAGATGCCGCATATGATGTCCAAAAATGCTTATATGGCATCTCATTGGGGTTTTAAACGCAGACGTTTTCGTCATGATGTTGGGGGAAGGGGTTCTTGTTCAGGCACTTGGGTTCCTTAAAGGATGTGGGCAATTCTCTGGCATTTCTAATCACGAGAGATCCATGTAGTGTTTAATTAGTAATGGAGATACCCGTGTCCACGATGGCCTGTATGAAAAGAATTTCAGCATCTCATGTTATGAATAAAACAATGTTAACTCGGCTTGCATTTCACTCAAATCCATTTAACAGCGTAGCTATTTATGTAAGCAATTAGGTGTAGTGTAAGTTGCTTGATATTGTGGTAAGGAAACACTAAGAATCATCCATAGTTAAAATTCTTCTGCCTAAAGTTAAGTAATCCAAATATTACCTTATAGATCTGTGTATTGGGTTTCAACTATTTAGCTTGAAGGAAAGCAAATCCTAAGCATGGTGTTCATATGCTAGTTATTGAAAGTCCTCAGGAGGAAAAGGGATGCACTCTAGTAGTGACCAATTCTGTAAATTAATATTATTTTTAGTCAGTCTGAATTGATTATTATTCGTTAACTGTTACTCTGCACGGAAAATGAACTCTGGGGCCACTGTAGTTCCGTTTGAGGCGGTCTTTCAGGTTTTCCTCTTGGTCCTTGCCAGTTTTGCATTCATGTGTAAATGCTAAGTATTCTAAGCGCTTGGCTTTTTTGTCCACGGGGGATCTAGCTACCCGTCCCCCTTCTCCTCAGCATGTGTTGACTGCTTTAATACAAAGGGAAAGGGTTGTGCTCAGAGAACCCAGAGGCAGTTTTTCCCTCCTCGGAGCAAATGGCATCAGGGCTGTGTTGTCTCTGGAGACCACGGTGCCAAGGTGTGCTGCACAGGTGTATGTTTATGTGTGTGAGAGAGGGATTGGTTATCTATAGAACAATGAATGCGATTGAATCCCCTGTAGGAATTGGAATGTCAGGAGTCGGTTAATCTGTTCCCCTGCTAGTGTTTTGTTTGCCAAGGTTTAAATTTGTTATATCAAAAGTGTTGCATACGAAACAGTCAAATCTGAACACTGTCGTATGTGCTTAAACTGTTTTATTGTTCTGAGAGCTAATGGCGGCACATGAATGTCATCAGAACAGAAGTACACTATTCAAAAGTTTGAGGCTGGTAAGATTTTTTAAATGTTATTGAGAGAAGTCTCTTATGCACACAAAGGCATTATATTAAAAATGCAGTAATACAGGAATAAATAATACTGTGGAATATATATATTTTTTTTTAAACGATTTTCTTATTTATTCATTTAAAATAAAATGTAATTTATTCCTGTGATGCGAAGCTGAATTTTCAGCATCATTACTCCATTCTTCAGTGTCACAATATTTTTCAGAAATCTTTCTAATATGGTGATTTGCTGCTCAGTAAAACGTAGTGCTGCTTGGTATTTTTGTGGAAACCGTGATGCCCCTCAGTAATGATTTTGATAAAGCCCTGGGAAGTTTTCATGAGAGAAAGTGCACTTATGTGGTGGAAAGTTCAAGGGCAACATAGCAGAATATTTGTAACCTCACAACAGTTCACTTGATTTTTATTAGAACTTATTAGAACTATTAACAAGGTGAGTGGACCGTGTATGCAAACATTACAATTTGAATGCGTCAATGACAGTTATAAATGTACTGAGATTTGTTTGCATCGTATTACATACTAGTGGTTTCATGAATCAGATTTTTTTTATCAGACTCACCGCTGCACGCATGTTACACCAAGTATACTTAAATGTATCTTCCCTTTAATTCGTCTGTTTGCAGTTGTATTTCCTCTCTAGCTGTACAACAATTCTCATAATTCACACCAATTTAATTTGTGTATTTATTTAAATGTGTATACAGGCCTTGGTTAATGACAATATGGAAGTGTTGTAGGCCTATTGGTTTTTCCCTCCCAATGTTTGCAAGTTTTCTGACTGTGGTTGAAAGATATCTTGTTGTATGTATGTATGTGTGTAATGCTGGATGTGAGAGTCATTTAACCAGGCAGTTATTTATAGGTGGAGTGACCCAGATCAAGCAGCCTCAGCCCCCTTACCCCTTACTCTCTTTCTGTCTCTCTTTCTCTTGTTCACTGACTCTTTTTCTCTAGGGAGGTAAAACAGGAAGCTCTCTCTGAGCCTGCAGGCCAAGTTGCTATGGAGCTGGAGGGCCGCTCGCATTCAGAGAGTGCTATGCAACAGTCTGACCAACAGGGGGCAGAATCAAGCGACTCCCACCCCGAGGAGGTAAGAAGGCCCACAGAACGAAGACCCAGGGGGGACTATAACCCTGAAACATGACAAGGGGATAACTGAAGTTTGTGAGGCAGTTCTAGCTGAAACATTTGAAGTCAAAGTGATCTCAAATATTCATCTTTATTCAGATTCAGTTCAGGATTGGATATTAGACTACCGTTACCATTGTTTCATTTAACTCAGTAACAGCAGCTGTAGCAATGTCTGGGGGATGTGGATGGCTAATAATGTGTGAAATTAGAAACAGTAGGTCATTGCGTGTGTGTGAGAGGGAATGAATCAGTGCTAATTTTAGATGGGCATTTTACATTTTTGTATTAAATAGAAATCTTTTTGTAGATTAAGTTAAGATGGGTTGGAGTGGTCAACTAGTTGTCCATTGACCAGATAGTTGATTGAGGTCAGCTATTTTTTAAAATGTATTTTACTGTCAATATTTTTAGAAGTGGTGCTTTAGAGAAGTTAAGAGATGTTTTTTGCCATCTCCATCTGATAATCCTTTTTTAAATTTTTTTTATCTATATATGAAACAATCCCCTTTTTCATATATTGTGCCATAAGTGTCTATGTAAATAGTGCAGAGTGTGTATTTGAGTTGTAGGGAGCAGATGATAGACCCTGGTAACATGTAGTTAGAGATGTAGGCTCTGTCTTCTCTCCTCCCTTTTTTTCCTGCTATTTCTATCTCTCTGCCACTCTTATGCTCTTGTTCCCTTTCTCTTTTTATCTCTGGATCTGGTAGTATGACTGTTTTGTGGTTTAAAATCCCATTGATTGCTTTGTTGTGAAGGTGCCCTCCCCTCTTCCATTGCTCATACTGGTACCTGCATACTGCCACCACCTCTTCTCCTCTACCACCTCCATCACCTGCCCCGCTATGCCCAAGCGTCTCGGCTGTACCTGAGCTAGGCCCCCAGAGTCACCACTGCACACTTAGCCTGCCGGAACCTGCCGGATCATTGGCCACTACCTCGTCATACAAAACTGATGTGGCCTCCTGATGGAACTGCTTAAGACAAGCCAAAATAGCTGCTGAGAGGGAGGCGTCAGTCGTATTTGTGGGAAACAAAGAATGCTGCTCACCAACAAAGACATTTTTCAAAGTGTGAATGCTAACCAAACACAAACATCAGATGGACTTCTGTCATCATGATGGGAACAGTCTTGACGCCTCCTGCTATTTTCGCTCACACTTTAGTACTTGAATGAACTGATATCTGCACAGACTCTACACAAACACCTGCTGCTTCTCACATGCCTGTGGACTGATCTCAGAGTCGAGCAGCCTGAGATAATGAAGCGATGCTTATGGACTAATCACTGGATTTACTACCAACAATTTTTCCTGTCAGTATTCAGTTTGTCAACAGCTATGCTGCACTGATACAAATGGACTTGCTGGGATATTTCAAAGAACTTTATGCTCCAGTCTGACAAAAATAACATTCCCAGAAAATGGGATCTCAGATGAACTTGTGGACAGCATGAGACCCTTTGCAAAACGTTGAAAAAGGAAACCATCTTTACCAATGTGTCACAGGTGTTTTCGTGGCACACAATGTATACAAAGGACTTTCAGTTTATGAAGATGAGAAAATGCTGTGACAGATTGCTACCAGAATTTTGGCTTGTCAAACTTCATGTGATTCTCGTTGGTTTGTAATAAGGATGCTATCACCACAGCCAGTGAGGACACCGGGAGTTTTTTGCCATACTTCCGTTGCTTCCTGAACACTTGACAACTTAAAAGACTTTCAAAGACCATTTGGATAACAAATCCCACCACGAGAAAAAAAAAAAAACAGCCATTGAAACAAAAAGTGCAGTTCCTGTCAGCCGGCCAATCAGCACACTCAATTGTGATCGTATCTCGCCCTCACTTCTCAGCCTCCTCTGATTGGACCTTTGTTGCCTAGATACAGTGTCACACTGCTGTGCGGTTGGGCCATAGCCAAGCCAGAGAGGAATCAGGTGTCAATGGTACCAGGAAAACCCTTTCTCCCAAGATGTATTTGTTTTTAAATAACTTAAAGTGGAAAGAAGGTTTTTGGCTTTGTTAATGATGAGGTTAGAGGGTGTTGGTAATCCTGTAGTTTACAGCACATATGGGAAAGTAGGGAAATTTAATCAAGCATTTGTTAGCTAAAGTTATGTTAAAGTAAAAATAAAGCTATAGCAATGTAGGGGACTTTTAAATCCAGAAACAGTTTATAATAATGGTGGAATTCTCAAAGCAACTGTACGTTATTGGTGTAACTGATAGCTGTGCATCTGTTCTCCCCCCTCTCCTTTCTCTCATTCCCCTCTTTTTCCCAATGTCTCTTTTGTCTGTTGTGTCTGTCTCTTCCTCCACACATCCACTGGGATCTTGTTTCTCCTCCTCTATTTAATTTCAGAGCTCCACTGCAAAATCGTTTGCTGCCCGAAAGATCTCCCTGAGCAGTAAGTGTCTTCAAAATGTTCCTTTCTCTTACCCCTTGTCTACTGACAGGTTGCTGCAGCCCATTCTGTGCATTTCTCTCCTAAGAAAAGTAATAATTGCCACTGCACTGCCTTTTTAAACCTCCTGATCTAGAACCTTAACCAGTAACAGGGTTGGGATGCTGTCCTCACCAAGTACAGTTTTTAAAACCACAACTCTGGCTAGAGTGATGCAAAATAAATTACATTGCACCAAAAATCGATCTGACACATGATGTTGCTGTCCACTTTGAAAGCAGTGCATTGCAGTGCATCGTTGAAATAAACCCTGTTCCAATTGTTGATCTGCAAAATTAACAACTTTTTTTATTCTGAAATGTTTCTATGTTCAAATAACTGAATTGTTAGCCAAATTGATTGCCATAATTACATCTGTTAAATGTTCATTTAACTTCTGTATATTACATTAAAGCCTGTTCTTACATGCTTAAAGAAGCTAAGAAGTCAATTGCAGTACTATTCAAGTGAAAAGAGGGATTACATGGTCAATTAGGAATTGTTTCGCTATGCTCCTTACAAGTAATTTACAGCTGGATCTGGTTGTGCAGTTTTGTGATTAATTTTTCTTGGCACTAGGTAAAACTGAGATTGCATCATCTGAGTCAGAGCCTGTGGGCGGAGCCAGCAGGAAGAGAAGGTGGGGATCTAGTACAGCAGTTACTGCCAAAAAGCCGTCAATCAGCATCACCACTGAATCGCTGAAGGTAAATAATCCAAGATCACTCCCACATGACCTTAGCAGATACGTGATGAATCACTACCTGTTTTTGACAGACTTGCCGGTTAAATAAAGTCAACGTTATAGGTTCAATGTTGTGGTATTCTCAAGTTGTATTTGATGAAAAGCTTGAATATATAGACCATGTATAGTTCGGACAAAATTTAACTGAATATGATTATCAGTTCTGTGCTTTAATAGTACTGCATGAACGTATTTTTACGTGACTTAAAAATGGTCATCTTTACAGACACTGATTCCAGACATCAAGCCCCTACAGGAGGCGGTGGTCGAACTGCACCCAGATGAGAGCCGTCTCTCTGTGGATGAGGATTCATCCGGGCCTCGCGAGCGAGAGGAACCAGAAGAGGATCAGGGTCTCAAGATCAGACGCACAGTGACACAGGTGAGCACAGGCTTGTGACGGGTAGCTGACCAAACAAATGTTAAGGTTTGATTTAGTAAGAATGTATACTAGCACAATACAGCAGAATTAACTTTAGTCATTTTAATGCGACAAGTGACTTTAGGAGTGAATCTTTTTATATGAAAGCATTTCGTCATCTTTAAAAGTTCATGTTTTGTCCCTGTCAAATGTTCCGTGAACATTTTTCTTTAAACTTTGGTTCAGATTGTTCCATCTGATGGACATGAGAATGGGCAGAAAGAAATGGATGAGGATGATGATGAAGAAGAGCCGAAATGGACAGGAGAGAAGGAAATACATGGGAAACAGGAGAGCTCCCCTGATGCTAGCATAGAAACACAGGAAGGTGATTCCAAGAAAGGTAATTCCTTAATTTGCTACTGTTATTCCCACATATCCTTGTTTTTTTTTTTACAAGCAAGATTATAATTGTTTTTATTTTCCTCTCAGTCACTCCCAATGATTCTTTGGTGCGGCGCTCCATCAGTCAGCAGAAATCAGGAGTGTCCATAACTATTGACGACCCCATAAGGACAGGTCGCCAGCTGTCTCCTCCTCGTGGGAAAACCTCCAAAATCATACACGTATGCAACCTGGTAAGCACCAGATGACGTTGTTCATTTCACTGCTTAGTGTCTCACTGTAATGTAGGGATGTCTCAAATAAAATATTTTAAGAGTATGTGAACAGGGCCACTAAAAGCTTTAACTCTTATGAGGAACATTATACTTCAGGGTCAGATTTCTTTTGTGTTATGGTGGAGACACTAAAAGTTTTGCTGATCTTTTGACCCCTGCTCTGAACTGTTTCTCTCTAGGTGCGACCTTTCACCTTAGGGCAGCTGAAGGAGTTGTTAAATCGGACTGGTACATTGGTGGAGGAGGGTTTCTGGATTGATAAGATCAAATCTCACTGCTATGTCACCGTAAGATTACTATCTATTATTATCTAAGCTTATTATTATTATTACACTACCGTTCAAAATATATTTTTTGGACATCCAAGATTAAATTATAAAGATTTAAATTTTGAAAAAAAAATTTTTTTCAAATAAATGCTTTTCTTTATTCATCAAAGAATACAAAAAATACACTGGTTTCAACAAAAATAATAAGTTTGTAACATTGATAATAAAAAATAAATATTTCTTGAACACCAAATCAGCATATTAGAATAATATCTGAAGGATCATGTGACACTGAAGACTGGAGTAAAATTCATCTGTGCATCACAGGTAGGGGTGTGCGATATTACGATTTTTGATCGTGGACGATTAAAATGTCTCCACGATCTGCTTTTGAAGAAATATCGTAGGATCGTCCATTTTATCAGTTTGCATTTCTGGCGCCTCCGTCTCAACATACTGTACAGCGCGACGTATATCCACATGAAATGCAGAGGAACGGGACACTGTAGTTCATAAAAAATGAATTATTTGCATGTGCTTTAAAGCCTTGGCGGTTAAACATGTCATTCGCTGCTGATGCGCTGTTCTAACGGGCGCTTTTCTGAGCGCAATAGACCCGACGCGCGCACATGCACTAAAAGCCTGTCTAACAGCGCCCGTTACTGAACTAAGTTATCTTATTGCGCTAATACTGTCAAATACACACAAGGTTTACATAAACAAAGTTGGTTATGTCTAAAGTGAAAGAACAATAGAAAAAATGAAGAAAAAATCTGCCTTGTCAAATGCGTGTAGACTCGTTGCGCGCAGATCTTAAAGTGACAGTAGCCCTAATAGTAAACATGCTGCCGCTTGTCCTTAAAGGGACAGTTACCCAAAAATAAAAATTCTGTCATTATTTACTCACTCTCTAATGTTGTTCCAAACCTGTATTCATTTATTTCTTGTGCTGAACACAAAAGAAGATATTTTGAGGAGTGTGGCTAACGGTTGCTGGTCCCCATTAATTACCATAGTAGGAAAAAACTATTATGGAAGTCACTGGGGTACATCAACTGTTTGTTTACCCACATTCCTCCAAATAACTTTTATTTTCAACAGAAGAGGGAGACTTATTCGGGTTTAAAGCGGCTTGAGAGAATTTAAATTTTTGGGAGAACTATCCCTGTTAATAAAACCACAAAATACAAAGAGCATCTCACTCACTCTTGACTGAGAACTTTAATAGTAGCTTTAATAAGAATCAATGTAAAATGTATATAGTGAAGTCGATGTTGTGTTTTATTTTCATATTTGTTAATTTAATTACTTTCTTCAATGCTGTTAAATACACCTGTAGCTGAAAAAATAAAGCACTGTTTTTTATTTGTATATTAAGTTGTGTATGTGTATCTTTGTTCTTAATTTTTAATAACAAAGACAATGACAAATATTTTTTATCTTCGCCACTTTGGAACATTAAAATAGGGACATTAGTTTGGCTGTGATGCTCAGTCACTTGCAAAATAGTAAAACCAACATGAAAAGGAATCGTGATAAAATCGTGAATCGTGATTTTCCTGAAAAAAATCGTGATATGATATTTTTGCCATATCGCCCACCCCTAATCACAGGAATAAACTACATTCTCAAATATATTAAATGGAAAAGTTATTTTAATATGTAATATTTCACAATATTACATACAATATATATATATTTTTAAATAAATAAATCCTTAGTGAGCATAATGGACAAAATCATAAAAAAAATCTTACTGACACCAAACTTTTGAACGGTAGTGGATTTGTTTTATTCTGTATTGTTTATTTTTGCCCCCTGATGCATTAGTTTATTTTAACCTTCCTTCTATCATGTTCTATCTCAGTACTCCACTATAGAGGAAGCGGCGGCCACTCGAGAAGCACTGCATGGTGTGAAATGGCCTGCGAGTAATCCCAAAGTACTGCGGGTGGATTTTTGCGAGCAGGATGAGGTCGGAACAGTTTAGCACAATTTGCTTCTCTTGCTTTTATTGCTGTCACCATTCTCTTGTCATAATTTAGTCATTCTCATGTTATTAATCAAACTTTGTATGCTTCTCATTTTGTGATTTTTCTTCTGTGTCCAGTTGGACTTCCATAAAGGTATCGTGTCCAGTGACCGTGTAGGTCATGACCCTCAAGCCTCAGGCCGCCCTGCCGCACATCCGCCACTCCCACCTCCAAACCACGAAAAAGAGAAGGACCGAGAAAGAGAGCGAGACGGAGGGGCAACAGCTGTGAGAGACCAGTGGGCTGAGAGAGAAAGAGCGATGGAGAGGAGAGAGAGGACTCGTTCTGAGCGGGAGTGGGACCGGGATAAAGTGAAGGATTTCGGTAAGGAAGACCGCATCGACAAAACGAGAAGGTCTCGATCACGGGACCGAAGACGCAGAGAGAGAGGCAAGAGCAAAGAGAAGAGAGTGGAAAAGAAAGGTGAGGGGAAACTAAATCTGATCAAATGTTTAATGATCTCATCTCCCCCTCCCCTGACTTGATTTGACATCGTCTCCATTTTCCAGATAAACCAGAAGAACCTCCTGTAAAACTCCTTGATGACCTGTTCCACAAAACTAAAGCAGCTCCCTGTATATACTGGTTACCCCTCACAGATGAACAGGTCAGCATGACTCCCTCTAGTCACATACAACCCTCAACTTCCATCCCCCCCCTCCTCAATTTAAGTCTTTGCTTTTTTCCAGGCAACACAGAGAGCTCTGGAGCGTGCTGAGCGCAAAAAGGAGCGAGAGAAGAGGAGGCAGGAACTCCAGGAGGAAGAGGACAAAAAACGAGAAGAATGGAGGGGGAGAGCAAAAGGCCGTGACAGAGAGGGAGGGAACACAGGAGGAGGAGGAGGAGCAGCAGGAGCAGGTGTTGTGAGACGTTCAACTGAGGGAGAGAGAGACAGAGGCAAGGAAAGAGAGAAAGAAAAAGGCAGAGAGGGAGAACAGAGAAGAGATGGCCACAGAGGCCGCGGTAGCGAGTCCAAACCTGCAGGGGGCAGCAGACGCTCACAGAGCCGTAGCAGCACCTCCAGAGACAGACGCCACTGAGTCGTACAAGTGTGTTTGAGCGAGTGGATAAGTGTGAGAGGGATTTGTAAGATCAGAGTCATCAGCATGATGACAGGCTCTAAGGACGATAAATGCCGGTCTTTTTCATTCAAAGGGATAGTCCAGACAAAAATGAAAGTGTTGTCATTTACTCACCCTCACGCTCTTCCAAACCTGTATGACTTTCCTCTGCAGAAAAGATGATATTTTAAATGTTTCTGCTGTTTTTGTCTATCCAATAGAGTCAAAAAAATTTGAACCAACCCCACTGACTTTTATTGTATGGACAAAATTTAGTTTTTTTTACTTTGAGATTCAAAATATTTCTTGTTCTGTTCCACACACAGGTTTGGAACGACATTGATGGTCCGCAAATAACTGAATTTTCATTTTAAGTGAACTGTTCCTTTAACATTTCAGTCACTCAAAAAAAAAAAAAAATTCAACTTTTTTTTGTCTTCCCAAAAATCTCAAATGAATCAGTACTAATAAAGGGTCTGGTGCATGTTGTTTATTTTTAAAACTAATTAGGCTTGTGTATGTGTTTGTGTATCAGTGTGCTGTTTAAAGCTCACAAACACCAAAGTCAAGAGACTATCAATCATATTTTCCTTCTCTCCACCCCGCAGTCCTCGCTTGTATTTTTATTTATAGTTTAACTAGAGCCACTTTTGGATAGAAGGTAATTAAATCAGTGCATAATTATGGGACTTAAGATACTGTATCCAGATTCAATTAATATATTTCCAAATGGATGGTATAAAAAGTCCCCTGTCCAGATGTTTCAGCCACTATTATGAGTTCACAGGGCCAGTCCTGCTGTCGACGCTGATCTCACATAAGATCTGATTTATTAAAGTAACTACTACTGATGTCCAATCCTACGAACCACACTGTAGATTCATTTGTTAGATTCTCATATCCACCTTCGTCTGTTCTCTTCTTGCCCTGGTCTTATGAAGTTGTGTACTGTTCATCTCTGAATCAGACAAGGTATAAATGTAACCTTTGTAGAGAAGATAGCAAGAGGCCTTTTAATATTATTTTAATGTTTTAGTTTTGAAGATGAATTGCAAAATATTCTCTTTTTGGATTATTTTCTTTATGAATGTGCAGAATGTACAAAGAATAATAAAAAATGGAAGGAATTTTTTTTTTTTTTTGCTTTTTTGGTGTGTATTTGAGCTTTTTTTATTGATGCCAAGAATAATTGTGGCAATAACCAGCAGCAGTTGGGAGAGGATTGCTAAAGTCAGCAGTGACATTTACAGGTCTAGGTGTGGAAAAGATATTTTCTAGAAATGATGTTCAGATATTTTCATTACAGCTTGTCAACTGATTTTTCCAGACTTCAGAAATCCATTCTGTAGCAAATTAGTTTTTTTTCTAGTTTTGCTCTAAAATATTGTTCCTATATAACATTGTAAATATTGTTGCCTATATATTGTTCTTTTGAGTGTTTTCACAGGCTTAAAATTGAATACAAAACGGTGTGAAACGTCAGTCTTTTGAGTCTTTTCTACACTAAACAATTGTTTAAATCTAATCATTCAGACCAATAGCATTCAATTGAGAAATTACCCAGAAAGCTTTAGAAAAGAGAGATAAAATCCATTAGTGACGAGTGACTGGAATAGCCATGTATCTATAGCAGCCACCTTTCATTAATAATGGTCAGTGTCTAATTTTTGGATGTGAATTGCACAAGAAAATAACAATCATTCATACACACAGATATTTATTAATTAAAACAGATACAGGAATGTTTTTAACCTTTTGCAATCACTTTATTAAAAAAAATTCTCTTAATAGGTAAACATGTTTAAGTGCAAAATCTTTGCTAGTGATATTAAATATAAAAAAAACGTTAAGCAAAAAAATCCCTTGTTCTTTCCCTACAGCAAACAGTAGATATGGGAGTAAAACAGTGTTCTGTGATATTTCAACTCCCTCTAATAATGAAGCAGGCGATAATCTTAAACAGAGAACTTGTATAGAAATATTTTGTTCAGCAGGATTCAGTTGCTGCATTTCCCAGCCACTAGGGGGTGATATAGTTTTTACCAGTGCTGGTATTTGCATTTGAAATGTACTATGACCTCAAGTCTCAGTAAGAGAGTGTTTTCTCCCCTCTCACTATCTTCAAAAATAGAGTTGCCATAGAAGAGACACACATTAGAAAGGCAACAATTTACAGTGGTCACTAGTGTGCATATGAGAATAAAGTAGTTTATGTTGGTCAGGCACATTAGTTCTCATTTCGGTGTGTCGTGAGGGGAAAGGTTATGTGTGACACACCCTGGTCATGTGGCAAGAGTGGCAGAGGAGGTGGGAATCCAGAGGGAAGCACTGAGATCCAAGCTCATCAGACAGCTGCTTCCCACACTCCTGAAGAAGAGGAAGAAAGGATTACAAGCCTGTGCGATAACATGTAGATACGCTTTTATCTGACGACTCAAAATGACGACAATCAGCTTATCCACACTACCTACCTCACAGTGATAGCACTCAAAGTGATAATCTTTGTTCATTGACACCACCCTGAGGATCTCCTCACTGCCCTGAAACACACACACACAAAATCAAGATCTTGAACATTCTCCTGAAAGCGTCTGTGAAACAACAGGGGAATTATTTACCTCAGCAGGTAATATGGGTTGTAAACAGGCAGCGCATTTGGGAGCAAATGTCCTGAGGAACAGAAGAGAGAAAAAATGTAATCCACATTAACAGCTTGTAAATGCAAATGTTTTGGTGGTGCCCAGTGATGATGGAACATTCAGACACCGCAGCAATTAGGTGACACTATAGGAATTAATAGCTGACTAGTGGGACAGTCTTTTGCTTAACTTTTCACATTATTTATTAAAATCAACTGGCAACTGCTGTGCTATCTTTTAAATTCAAATTAATTACTATCAATTTGATTGTGATTTTCACACAAAAAAAAAGATTATTAACAGATTATTTTTAATCAGAGCAACATTTGTAAAACGTAAACTTTATTTGATCAAAATACAGTAAAAACAGGAATATTGTGAAATATTATTACAATTTAAAATAACACTTTTCTGTTTGAATATATTTTTAAATTTAATATGTTCCTGTGATGTCAAAGCTGAATTTTCAGTATCATTACTCCAGTCTTCAGTGTCACATGATCCTTCAGAAATCATTCTAATATGCTGATATCAAGTAACAATTCCTATTTTTATCACATGAAAAGGTTGTGCTGCTTAACACTGTAGAAACTGTGATACATTTTGTAAGATTCTTTGATGAATAGAAAATGTAAAAACTATTTATTTGAAATAATTTTTTGTAACAATTTAAAAGTTACTTTTTTAACGTTGTACATGTATGTGGTTCTGCCACACTTTTAACTTAATTAGATTTTTTTTTTTTTTTTAGCAATGTTCAGCTCTCGACTAAACCTCAACAAATCTGTAAAAAAGGGTTTCAGAGCAGTTGTTAGTTTTGTCATTTGTAACACTGTTCAGTCTAACAGACCTGTTGTAGTCAGAGACGCAGTAGACGTTGTTGAGGTAGTCCACTGTGAATGGCACTCCGTCCAAAGCCTTCGAGCAGACCGTACAGCGGAAACATCCTGGGTGATAAGAGTTCCCTAGAGCCTGCAGAATCTGAGTCACACACACAAACAGAGAGCTGTGAACACTCGCCCTACACAACCTTCAAACACTGACCTCACGCAAACACCACAAACCTGCTCCAAGATGAGGTGACCACAAACACTGCACTTCTCAGCTGCATCCTGGAAGCCTGAGAACTAATGGACACCAGGAAAGATTAGGAAAATGATTGACTATTCTTTAGATTATTATTATTATAACAGAAATATATTTTTTAAAGAAATACTGAATAGTGTACAACATTTTAAATAACAACAATACATTTCAAATACATATTCTAAATATTATCATCATCATTATTATTATTTAAATAATTAAAAAAAGGGGTTATATGTTTAAACAACCTATCTTTTTAAAGTAAAATATAAGTTATAAAAGAAGGAACAGAAGGAAATATTAAATATATAACATTTTAGATATATTGGTGGATATTGCCTCGCAAAAACTAGAGCAAACTTCAACATCTCATTAGGAAATACCTATTAATATATTTTTTATCTTATTCTCCATCCCGGAATACCCATTGTTTTTTCTTCTGTTTTTCTTTCTTTTTTGAGTGGCAGATGCCCTTTTGGATAATGTTTGTTTCACATATTATTTTTACACACACACAGAGAATTTTAGAACAACTTCAACCCCTAAACACTGGCTAAAATTAATATGAGAATTAACACGAAGTCAAAATAAAATAAAAAATATATATTTTTAGACAGAAGTCATCCTTACCATGTAATCCTCCTTACAGTAAACCGAGCCACTGACATTGTAAAAGTCCTTGTTTCGGAGAGTTCGCCCTGCAAGTAAAAACAAGATAAGAGCGATGTTCAGACCATCATGAGAGACACTGACCCAAATGAAGAGGTCCTGAAATACTGGCCTTGGTTATGACTTAAGTGTTACATTACTGATTCCTGGCGACTGATAACTCACCACAGGAAACGCATATGAAGCAGCGGGTGTGATACAGGCTGTCCAGAGCCTGGCAAGCATTATCTGCACCATATACGCCTTTACCACACTTCACACATGTACCTGAAAGCAAGAATGCAAACACAAACGCTGTTTGAGTATACCATAAACAGATGCATCACAACACACACAACTCTATTTAGGACAATGAAGTCATCATCCAATCATAACCAATTACATAAAACATGGTGGCAGAGCTGTCTGGACTCAAAAATACATGTCTCTGCATTCTTCCCCCATAATACCAGCCCGTGGGTTTGTTTCTTGTAGTATCAGTACACACACACACAAATCTGACCTGAGCTCCACAACCCCTTCATTACTTGAAAAAAAAGGCTAATAGGCTGTTGGATACAGGAATTAGATATTGTAATGTGTCGGAATGAGGTAATGTCTTAAACTTTACACAGGTGCTTTTTTAGACAACAGGGAGGTTTCCTTGTCGCAACAAAGCACTACACACACATAAGGCACAAACACACACCCTACCCTCACAATTAAATGTGTGAGAGAGCCTTCCCTCAGGACTCAAATACCTGAGCTAAACAAGCACACGCCAGCACACGCTAGTGCACGCTAACACACATGAACACACCCTCGCTCAAACTGTGGCTGGTGGAAAGCTGAGAGCGCTTATACACACACACAGCCTCTGTCCTACTGTATTACTCACAGCTCTTTGGTATGACCAGCGTACCAGAGCCTGTAATTTAGGGTCATGCATAATCACTATGCTCGCTCTAGGCAGATATTTTTGACTTTGGAGTCTGTTCAGAATACTATGTAGCTTTGGGTGGAGGGGTTATACATTCGCTCGGTGACTTGCAAGTTAGTTATTATGGTTAGTTAGAGAAACGGGCTGAAAAAGGAGGGCTAGGATGTATTTTTGAAGTCTGACTGAATGCGTTTTGTGTCTTGCTTTTTGCTTCAGAGAATGTTTGCAGGTTTTAGCAGGTCTGAAGCAGTTTTCATCTCACCACATCACACACGTTCACAGTCTATTGCCAGAGAGACACATCATTAGTCATAAACAAACTCGCCAAATTGGATGAGTTAATGATCTCACCAAAGTACTCCTGTCTGTCCGCAGATATCGACGATTCCCTTCCAGCTGACTGTTCTTCCAGGGATTTCCCTGGAACTCCGGCCGTGGCTGGTGTAGATGCGGAGCTGGCTAGAATGGTGGTAGACACAGGTTGTTCTTTTAACGTCAGACCCCCAAGTAACGCTTCTCCCTCCAGGGCAGCATCTCGCAATATCAGGCGGGTGAGCTCCTGCTGGTAGAGGGTTCCTGGCAAGTCGGAGTGTCGTGCCCTCTCGCCAACATCGTCACCTCTTGATCCCCGCTGGTCAATGGGACCCCATTCTGGTTCTGCTCGGTGGAAGGTTGCAGTGTGTGTGCTCAGTGCAGGCGGATACGAGTGACGGCTGTCGTGCGCACTTCCTCCCGACACGGTTTCCCTCCAAATCTCCACAGGGGGCACTCCAGTTTTCCCTGATGTCAGTACAGAGTACACCTGACCCGAGGTGGCGCCACCGAGTTGGGTCGAGGAGAGCTGCAGCTGCTGGCCGGGCCCAGGTGTATGGCGGGTGTCGTAGCCCAAACTGATGCCGCTCGTCCGGTTACTGCTGCACCGACTTCCCATGGGACTCCCGCCGCCTCCTCCGCTTGCGGTACTGCTCGCAAAACTGGACCGAGGGCTCGCCAACACGGACTCCTGCAAGCTGAAAGAAGAGCAGGGGCTCAACGCTGGTGCAGGGGGGAAGAAGAAACCCCCTACGCCACTGTCATGGGTCCTCTGCGGTGGATGAGAGAGGGAAGCAGGGCGTCCGCTGTCCCAGGGTTCGCCACCCGAACTCAAACGCTTGTAGAACAAAGCTTCCTGCAGGGACAAGCGCTTATGACGCTCTAAGTCGTGGAGGAAGCTGGGCTCCACGGCAGACGAACGGGGGTACGGGTACGGAGGCGGTACAGACGACAGCGGAGGCGGCTGGGCGAGAAGCTGTTGGCGGCGAACAAGCTGCTGGAGCTCCAGAGAATAACGGCGCTGCTTCAAGGCCTCACGAGAATTCGGGCTGTACGCCCCCAGCGGGTCACCTTCGCATCTGGGCGAGTCGCCTCGTCTCAACTGGTCACACATACTGCGGCCCTCTGACGTTTCAGGCAAGTAGCACGATGCTCGCTGCTGGGGCGACCGGCGCCGAAGAGGGGCGAGAGTAGACGGGTGATGTTCGATCCCAGGCCCACAGTCCTCAGGTACCGCAGCCGAGGTGGTATTTGAGGGTGCGATTCTCTGAGGTCTTCCGGCTGACTGTCCACACACCTCTACGGAGGAGAGAGTGAACGGAGACGTGCTCACGTGTGCATTGATCTGTGTCGCGGTTCCATTATTGGCATTGTTGCTATTACTGTTGTTATTTGCGTTGGTCAAGTCATTTTTCTTTTTGCTGAATTTGACACTTCCAGAGTCACTCAGTTTGAGCTTTTGCTTCAGTTTGCTGCCAAGTCGATCCATTGTGTTTTAATATAAGCTCAACTAGAATATAAAATATAAAGTACGAATTGAACTTCTCTTAGATGCCACCTGAAACCGACTACAGTTTAAATAGTGTTCTACATAAATACAGTGAAATACAGTGTGGACACAAGCACAATTCAAGTGATTCAACAGCAGATGAGATAACAGACCAAAAGATATGTGACAACAATAACAAAAGTCAATAACAAAACAATAACAAAAAAAAAACAAATCCACATAAAACGAAATGTTAAAAACTAATACTTTCTGATGAGCTACAAAAATAAATATTTAACTTTGAAGATAAATAAAAAACACTATGACATTTTCTGCAGGCTACATGTCGTACTAGTTAGACTTGAAAACAATCAGTTTGTTTCCAAACTGTTTGCTTGTGATGAATTTGCTGGACATGCGTGTGAACAGAAGCATGATGATCCATTTGTTTGCGATACTTTTTTGCAGCTACTTGTGGCCTTGTCTTCGGCAGTGAGCAGATGAACGTGTGGGAACTACCGTCAGGCTTCAAAGAGTCTTTAATTCTCGTCCCAGACTCGCGCAGAACTGATCCATTCAAACGACGAGTCTCACGGTCACATCCGCAATACTGTTGTCGGAACCACTCGCAAGTCTTGTAATTACCACTTGGATTTTGTCTCTGTGGATTTATCCTAAACGGTACCGCCGGTTGTTTTAAACAAAAAAAGAGCAATAGAATGCTGAATAAATTTCCAGCGCGTTAAACACACAGGTTGTGGGATACAACACGGCCCCTTCCTGCCTTAACTAGCGGCTTTCAAAAAGGCAAGTTGAAAACGTTTCTCTGTGCGGATAAATGAGTCGTCCGTATCCGCGAACTCGAAAGCGTTTATTC
Source organism: Phoxinus phoxinus (assembly GCF_949152265.1). Lineage (NCBI taxonomy): Eukaryota > Metazoa > Chordata > Actinopteri > Cypriniformes > Leuciscidae > Phoxinus > Phoxinus phoxinus. Next base: position 40,102,744 of record NC_136877.1, on the reverse strand, counting down.
CTCAGCCAAAAAAGTACAAGGCATATCAATGCCTCTTGTTGTCCCGCAGAATTTGTCCAGTCCAGTTTGAAAGAAAATGACCATTATTCCCCAAAAGTGGAAGTCTTCAAAACCGCGAAACAATAAAAAAAAAAGCTGCAGCGAGTCGAAGAGAGGATCACGTATCGCTCACCCAAACATATTCGCATAGATAAACACGCACTGCGCAGCCTACGCCGGAAAACTGTGCTAAAATGTTCAACGTAGAGTTTCTTTCTTTCCAAAAAATTTTCCTTCCTCCCCCTTTCTTCTTCCTCTGTGGCTTTTTTTCCCGACCGGAACACCTTTCCCCCGGGCAGCGCGCTATGTCGTCACACAGACCAACTTCTTTAAACAGACTGTGCCCATTGGTTCAGCCTACTGTTTGGACTCACACAAACAACCTTGACATAATCGCACACTTTTTTTGAAATCTCTTAAATGAAAAAGACACATCCTACATTACGCTAGTCTAAGGGGGCAGAACGCGTGGTTCAATTAGTTGATATAATTAAGTTAACTATTTGTAGGCAAAATGAGACAAACTCAAAAATAAGGGTAAAATGCAGCCATGAATTTAATTGTTTATTTTTTGGTTTAGAACACCGTAAGATGTTTTTATGACACAATGTGGATACACGTGGCGAAAATTCGAATAAGTGACGTTTATTAGATTTAAAACGATGTTTAAATAAACGGAAACCTAAAAACATGTAAATGGCTCGAAGACCTTACATATTTTCTGTGTCATTTTTCCAACCCTAAGGCCTAATTGGTCGTGCCGTGCCTTTCGTCTGTGGAATGTGCGGAGGGATACCTCGAAGTTCCCTGGGACAGCGTGAGTCGGCTGCGTGTGTGCTTTTCTGGAGCGCAACAATGTAACTGCTTTTCTTTTCTTCCCTCGCGGAAAATGCCTCTCACTGCTCCATAGTTACCGAGAGGCATAAATTCCGGTGACAACTGACCTGCAGTCGTATGGTTACTGTATTCAACCCCACAGAGACCCTAAAAAGACCCAGTGCTCTTCTTTTGTTTAAAACCTCGTTTTTTCCCTACCCCGGAGCTCCCTCCTCCCATTCTGGTCTTGTCTGCAGCTTCTCCTGCGGTTTTGTGGGAGCGCGCACGAGCTCGCGCGCACTGTGGCGAGTGTGGACTTGTCTGGGAGCGCGCGCGGGAATGTTTCAGCGCTTACTCAGCACTGCTCGAGCCAGAGGAATGAAGGGGATCGGCGGTGCTGAAAGACAATTTAATATTTAAGCGGAAGGTGTAAAGGCCGTTCTTTAGAGGCGCTCCTGTGTCGTGTTTTTACAAGATGTTTTGTCACCTTAAGACTGCATAAAGAACGAAAACATAGGCTACCAGTCAGTTATTTAAATCAATTTTCAAATAAACCATTCTAATATAGACTATTTAAAATATATTCTAAACACCACAAGGAGAACATTTGTATACATAAAAATACATTATAAACTCCTGGTAGCCACAAGATTTCCCAGATTACACGTTGAAACACGTTTTATGTTAGCTTATCTTTTGTTTTGAGATCGAATTGTGATTAGAAAGGCTGAAAATAAACTGCAGTTTATTCAACAGGTGAATCCGGCAAGTCTGTGTTGTATTTAATGAGACCACAGCATCATCTACTGGTAGCAATAAGCCACGCCGCCTTACACCATTGCAGAGTCTTTGTTTTGTCCCTCTTGCTCACCGTAGTTGTTATAATCCAAAATGGCAGTATCCTTGAGGACGATTTGTACCGCAGGTGAGATAGTCTGTTAGTCAAGTTATAGCTTTTTTTAACATGCCAAGCTTTTTGCCACGGTTTTGCATTATGTTTTGGGCTCAGGAATTATATCTGAACGTTATTATTAAAACCTCACTCGCTGTCAGCCTGCGTGTTAAAAAATGTATATGGTAGTAGCCTACACAGTGTCACAAAGTAACTACTAATGAGTGAACAGTCATATTTTTAAAACAGTAAATTCTTATTAATGGATCATTTTTATTTTCACATCATTTACAGTGTCGAGCCAGTCAATACGCTCATTTTCATCGACGTGTGTGAGCCATGCAGGAAAGAAGTGGAGACTGGAGTGAGTTTCCTATGCAGTTTGACTTTAACAAATTGTATTTAAAAAAAAAAAAAAAAGGCAATTAGGTTGATGACAAATAAGGATTTAAGATGATATGAAAACCAGTTTAAACAAACTAACCATTTCCACAAAAACAATGTGACTTAATTCCTGCTGGAAAAAAACACAGATAAAATCACAATGTTTGCATACATTACATTCTATCATGGTTAATCTTGATACCAGTGTTTTGGTTTGTTCAAATACATTCTCCAATGCCCTGCTGCCTTTTTGTCTGCAGAAATGGTTTAGCACGTGGCGGATCAGAGTATGGACCGATAACAGATCTACCTGACTGGTCATTTGCAGGTGAACTTTATTTTATGTTTTCTTGACATCCAAAAGCAACAATGTGGTGTTAAGCACATACGTATTGTGCTTGTCAATTCTATTGTATGCATCAGTTGTAAGCTGTTTGTCAAACAGTAAATCTAGGACTGTAAATATGAGCTCTGACAAGGATTTGTATAGTTTGTTATGTGATTTTCAGATGGAAGGCCTGCACCTCCACTGAAAGGACATATCCGCAGACAAAAGCAAAGAGAGGAGTTTGCTGTAAGACCTTTTTTTTTCTGTTGATATTTAACTTCAGAAACAAACTTTAATGTTTACATGTCTCTCTCTATTCAGAGAAGAGCCGTGTATCTCAATGCAGAGGTTGATGAAGGGATGAAGCAATGGTGTGAGAGGAAGGAAGCTGAGAAACAGAAAGAAGAGCATGTGAAATCCTTATTGCTGAAACCTAAGGGAAATTTATTATTAAAGAACAAAAAATAAAGATACTTGGGGACAAAAAAAAAGCTTGTTCGTGATTTCTGTTTCTAATGCTAAACACACACACACTAAAATAATGCATATTTTCTGCTATAGTGATGGAAAGAAGAAAAAAACAATCTTTGTTTTGTATGTCTTTGTAATCTTTGTTTTGTACTATAAAGGTGGTCATGCATTATTTTGTTGGAGGACAGTACATTCTGTAGGTAGGGGTTAAGCAGATGCTTTAGTATTTCCAGGACACTTATTGCAAGGATAAAATCTGATTGTTTTGCTCAAGGGTGCAATTATGATAAGCTTACAGGTCATAAACCTACAAACATTTGGACTGGATTGGATAAATCCTACTGAATTTATGTTTTGCATAATCTTTTGATCTGGCCTGTAGTGTTGTCCCAGCAAGCAATAGCCGTCATTTCACCGTATAGGACTGGTTAACTATAGACCCGATATAGTCCGACTATGAGTAACCCACTTTTAGCCAAAATAACCTTGAATTTGGTTACATGTCGTTTTTGCCCAAAAAAATAAATTGAGCTGTATGATATTCCGTCATGTAAACCGTGATTACAAAGTGTTTGGTTTCATTTATTCACTCATTGCATTTCTTTATCTAATTGATGACTAGTCTATTCTTGGGCTATGGTTTAGACGTATTATAGATGTCAAATAATGCAGTTTATCCCTGTTTGATTTAAGCTGAAAGAGATGTATGTGAAATATGGAAAGGTATCCCTAATATGTGTTGTGAAAGTCTGTTCCCACCAGAGCCGGACAGTAACGGAGTACATTTACATTTATTTTGAGTACAGTACTTAAGTACAATATTGAGGGATCTGTACTTTCCTCGAGTATCATTTTTGGGGAGTACTCATGACTTTACTCAAGTACATTTGAGAGGCAAATATTGTATTCTTTACTCCGCTACATTTCTATCCATAACCGTGAGTACTGAGTACCTGTTACTACTTCTAAAAAAAAAAAAAACAGAAAAAAAAACTCAGACACCCTCAATTTGTTGTTTCCCTCTCAAATGTGACTGGATTGTGCAGGCGCCACTGATTGGGACAGCCTATCAGCAATCAGCTTTCAGGTTCAGAGGTGTGTCAGAACATTTGCTATATTGCCTTCTTTGCTGGTTTAGGTTTATTGATTTGATTGATGAAAAAACAGAGAAACTCACATGTACGCACAATTGTTAGCTGAATTTTCTTTTCTGATATTACACATTAATGTAAGATGAGCATTTGCTTTGATGTTCTTGAGTATGCGGTGTGTTTAACTGTGTAATGTGGGTGCAAAAAATGCATTAAAACTCTAGCAGAGGTTTGTCAGAGCGTTGCCATTGTGCTATTGCCTTGTATTGCCTTTATTTAATGTTAAATAAAGCAACATTAGTTCCTTTTACATTCTCCAAGGTATTAACATTAACATTTTTCATAACTCCATGTAGGACGTTTCTGTACATAAATGTAAGCACTGTGGCAGTAGAAATGCAATATTTAGAAAATGTACTCTTGATACTCAAGTACTTTTAAAAACAAGTACTTCAGTACTTTTACTTAAGTAGACATCTGACTGTAGTAGCTACTTTTACTTGAGTAAAATTTAGCAAGGGGTATCTGTACTTTTACTCAAGTAATGAAGCCGTGTACTCTGTCCGCCTCTGGTTCCCACTGATCTTTATTATGTGAAGTACAAAACTGGAAAAACAATACTTAGACACTGCATTACATGTAATACATTGATGATTTTATGTATTGAAAAGTTTAGGGGTTTTTAAGTCTTTTTTTATTATGTATTTTGTTATAACATTTCTATTTTATTATATTTTTAAAATGCAATTTCTTCTGTTATGGCAATCATGATCCTTCAGAAAACATTGCTTATTATTATCAGTATTGAAAACCGTTGTGAGCTTAAATATTTGTGGAAATATTTTTTTTTAAGGATGAATTATTATTTGATGAATAGAAATTAATTTGAAATAGATGAATTTATTTGAAATGTAAAACTTTTGTTAGAGTATACATTTCAAAACTATCACCTTTGATCATCCCTGCTGGATTTTTTTAAATATATATTTCTAAACTTACTGACCCCAAAAAACCTTTGAATGGTAGTGTATTTTTTTAGGTAGGGCTTTTACATTATACTAAAAATAAATCTGCATATATTACATTTGATCAATCCATCAGTTAAAAACAGACTTATAAAAATATGCTATATTGACATAATCTGTCGCTCCACTAGGCTGCAGTGTTTCTCCATCCCTTTCTGATGATCTTCTGGCACTGGCAGCCATTTTTCTCTAACCTTGTCTAATGCAGGCTGTAATATTCTCCTTTTTTTAGCTTTCTGGTTTTTAGTATATATATATATATATATATATATATATATATATATATATATATATATATATATATATATATTTTAAAATCTTTTGTGGTCATCTGTTGACCACTTTTATTTTATTTTTATAAAGATGTGCTGTTATACAATAGATTCCAAGGTACATACTTCCATCGAGATCATTGCCATTCCATCTCCTGCCTGAGAAAGTAATTAAGGGTGTTGCTATAGTGACTATTTTATATTAGCCGCAAAATGCCATTTCGCTTTTCAGAGAACCTCTGAATCTTGAAAATAGATTAGTACGGCCGTGAAATATAAGGAATTTCTATATTAATAATTTCTATACAGTAGCTTTTATCTTAAACATTAATTTCTGAACTTCTATCTGTTTTTAATACGTAGGTCTTCGGGAGGAATCTATATGGGACTTCAACGTGACTGCTCTCTCTCTCTCTCTCTCTCTCTCTCTCTCTCTCTCTCTCTCTCTCTCTCTCTCTTCCAGAGACATATACACACACCGGTCTTCCTGCTGATTTCAGCAGCCTCTCTCCATAATTATGGCTCCAGTTGCTGAACTGCAGATTTTTTCCTCTGGTGTTTTACTGGACCCTGGATCAGATTCAACCATTTTTGTCAGCACTATGAAACCATTTTGTTTAAGATGTAAGCTGATAAAAACAACAGAAACTCAAGGTTTCTCTTACTCAGCTGAATACTTCTAAACCAAAGTTATGATTACATATATTTTATGTACATAGCTTTAAGCTTTATAGAACCAATATCCTCCTGAATTTCAGAAAATATTATTGTTCAAGGCATTGAGACAAATCAAGATGTTTTTTTTATGTACTCATCTTTCACATGATTTCCACCAACAGATTTTTTTTTCCTTTGTTCATTTCCCCGCCTTTCTCTATCCCTCTCACTCTGTCGCTCTCTCATGTTGTTTTGGTTTTCCACAGAATGAGATCCAGATGTTTTATGAAGTGCAGGAGGAGAGAGCAGAGGACATGAAGGGTAGGAAAGGGACGAAAGAAGAGGTGAATGAATGTGCAGTCCTTTAACATACATACAGGAAAACATTTTTTAAAAGATGGTGATTTGAAAGCAGACAAGAAACATTAGAATATGGAGCAAAAGTGTGTGATGATGGCAGATTAAGAAGCTAGAGGTATATGTATGTATGTTGGAGGGCTTCCTGACAGGATATGACACAGCTAAGGTTACAGTATGTGTTTTGCCAAGTGTTTTGGATATAGCGATACATCTTCCTACTCGTATAAGGGATAAAAAAGATAAAAAGATTTTGACCTTGATATCACTTTATTTTCTTCACACAACATATTTCATATCAAGCATAAACCAAGACTCTATTCTTCTTGGTAAATAAGTTACTAACTTTTGGGGGAAAGAATGTATTAGGGCAAAATAGTCTTTCAAATATTTTTATATAAACTATTTTCAGTCAGCAAATAGTGAAATGGTTTATTATTTCACTCTTTGTCTACATCATCATATTTTTAAACATCATGTAATTCATATTTTTATAAAGAATTTACAAATTAAATTTTATATATATATGAAAAAACTGAAACTGAAAACTGAAAAAATAGAAAGTTTTAATAAAAATTAAAAGTACTCAGAGCTGTAGAAACACCCAATGGGCAAAATCTACAAAATTCTTCATGGTGGATTTTAATATGCAGAGAAGTAATAGAGCTGAGAGTACCACCCCCTTATTAGTAGAATCATTATGAAACTTCCCAAAATATTTATTAAACAAACATGCGAAGGGAAGGGGATTGTGCAACCGAGCTGTCTGCGTAATTATTTTTTCTTCTTCTTCTTTTCCTGTGGCTGCTGATTCAGGCCTATTTAGGACTTATTTCGTGTGGTTGGTTGCTTTTCCAGTATATGCAACTTTGAACTATAGCAATGGGCTTCTCTAAGCCACCTGCTTTCCTGCTCCTCTCCTGCAGGAACACATTTACACAGTCTAAATTGCAAGCAACTGTTCAGGCCACGTCCTGTTCGCCAGCTCAGCGTGTGTGTGGGCGTTTGTGTACTTTTTCCCTGGCCATCCGAGCACCAAGCTCACCAAACATGACTAGAGCTCTTCCACACCACCATAACGAGAGCCAGACTTCCTGTCCTGTCCTTAGCTCATCTGTCCACCCAATAAACAGATGATAGTTTCAGTAAAAATTATAGCCCTATAAGTAATATAAAGAAAAATCTACTTGCGGAACATTAATAATAATATTAATAATGGCAACAACAATTTCTAGAAAATCTAAACCGGATGTTTTTTTGTTAGTTTTTTTATAGGTGAAGAAATTGCAGACTTTTTACCAGTAGTGGATAGTGTGCCAGAGAGAGAAGAGAAGAGTAATTTGACAAGTCAGTTCATGCAATTTTTATCATGCTGAACTGGCATTTTTAGTCGTCTGACTAATGCACTCTCACCACTGTGTTGAAAAAGAATGCAAAAAGTTACACAGAGCGAAGAGGGATTCAAAGATGAGGGGAGAAAGAGATTTGAAAGGGAGGGGACAGGAAAAACAGCACTGAGATGTTTGTGGTGGGCCGTTCATTAAAAAAAACGCCTCATAAAAGAGAACAATTTTGCTGTGTGGAGAAACGGGGAGGGGGAGAAGACGGGAGGGAAGCGGAAATGGCAGAGCGCTGTTTTTTCTGACTTTGTCAGCTGGAACAGTTTTAAAACACTTTGAAGAAAAGCATACACTCCTCCTTCACTACAAAGTACAGTCATATGTCTCACTAGTCTGGTCCCTTGTTCTCTCAGATATGAGGATATGTGCAAACACTCATCAGTTTTCTGTCCAAAACAAAGACAGATAGATAGATAGATAGATAGATAGATAGATAGATAGATAGATAGATAGATAGATAGATAGATAGATAGATAGATAGATAGATAGATAGATAGATAGATAGATAGATAGATAGATAGATAGATAGAGAGTCCATGGGACTTTTCAGTACATTTGGAACTCACTCATGAGAGAATTTTATTTCTTAAGGTCCAGGAAAGAGAGAGTAATGTTAAAAAAAGGAACTTTATTTAATTTTCATTTCCAAGTACAAAAAGTATGAAACAGGCAAAAATGTCATTCCTTTACATTTACACTATATCACTATCATTATAAATATCATTACCATTATCATTGTTAAAACTAATTCAGAAATGTCTAATACTGATGTATTCAGTGTTGTTACAGAAAACCCATAGCACCATTACTGTTCATAAATAATTATTATTTGTTTGTTTCTGGAAGGTGGAGAGCGAGAAAATGTCTCACCTCCAGCCTCTTCTATTATAGAAACCTGACAAATTTGAAAGAAGTCACATTCTGCCTGTGTCCAGCAGGACTTGAAATGACAATTTAAAATAGGTAAGACTACACTAGGAGAACAATAATAACAATAACCATAGTCATAATAACAATGCCAATCATTAATGACATACTTAAACATAGTAAATACCAAATGCATTGCAATAACAATAGCATTTTGAGTTGAAACAGATGGACTGCTCTATACGTGTATTTAAAACTGGCCTACTCCAGAAGCTGCGGGGCTTCTCTCTCCCTGAACTTTGACCTTTAACCTTTGACCTTTCACGTACAGCAGGTCTCTACAGTCGAGCCATACTTTGTGCAAATATCTTTGTGGTGAATAAAAGGTGCAAGGAAGGTCAATTATGATAGTCCTTCCATTCTATTAATTCAATGGCAAAGGCACTTTATGGGATACAGGAGGTTTTCACTGGATTAGCAATGTAAAAAGCAAAATCTGAGTTAATCAAATATGTCAAAGAGAGATCAATTAATGTATAGAACATGTCAATCAAACAGCCGGCCGGCTGGAGTCAAGTTCGGATCTGGAGAGGGAGATTTTCAGAGAGGATAAAGGAGGGATTATATACTGAAGAGAAGACTGAAGGAACAAAAGTGCATTTCACTGAGTGATAAACCGTAACCATGTAAGAGATGGAGGAGGGCTCGTGTCTGTCTCTCTTATCTCCCACTCCATTTCGGATTTCGTATAAATGGCAGAGAAGTACATGTAAATAGAAAAACATACAATACACATCCTTCACTTTTCATCTCTCCCTGCCTGCAGACCTGTAAACCAAACTTTACTGTCTGACGTTCATTTTCACTCCATCCTAATACAATCTTTCCAAACGTACCCCCTCTTACACTTCTCTTCCCATGCCTTTCATGTTCATCTCTAAACCTTATCGAGCAGAGAGCGGTGACAGTAGAGGAGGCGTCGAGGGGTACCATAGTGGTGGAAGAACAGCAGAGCCCCCAAAGTGACAAGCACACAGGCCAAAAGAAAGAGTGGGATGACGATGGTTGCGGCTCTTCCCATGCCTCCGCCTTCTGACTCGTCCATCTCAATGATAAGCACTTCCTCGTCTGTGCCGGCCCTCTTCATGGGATCCTCCCCTTCACAGCCCATCCAGTCAGTCAGGACAGATTTGGGGAAGCCTGGCTCCACCTTCAGTTGCTGATTGTTAAACTTCCAGTACTTGTTGGCTTTGTAGAAGTAGGTGTGGGCTGAAAAATTGTGGAAAAAACTGATTCAGTAAAAGTGGCTCAAAATGTCTAAATCTATAATTCTATATCTCTCCTCTCTTTACATATATGTATTTGGGGTGTAACAATATATTGTGTCACAATATATCGCAATACAAAAATGCAACAATATGTATTGTGGATAGTGAGAAACTATCTGTGTGAGAAGTTTTTAGAGTTTTAGTGTCAGTACTACCTTAATCTACTATATATAATGTTGAATATAATGTATAATATTGCAATGGGGGAATATTTGTGGGTCCTAATAATGCCAAATGTTTTATGTTACCAGTAAAAAGTGGCCTACATTATTTTCAATATATCTAGTCAGTGACAGAGTGCAAGCCTATTCATTTACACCCACAATGTAATATAAAATTTATCATTTTAATCAACGGTAAAAAAAAAATGTTAACCTTTTATCATATTTCTTGGAGTATCACAATAATATTGTATTGTTAGTTCAATATCGTGATATGTATCAAATCGTGACATAAGGGTATCGTTACACCCCTAATACACACACACATTAAAGCTCAAAAGTTAAGACTCAGGTTTTTTTCTTTTTTTAAGTTAATACTCTTTTATGTAGCAGAGATGCAATACATTTATCAAGCATGACAGTAAATACATTTATAATGTTACAAAAGATTTCTATTAAAAAAAAATGCTACTTTATATTCATCAGCGAATTCTAAAAAAAAAAAATAATGCTTTCCACAAAAGTATTAGGCAGCACAACTGTTTTTAACATTGATAATAATAATAAGAAGAAATGTGTCTTGAGCCCCAAATCAGCATATTAGAATAATTTCTGAAGGATCATGTGACACTGAAGACTCAAGTAATGATGCTGAAAATTCAGCTTTGCATCACAGGAATAAATGACATTTTAAAATATATTAAAATGAAGAACAGTTATTTTTAATTGCAAAAATATTTCAGAATATTGCAGATTTTACTAGGGTTGTCGGTACTGAAATAAAAAAAAATGTGGCTATACCAGTAGTAAACGAGTACCGGGCATATTCGGTACCTGCTGATAGGCGGCTGCTTTCAAATGCTCCCGTGTGTATCTGTGTAAGCACTCTGTGAAGAGTGTCAAAGGTTTCTATTTACATTTGTTTTTGAAGGACTGATCATTGTAGCCAATCACAGACATATCTGTTGAGTGTGTGAACACAATGGCCAATCAGAGGTGATTAAGTTAGTCAGAATCCGCTCAAAACACTGAAGTTTTCGCAGGAGTGTAGTTCTCAGTGAGCAGGCGCTGAAGTGATTGATAGCTTTAGCTCTTTGCTTGCTTTCTGTTTATAACCCATATACACTTGAATAAAAGTTTTGTTTTTCATGCTGCTCAGTACACTGCAAAATTTCTGTATTTACAACTGTATTTATATGTGTGCTTGAATCCGAAACAGCAATGATTGACAGTGATATAACCATAGCAACAGACGGGATAAAAATATGATACTGTGTATGCCAAGAGATGTGCATAAAAACTCTTAGAGTGTAAATGCAAACAGACCTGCCACTTGTTCTGTGTGTATTTGTTTATTTGTCCTTCATTTTATGACAAATTTTTCACTTGATCTTTTTATATACAATGTTCACATTTGAAGGCTACATGTTTACTTATAATTATGATCATAATAAATAATAATACATTCATTAATTTAATTAATATTTTTATTTCAAAATAGATAAATAAAATAGTAAAAGAGTTTGATCCGTTTTTGCTGTGGTAGCAAAATTGCTACAGAGAACCATAACATTTTACTGGTATTGGTAACTACTACTGGAATATTGGTACCGTGACACTGACAACCATAGTTTTTACTTTAATTTTGATCAAATAAATGCATCCTTTGTTGGCATAGTCTTTTTTCTAGAACATAAAAAAATCTTGACCCCAAACTTTTGAATTATATATATATATATATATATATATATATATATATATATATATATATATATATATATATATATATTTAAAAAATTGGAAGGATAGTGAATATATACGACGATTTGAATATATAGTGAACGAAAGTGGAGAACCCACAGGAAAGGAAAAAATGCTTCTGTACCTCCATCCTCGCTCATGAAGGCCCCTTTGATATTATCTGGTACTCCCTGCCATATACTGATGGGTTTGGGGTAGTCTGAATCCACAGATCTGCTTTCCTCATTGAAACGGTAATACCTGAGAAAACAGAAAAGGCATGAATGGGGAAGAAAAACAAAAAAAGAAAGGGAGAAGTTTAAAAACAAAACAAGAGGAAGCATTTTTCTCAATATGACACGAAATCACATGGATTTACATCTGAGTCAGATATGGTAAGTGACACTGGAAACTAACTTGGTTCCTCTGAAGAAGTAAGTGTTGCCAGTGGGTGTGTAGAAAACAGCTGCGTCCAGCTTGTCTCTTGGTAGGCCTGTGCCAAGTTCCTTGAAAGTCTTTGGATAACCTTCCTCCATTTTAGCCTCATTGAAAACCCAGTACTTATCACCTAGTGAGAGGAAAGACAAAAAAAGAATCATCGCATCATTTGTGACATTAATTAGAACCAGAGATGGAATGTCTTGACATCTTTATTTATATGAAACAGGAAATAACAGGAAATGAAGTAGTTTCGGTATTGATTCAGTTCCGTTATAAAGATCATCAGATGCTAAATTAGTTCATTACATCTCTAAAGCAGTTCTGCAAAACATGATATCATCGTCCAGCCCGGTTCAGTTCTCATACAACAGCACCAGTACATTCAGATCAATGATATTGTAGAGTATTAAGTGTCGCCAACTAAGTAAGCCAGAGGCGACAGTGGTAAGGAACCCAAACTCCATCAGGTGACAGAATGGAGAATGGAGTTTTTCTCTGGCCAACGAACAAACACGGTGTCATTATATTCGAGGCTGCATCACAAGTCAGAATTCAGATCGGGATCGGTAGCATTCAAATATTTTGTCAACAACAAAAAGGCAAAATAATATACAAGGCAGACGCACCTTTGAAGAAAACGAATTTTCCATCAGAACGTTCGTAGACTGCGTTGATAGAGGGAGGCAGTCCCTTCCAGTAGTGTCCAATGGGCATGGGATACCCCTGTCGAGGTTTACCATCCCGCATTCTCCAGAACCACTTTTCCTGTGAAGTAGAGGGGGAGTAAATGTATTTAAAAAATAAAGTACTCACAAAATACATGGAATGTCCACACAAAACAGTTTCGTTTTGCATTCTGTTGTACCTTGAACACGAACATCTCTCCCCTGAGGAAAGCGATGGTGTCAAAGTGTCCCTCACATATGTCAGGGCCAAAGGAAGGGCGGTCTGGCCTGGGAGTGGGGGGCCGGGGTGCCGGGGGGTGGGGCTTTTCACCAGAACGAGCACCTGCCGAAAGACGCACGTCATGTCTGATTGTAATTTGTCATAGTCATGTTTCCTGTCATGTCATGTGATTCCCTGCTCCCCTCATGTGATCTGGTCATGCGGTTCCTTTGTTTCATGTATTATGTTTTCTTTAGGTTTGTTTGACTTGAAGCGGCACTGCACAGACTGATCAGTGCATGATATCAAAGTATGGCGAGAGTGATTAGAGAGCAGATGGCTCTATATGCTTTTGAATATAGTTTGTTTATGTCGTGTCTTAGTTCTGTTTGTTTTGTATCCAGTTTTTCATTTGTCAATAAAACTGCATGGGTTCTAAACTCCGGCTCACCTGTGCGTTGACATTCAATGACAATACACAGGTGTGCACCGATTTTAATAGATTATTTGCAGCTTTTTGAAACTGTACCAGCAGTTTTTATTGATTTGATTACATTTTTATTTTTTCTGTTGAAAAAAATCTATAGATTTAAATTAAGAAAAATTAAGATTTGTTGTTTTTATTTGTATTTGTAATCCTAACATAACAGTAAATAAATGCTTCAGATAAAATGTGAAACAACAACAACACTTTGGCATCAGTAAGTTCTTTCTTAATGATTTTTTAGTAATTGTTGTATTATTTTTTATTATTATCTTATATATTATTTTATCTTAGCTAGCCTCTTAAATTAATTCATACACTTATGCGTGTATATGTATGTCTACATATTTTTTTTTTGTGTGTGTGTGTGTGTGTGTGTGTACAGTATATGCGATTAGTTGATTTGACAGCACTAATCTGTTCACATTATTAATTAAATAAATGAATCATATTATTAACTAATGTTTTTACTTTACCTTATTGTAAAGTGTTAAAATCAGACTGTCATTGTACATAAGAATCTTGTAATGAAAAAAAAAAAAGACAAATAAATAAAACAAAAAATATATATGCAATGGAAACTGACTTCCATATATCTGCTGGATCCCCCGTCTGTCATCATCGGGCAGCACAAAGTTCTCGGTGTCCATCCACTGGTAAAACGGAGCCATGATGGCAGAGGGATCGCCTGAGTGTTCCAAACCAAGAGCATGACCTAATTCATGCACTGCCACCAGAAACACATCATTACCTGAAAGAGAGGCAGAACAATGATACTCTAAATGTCAAATAACAACTTCACATGTACACATTACGCATGAAGTTTGATCAGTTGACATTTTCACATTCTCTCATTCTTTGCTCACCTCCCTGGTCAACATTGCTTGTCGTCCAAGGCTCTGCTCCGTCAAAATGGGTATCACCTCCGATCCCTTGACCAGGGAAGTACGCGTGGGCCAGGAAACCTCCCTCGCCGTCGAATGGGGTGCTGTCTCCGTGATAGCCTTCCGCGAAGGAAAGCATGATGTCTGCAAACTTGTCCACCTTGCCATTGATTTGACTGTATGGGATTTCACGGAACTTGAGTGGTATCACGGCCTCCCAGACCTTGAAGGCCTTCCTGATGGCCTCATGTGTGGCTTGCTCACCTACTTTAGGAGTGTAGTTCTGGATACTGGGTAAAGAAAACATTTGTGCTTAATTGCTCAATCTAAGTTTTCCTTTCAGGAAGGAAGTGTAGAAACGGGTTATTTTTAAACAAATACATCAACTCTGGTAACTATTTCCACTTCTGAAAAAGAAGAAGTAGGCTAATAATGTTCTGAAGAAGTTAGTCATCATTTACGTGTTCTGAATGTTTAATCTTGCATTGGAATGCAAAGTGTAAATGCAATCCAGCTTGCTTCATCCAGAATACTATCTGAATACAAAAATGCATGTTAATGGCAGGTGTATCCACCTTATTTTGCAATTTTGTGAGCTATTTTCTGTAAATGCGTGAGACTTCAGATTCATTGCCTGCTATATTTAAACAACTAGAAGAATAACTAAGTGCAGTACATGGTAAAACTATTTGTGCTACAAACCAGTGTTTATGATTATGATTAAAATAATATGATAAACAAATATCAGTTTGCAATATCAATCAGCACAACAAACTGTTTTTGTACAACTAAAATAGCTGGAAGAGGGTGACACCGGAAGCCTCGCACATTGAGGTTACAAATGGCTGCGTCTGCTCTTACATTAAAATTAAGGTGGATGGAGTGCCACAGTTTTATATGCATTAAATATTACTATTATTAATTTTCCTTAGGCTGTCAATTACAGTTCCATACCTGAATGTGACCTCTCTTTTGTCCCACTTTAGGCCCTGGATGACATAGCGCTTCTTTCGTAGGTTGCTCTTCAGTTCAGAGCCGAATTTATCCGGAACACCGCACCTCGGCCGCTGCATCGCCCTAACAACATCATGTTAATGCAAGACATAAAGTCACTCAATCATACGTGACTCAGTCACCTAAGAAAACTGGATGCAAATCAGATGTTGAATTCTCTATCAGGTCATTCATTTGTAGACAAAGATTGTCAGTCATTATAGATAATGTAACTATTGAGTAACATATTGCACATTATCTTTAAATGGTCACAATTAACCAGTGGTGGACAGTAATGAAGTTACATTTTTTCAAGTATCTGTTTGTATCAGTTATTTGTGAACTAAATGTGCTATGAAAGTGTATTAGTATAATAATAGGTATAATGTATAATAAGCTTTGGTTATTAAATAAAAAGTCAGCTTATTCTCAGATCAACATACACGTTAAATGCATGAACAGATTTTTCTTATTATTGCTGACAAATTACTAGAATTGGCTAGAATAAATAATCAACGTGGTTCATTGATTAGTGCTTTTTAGTTTTAATAATTAAGTTGAGTACATTAAATGACTTTTGTACTTTTCAAGTAATACTGAAAATGTTTTATTAGGTTATATATACTTTTACTCAAGTACTTCACCACTGTAATTAACAAAATAGAGATGTACGAGACTGGGCAAGACTTACGATAGTGTAGCTGGATCCATAGTGCCGCTGACAGTGAGGCCATAGAATTTCTGCATGGCGGATATAGCGGAGGTGATGGATTTAGGAGAGCGGATTGCCTGAGCCCGAACATCGCCAGGAGGAAGATACCCATACTGCTGGAGCCATGCCTGAGAGAGAATGAATGACACATTAACACACAACACATATATTAACATGCAGCTGTCCCATAACTACTCTTCTTAATTATACCAAATTCAACGTGAATAGAAGACACACACACACACACACACGCACAAAAAGTTTCTCTGGAAAACATCACAACTTCTGTCAGAGCATGAAATAGCACAGGTGTCACTGCTGTCATGGCTGTTAAGGTGACCTCAGTGAATTAAAGGTTGGACTGAATGTTTTTGAAGTGTCCTCACTGTCCCAAATGTCTCAGTGCAGCACCACATCCACATGACATGCTGTCTGAATTTATCAAATCTAATTGTACATAAACCTGCCAAAGTCCACAAACATCCGTGATGAACCGCAGTGCCAATGCAAGCACAAACATGTGTGTGTGCTTTTGACCTGGTTAAACTTTTGTGAGTAAAAGAGTGTGTATGGATGCTCAACTATTTTAAAGGCTTTAACTGTGTGTTGTAACTAAGTAACAGTGAGACTTTATGACCACAATATAACTTGTACATGAGTGTTTTCTTCCATATAATTGTATTATTATTATCTAAAAATGCAAAAATGTTTTCTTTTAGGGGTAGGATTAGGGTTTAACTTTGAATTAAAACTGTTCTTTTGTTTTCTGACTTACTGAAATTAACACTGAGAACATGAAAAGAGAGAAAAAGGAAAACTAACAAAGAACTAAACAAATAAAATCTAAATATATTTTGTAACGTACAGCTAAACAAACGACAATGGTAATGTAATTATGTAGCTTCAAAGAACTTAAATCTTCATGTGTTTCATGTGCTTATGACTTGCGCTCAAAGAAAACATGTTTGGTATATTATGTTCACTGTAAAGAAGCAAAATCCCACATGATAAACTGGAATTCTGGATACTGAAGGGACGTGTCCCCATCATGTCTATGGTAGTTATGGCCCTGATTATAGCTGTGCAGGTGGTTGTAGACGAATGCGCTGATCTGGGCTGTTAACACAAAGGTTACAGGTTTAGGAGTGACTGTCTGTTAGACTAAATGGGTAAATGTCTCATTTTAAGGATCAGACAGCCAGTGTCTCCAGTCCAACCACAAAGAGTGTCAGCAAAAATTACAAGCATTTTTCAGTAATCCTTGTGACCTCAGACTGCCTCCCTTTCTTATTTTCGTTCTTTCTTTCTTTTCTAAGTATAAGCAGTATCTGTATCGGCTACAAAAATAATTGAGAAAAAGAAGGACGAGCATGAGGGCATAGAGACCGTTCAGATTTACAATGGTTGAAATTAAGGCATAATTACACTCATAAAGCTAATTAATAAAAAAAGGAACATATTTTCCAGTTTATGGAACCTTTTGATTCACATACACTTACGAAATGTGAATTACTTAATAACTTGTCTTGGGCTAAAACTATATCCCAGATGTCTTTGCATTTTAGGGTTATTGTGCCTTTAGAACAGTATTTATACAGTATTAAACTGAAAATTAGTTGAGCAAGAAATCTGTAGTCGTCTCAATGAATTTATTGGCTTAGTGAATAAACAAGTTCAAATTGACTAAACAAAGTATCGTAACAATTTTAAGACAAAAGCTTAGATCAAAATCTGTGTATATTGCTAAATTCTATGGCACTTACTCCTATTATTTACACATTATACTCTTTAAAATGGACGGAACACCTCAACAAACCTGTATGTTAGCATACAATACTGATTAAGAAACCACATCCACTAAAGAAACCACTAAATCAGTGAGCGCTGCTTTCACACGGGTTCCTTCCTTCACATTGTAGATTTTCCAATGGGACTGGTCTACACTGACCATTTTGGTCGAGGAAGTATATAACTGGATAGGCACTATAGTGTAGTTTTAACCTGGTCACCCTTTCTCCATTTTTCTTTCTCTCAGTCCATCATTTAATTCCTCCTTTTTTATGAGTGCTTTCTGTGTGTGGTGCCTCCGCTGTGGTGACGCGCCCCGTTTTTTGTAAAAACACTAACTCCTGAGGATGAAAATGTTTCCCTTTCTCTCTTACTCCCTCTGAAGGCCACACTTCTCCCTCCTGAAAAGCCTCAGGTCTCCTCTTAATGCAGCCAGCAATCCCAGCATGCTCTGCTGCCCTGGAACTCCCAGCGGTGGGTGTCAAAGCTTCTATTTAGAACACCTCTGCCGTTCCCGACTGAGGAAGAGCGAGTCACTGTGTGGCCATGCGTCAGCTATTACCATGCAGACAGCTAGCCTTTATTGAGTTTACTGAGTCTCGGGCTGTCTGGGTAAGCTTTATGTAATAATTACGCTGCCATTATACAAAGATCTGGGAACAGAGTTCAACAGTAACCATTAACTCACACATGATAGTGACTGGCATATACAGAAGACATGAGGTTATGTGTAATCACACGCCATGACACTGTCAGGCTACATACAGGCTTTTCCCAAATCAAGGAAGTGACCTCGACGTCCGGGTTAGCGGTAGCATAATGCATCAGGCAAATGTTATTTAAATAAACTCCTGATGTACTTACAAACTTTCCAAAGCCTCGTTTTATGAGTACAGAACCTATTTGCACTGCTGTAGAAGTTTGGTACTATTCCGGGCATTATTAGTGGGGGGTCATTTACGAGATACGACCTTGGATCCATTAGCGCCTGCACCAAGCCATTCGGCTGACATCTCTAAATAAGCTCTAACTAATGTTCGACCAAGGGGTTGGGGGTTTGGCTCGAAGTCATGGTGCAAAGGACCCTAAGTTGAAATTACTCTGAACCATCCCTTTAACACATGCTACAGCAAAAATTAAACCTATTATGCTTTTTTACTTTTTCAACTTTCTTTATTGTGTAATGTTGATATTTGAGCACGAAATAGGTCTGCAAAGTTACAAAGCACAAAGTCATTCCAAAGGGAGTTATTCTCTATATCAGTGTGCACTGTTTCTGAACTCCCTGAAACGCCTCCATTGTAGTCTTGGGTTTTCTTCCGGGAACGATCACATCACAATATTCCTCATTTAAATAATTCACACCCAAGGCATAAGCAAAAAAACGCGCTCAAAGCGGTTGACCAATCACAACACACTGGTTCAGCTGACCAATCAGAGTACATTGCACTTTCCGGGAGAAGGGGCTTAGAGAAATAAACTAAACTGAGCGTTGCTGACACACTGAGAAGATGGTGCTGTAAAAAAATTCTCGTACACCCCAAAAAACAAAATCAAGACTTCGTAAATGGCCTCTTTAAAACTCTGAAATGGAGCCAGTGTGATGAAGTGCTTTCTAAGACGGCACTTTCTGAAAAACAATTTCATCAGTTTTAGTGTTGCAACATTCCAAACATGTTGTTTTGCTAGTATATGTGCACAGTTTTAACCCTAATCTCTGATTTTTATAGTTTCTCTGCAGAAAATATTTCTGTCAGACTTTCCAGGCTCAGAGGGGGGAAAAAGCAGCATTTATGATTTTAACAGCTGATCTGCTGCTCCTAAGGCATTAAAGAGGGAGAAAAAGAAAAAAAAGAAAACCTAAGTGAGGTCCTAGAGATTTTTTTTAAAAGTTAGAAATATAAAAACAAAGGGTAGAAGAAAAAGAAAGGGGAAGAAAAAAAAGGAGGCCAGAGGTGAGTCTGAATCCACGACAGAAGGACTGAGTCAGTCGTTCCTCCTTGTCTGTGCCAATGGAAAAAACAGAAAATGTTTCAGGCATTAGTGCCCGTGTCTCACTCTGCATCTTCACGTGGAGGATCAGATCACTGACCCATTTACTGAGCAGCTGAACTAATTCTGACACAGGATATTTATCACAATCCAAAAAATTATGCAAACTCAAAAATATCTCTGTTTATTAATTTGAGATCACAGAAAAATGCATATATAATCTACATATATATTTATATACTGCAGAACTACATTGTTTTTCCATGTAAACAAAACAAGAAATTGTAGAGTTTGAGTCTTGTTGTACATCTTACTAAATGAAATCTCAACATGTGATTTGTTTTCTTCTAAACTGCAAACAACAAACACTCTCTTCAAGCCTTTTCAAGTGATGAAGGTCTGAAAATTTCAGCTGAGTTTCAACAGATGCTTAGCATCTGTAATACTACTTATACAAATACATCATCTCTCGTCTATGGCCTGGGGGAGGGGGGGGGGGGGGTACCCAGCTGTTTTCCAGAAGGAATATGGCTGAATTTCTTTCTTTTTTGCCGTTTTAGTACAGTATTTAAAACAAAAGCACCTGTAACAACAGAAAAAGTGCAGCGCAAAGTCATAATAACCTAATGTAAAGCATTTAGTTCATTAGAAGTAAAGTTCAGAATTCCTAGGGAAAAAAACTGCATATTTTAGGGGAAAAGGGCTGTACAACTTAGGAAATCCCCAAAACTTAAAACTTAAGAAATCTTGTGATTCATGTCAACCAAGCAGCTTCACAAGCAATAGGCATCTGGGATTTAACCTTTAACGTGACCTTACTCTGATCACGCGACTCTCACATGAGGAGACTGTTATTGTCTTTGAAAACCTTCGAAAGCTTTCGGTGGAATCTGGAGTGCTGAATGTTTTACACACTAGCCTTGGGTACATCTCTCAACCATCTCAGAAATGTGAAGGAGTGTAAGAGAAACGAATGAAGGGATGCAAATAGAGATCGTTATTAAAATGTCTTTAAGTGTTAGTTCACCCAAAAAGTGTTAAAGTGTTAGTTCTGTCCCTCCGTTGACAGTCTATGCAACTACCACTTTGATGCTTCAAAAAGTTCATAAAGGAGATCAATCCATATGAATTGAGTAGTTTAGTCCAAATTTTCTGAAGAGACACAATCACTTTATGATGAACAGATTAAATTTAGGCTTTTATTCAAATATAAACATTCATAAACACACACATCCGTTATAATAAACGGAAGCTCAAGCATGCTTTCTAGACGTGCGAGAACCAATAATATTAATTATTGTGTGTTCAATATTTATCAATGTTTATATGTGAATAAAAGCCTAAAATGAATCTGTTCATCATATAAAGCGATTGTTTTGACTTTTTTTACTTTACCCGTCAAAGTGGTAGTTGCGTAAACTGTCAATGAGAGTACAGAACTGGCTTAGATTGTATTACAAATATTTTCATTTGTGTTGCGAAGATGAATGAAAGTCTTCTGCGTTTGGAACAACACAAGGCTGAGTAAATGGCAGAATAAAAAATTTTGGGTGAACTAACTCTTTAAATCCTCTCTCTGATCTTGTTTTCTTTATTTTAGACCGTTCGGGTTTCCTGGCTTGCATCTGTGACAGAGACGCCAAAACGTCCTGAAAAACAGTCACTCGTTCTCTTCCCCCTCACAGTTATGCGTCTACCAGACACAGGCCTATTTCTGAAACAAACATTAGGATGGCTCTGGGCTGGGGTGTATAAACAAAATGATAAATGTAATATATCTACCTGTTAGCCTTCTTTTTTCTGTCAAAGCAAATAGAAAGAAAAAATGTGAATCTAGGGATGCAGTACAGAAACCACAGAATTGCGACACTTTAATAACTAACCCTCTCTAGGAGCCCTGGAGCCTCTGACTCACTCCTGTTTTTGTTTTACCTTGATATAGGGATTCGAAAAGACATGGTTTCTTACAACCTCATCTGACTTCTCATTTGTATCCAACTGAATTATGAGGTAGGCCTACATGAATACACTTCATGAAGGAAATCCTGACATGCGGAAACATCTGAGTTTATCTGTCTCCAACAATACAGGCTTGATAGAGAGATAGTGGAAAGACACACACACACACACACACACACACACACACAGACCTCTGGCTGGTCCCCACAATATTGGTGATTTCAGGCTTTATATCCTTTTGGGGGCATTTGGTCCGCCCAATATTGGTTAATTTTTGTACACACACACACACACACACACACACACACACACACACACACACACACACACACACACACACACACAATACTAGAACAACACTGGCTGTGCATTTACCTCTGGTCTGACTTCTTTGTCACTGGTCCCGCTTTGCACCAGAAACACGCTTGCGAGGGCGAGCGGCAGTAGCCGCGGTAACGTCTGGAGTTTCGGTAACATTCCTCAGTGCGCGAGAGTACTGGGCTCGGGACACAAAAAATGCTCTAGGCTCCGTTCTTAAAGTTTTCTCCTCTAAATTTTCCCCAGTAGATTTTCCTAAATCAGACCATTCCAATAGTGAAAACGTTTCCTCAAAACTCTGCCTGGTAGTTTTTTTTCCCCGAAGTAGCTGCAAAAAGAATTAAAACCGACTTATGCCTAGCCTATAAATGTAATCATAATTAATGAAAACGTTTCCAAAAGTAAAGCTGGACCATACGCTTTCCAGCCGAAGAGAGAAGACTATCTTCAGATGTGATTTTTTTTTTTTTTTTTATGTATCTTAGGTCTGCGCTACATTCTCATCTTGCACTGGAGTTTTCTTTTGTCCTCCGCTGATCTCTCTCTCCACAGGCGGTTTCACTGTCAGATTGGAGACGTGGTTGTTTCTTACGTCCCCTGCGGTAATCTGCCTGCACTACAGACTCAGAGTTTATAACTGGGAGGAGTTAAAAGAGAATCGACGCTGCAGATGTGCATTTTTCCCAGTATGCTAATTATTCAGTGACTTTCCGGGGGTTTAAATTCTCTCCGAATTCGATACAATTTAATACAATTTAATTGTAAATAATAAAAACTAAACAATATATAATAATAATTATATATTGTATGATTAGTATTATTTATAAGAAAAATAATAATAATAATAATAATATATTAGATTGACCAGATTCCACTGGATGCAGAAATATATGGTTTATTATAGTAATTATTATAGTGAATAATTTAATATCATAAAATGTTGAAAACAGTATGAGTAGGTGTGTTCAAACTTTCAACAAGTAATGTGGCCTACCTAATAAACAGTAGGCCTACCAATGTGGAGAATAGTAGTGTATTACAACCGTCTATGATTACAACAAGCCATGCCAAGGCTGTAAATAAAGCGCTAAATTATGACATCTAGTGTTGAAAGGAGAACATTACAAGCAGAAAGCAGCGTGCATATAGCGTCACTGAAACGTAGTTGGGTGGTGTAGTTATCGTCTCCCACCTACGAAACAGAACTTACGGAAGTGACTGGGGACGAATGTCAACAAGAGAGAAGAAGAAAAGGTACGGTCAAGATAAAGTCACAAAACAATAATATACGAAAGAACGCATAGAATATAATTTCGAATAGTTTATAGTGTGGTATCAGGTCTTAATAGTGTCCTAATATAAAGTAAAGTAAGTAGCAGGAAGCCAGCTAGCGTTAGCAAAAATCAGACGAGAAAAGCTGGTTAGAAGTCGGAAACTAAACTTTCGGAACAACCAGTCAGTTTAGACGCTGGTTGTCTTACTTTCTTACGAGCGAAACGTAGGGAAATGCCTGACTATATGTATGAAGTGTCACTGAATAGTTTGATTGTTTCGTTTATAAACATTACAGGGCTACTCTGCCTAACACCGAGTTGCGTCACTGCTGGGAAGAGAGCGAGACAGGAAGTCTGTGCGAAAGACATTCTATGCGATTTTTTGTGTCAATTACCGACTATTTTAATTCGAATCCATATGTTGACTTTAGTCGAGGTTATGCCATCGAGTTTCTGATTGAAGCAGTTGTATTTGAAAGCTAATGCTGGTTCAGTTGTCATTGTTGTCTTTGTCTGAAATGGTAGTTTATGGTGTTTATTTTTGTCTTTACAGCTAAACACATCCAACAGGACGCATTGGTGATGGTGATGGATCTACCGACCATATTTTTGCCATAAATAGTTTTTTTAATTTGTGTTTTATAAAACAACGACAGTCATTGGCTTTTTAGAATGTCTATTTCCCACAGCCTTTACCTCTTAGGTCTTTTGTTTTTATCAGGTAAGATATGATTTTGTCCTTGACTGTGTATCATGCAGATATGATACAAACTCTTATTATATAAATATGAAGCAGACTTTTCATGTTGATTGAAATACTGACCTTGACTTAACCAAAGGTTACTACCTATGGTGACTTTAGGGTCAAGCAAGGTAACATAAGATTGATTGTGTTTACATTATGATAATTGGCAATAAACCTCATTTAGTATTCCTTGTCTTATATGTGATTTGTATTTTTTTTGTATACCTCCCACAGTTCCTTGCACTCTGGAGCTGGTCTTGAGTCCCGGTAAGGAAGAGCTTGACATCTCTTTGTTTGTTTCTCAGTCTGAACGCTTATTTGAATTCACACCCAATGCCCAGTTAAAAAGGCAACATTCCTGACTAAAATAGTCATCGAGAAGGTGAAGTCAAAAACTAAAGCACTAGAGATTAAAGAGATAGTTCACCCAAAAAGGAAAATGCTGTCATCATTTACTCACCATCAAGTTGTTCCAAAGCTGTATGAATTTGAATGAACAAAACAGTTGATGGGGCCCCCTTATTATTATTCCATACTGGGGTCCATCAACTCGTTGGTTACACACGTTCTTCATACATATCTTCTTTTGTGTTCAGCAGAAGAAAGAAATTTGCACAGCTTTGGAACAACTTAAAGGTTGATTAAATAATGACAAAATGTTTATTTTTTGGGTGAACGACCCCTTTAAATGCCACTTTCTTATAATGTAATTTATTGTTATCCCCACATCCAAAGTCTGAAAATATGTATCTTGTGCCTGTCATTATTTTATTGAATGACACACACACACACACTTCACTTTAGGACACAATAGGCCTTATGCGCCAGAGAAACAAGCACGCAGCCATCTTTAGAATTTAGTTTTTGTACTTCCGTTTTTTCAGTAGCATGGCAGCGCTGTCGGAGAGTAATTAGCTGGTAAAGTGGATTTACTTATCGTAGAGTTAACAAAAGTTATCATGAGCATTGTAATGTATGAAACGGATGTCATAACAAATGTCAGTAAACCCGGAAGATGTTAAAATGAGCGGTTCATTTAGAAATCCGTAAGATCTTACCTCCATGTTGTGGAATAGGTTTGGTCACATTTACTGATGCTCGTCTAAATTTCGTAGGTGGAATCTAGACATGCAGATTTTGCATCGGATTCAATTCGTCGTGTTAACCAACAGAATGCTGTGTGACGCATTACTACACTATTGACTGTTGACAACAGATGTCACTGCATTTATTTCCTGTTTGACTGCTTAGGTTTTCTCTTTAGTATTGTCTGTGGACATTTTTCATGTACTTAAATGCTCTTTATTATTTAGTTATATGTTTTAAAGGCCATTCCACCTGCTTTCATGTCTAAAGTTATGTTCTCAAATAACTCACAGTAAATCACAGATCGTCTATTGTGATTTCACATAGAAATTTAGGGCTAGAGCACAATAAAATGTAAAGATAATTTTGCTTTAACTGTCGGTTTCAGCTCATTGTGATCATTCACCCAAAATATTACAACAAAGACAAGGAGAGATTCATAACTCTGCCCACCATTCCTGGTCTTCCCGTCCACTCAACTGCAGTTGGCTGATAACCTCAAAAGTTGGGGAGCGTGTCATCATCAGGTACTAATAATATTTTATTTAACCTTTTTTGGGATCGTTGAAAATATATATATTAAAGCTTCAATGCATATATGAACAATATTAGCCTAATGATGAGCATATCTAAGTTTATAAATATGTTAACAAATGGCTTTTGTTGTTAACAAGGTGAGAGATTGTTTTGATCCTTACACAGTAAATGGTCCATTTTTTTATTTACCTGCCATTTAATTTGTGTCCATCTCTTTTGAAGTTTTTCCCAGTTTAATATGAAATGTGGACGGGAATGGGTGTCCGTGGTTCCACTCACTGGCAGCCCTTACAAACTCTGCGGTTACCAGCTTCCAGCACCATTTGAGATGACAGGGGGAAACATTACAGTGACGCACCACTTCCTCACTCATTACTACCCAATAACAGGGTTCCTTCTTTCATATATTAAAGGTAGAGTAGCACACATTGAAAGGAAATTGTCACAGTTCCTGCCCTGTCAATGACTTTATCCAGAAGACTGTAAAACTCTGTTCTTGAGTATGTGTTTAACAGGGTTCATTTGTCTTTCTCCCTCCTATCCAGACTCGGGTCCCTGTTTTCAAGGCGAGTTTGAATGTTACAGTGAACGTTGTCTCCCGGCATCGTGGCGCTGTAATGGACGAGTTGAATGCCTTGGTGTGGGTGATGACCTTGGCTCTGACGAGGACGGATGTGACGATGTTAGCCCTGAACCACCCATAGACGATGTAAATCAGCTCCTTCCAGCTGAAACCAGCACCTTGGTGATGCCATTATCCAGCACAGATATATCGCCACCTAAAATCCCTGACTTTGCCTTGCTGCCCCAAGGAGGGCCATGTGGGGGATATTTGAGTGCATTTTATGGGTCGTTTATTCCCCCTTTACAAACGGGACAACCTTTGGTGTGTGTGTGGACAGTTGATCCCCAGGATTCACGACCACTCAAATTAGAGCTTCAACAACTGGAACTGGGTCCCCGAGACATGATCAAAATCACAGACCAGCGCTATGGCACAGGCAACATCATTAAAACAGTGAGTTTTACTCTTTGTCTGTGAGATGATGTAGCTTGTGATTGATCAATGCAGATTAGTCTATTTACATCTTGTTTCTTTAAACTGTCATACCTGTCATGCCTGTCATGCTTCAAACTTTGATAATAAATCTTACATCCCCTCTCATTGACAATTACAGATCAACTCTGTGTCCAATAGCAAAGCAGTAGAGGTTGAATCCCACACCGGCTTGCTTTCCCTGATATACCGTATGGAGCCTTCATTTGAAGGGCATGGCTTTAATGCGACCTATCGCATCTCGGATTACTGCCTTCCGTGGGAGGAGCTTTGTGGGGGATCACTGGGAGGCTGTTACAACCCAAAGCAGCGTTGTGATGGACACTGGGACTGTCCTGAAACGGGCCTGGATGAGGAAGCATGCTGGGGCTGCCAAGCTGGGCACTTCCTC
Organism: Phoxinus phoxinus; assembly: GCF_949152265.1. Taxonomy (NCBI): domain Eukaryota; kingdom Metazoa; phylum Chordata; class Actinopteri; order Cypriniformes; family Leuciscidae; genus Phoxinus; species Phoxinus phoxinus. The sequence continues at coordinate 40,075,370 of NC_136877.1, read as the reverse complement.
TGTGGGATGGGAGGACTTAAGAAAGCAAGCCGCCCGCAGGACCGACCAGTCTGTTACTCGATTCATGAGCGCTGCAACTACCAGCTCAACTGTGCAGATGGAACTGACGAAAGAGAATGTACCATCTGCCAACCTGGGACCTTTCACTGCGACAGTGACAGGTTTGTATGTGTTCATAAACGAGTACCGTATACGCCACTGTTTAAATGTTTGAGGTCGGTAAGATTTTATAAATATTTTTAGTGAAGACTTAGGATCAAGGCTGCATTTTTTTAAAATATAAAATACAGTACAAAACAATAGTACTTTGAAACGTCATTACAAATAAATAAAAAACCTGTTATCTATTTTTTTAAATAGATAACAGGAATTAGGAATTAGTTTATTCCTGTGATGGAAAAGCATAATTTTAAGCAGCCATTTTTTAGTGTCATATGACATTCAAATCATTCTAATATGCTGATTTGAATTGATGCTCAAGAAATATTTCTTATTATTATCATTGTTGAAAACAGTTTTGCTGTTCAATCTTTTAGTGAAAACAGTGGTAAAAAAAAGTTTTTTTAGGATTCTTTAAATAGGAAGTTAAATAAAACAGCATTTATTTGAAATAGTGATAACACTTTACAATAAGGTTCATTAGCTAACATTAGTTAAATGCATGTAATGAACTGCACTTATACAGCATTTATTAATCGTTGTTAATGTTAATGTCTTCATTTACTAATACTTTATTAAAATCTTGTTAACATTAGTTAATGCACTGTGAAATAACATGAACAGCTGTAATTTTTTTAACTAATGTTAACAAAGATGAACAAATACAGTAACAAATGTATTGCTCATGGTTAGTTCATGTTAGTTAATACATTACCGAAATAGTTTTTTTGTAACAAAGTAAAACTCTTTACTCTCACTTTTGAACAGTTCATTTAATTCGTCCTTTCTGAATGGAAGTATTCATTTCTCACTGACTCCAAATGTTTTAATGGTAGTGTATATATTTTGCCCACCATATGTTTGGATTTTGCATTTAAAATCTGCCGATGTTTAATTGATTGAGCAGGTGTGTGTTTGAGAGCTGGCGTTGTGACGGACAGGTGGACTGCAAGGATGGCACCGATGAGCTTAACTGCACTGTGACCCTCCCCCGAAAGGTCATAACCGCAGCTACCGTTGGAAGCCTAGTTTGCGGACTTCTGCTAGTCATTGCAATGGGCTGCACCTGCAAGCTGTACTCACTACGCACTCGAGAGTACAGGTAAAACCATCTAAACCAGATAATAACTACAAAAAAGAACATAATTTTCCAAATATAATCATTTTACGATGTCCTTTTTTTTCTGAGAAAGATCAGGACATCATTATGTGAAATATTATGTTATAATAGTGACAATATTTCTGTATACTCTTCTCTTGCCTTTTCAGCATGTTCGCACCAATCACTCGGCAGGAGGCTGAACTGATCCAGCAGCAGGCCCCGCCCTCTTATGGTCAGCTGATTGCTCAGGGAATCATTCCACCAGTGGAAGACTTCCCTACTGAGAACCCCAATGAGGTAAGAGCTCTTGTTACTGTTTTAATACATCAATTTTATGAGAAATATGCAGTGCATCACATTTAAATGTATACTTTTTATATTTATTATACATAATAATCAAGAATGAAAATAAAGAAATTACGAATGTAACAAAAGATGGCAATTACATACTGTTATTTTGAGCTTTGTATTCATTAGAGTCCTGGAAAAAATTAATCACTGTTTCCACAAAAATATTATGCAGCACAACTGTTTTCAACATTTTGAATAAAAAAAGTGTTACTTGAACACCAAATCAGCATATTACAATAATTTCTGAAGGATCATGTGAGACTGAAGACTGGAGTAAAATAATTATATTTTAAAATACATTAAAATAGAGAACAGATATTTTAAATTGTAATAATATTTCACAATATTACCATTTTACTGTATTTCTGATCAAATAAATGCAGCCTGGTTAAGCATAAGAGACATACAAACGTTTTTAAAACCTCACCGATCCCAAACTATTGAATGGTTGTGTATTTAGTCTAGTGTTAAAAAATGAAAAAAAAGAACACTTCCTTCCCTAACTGGCTGTACAATATTTGTTTGTAATTTATTTTCTCTTATTTGTGCATTTTTCTGTTTGGTTTTTCACTTTTGCATGTTTTTGTTTCCACAATTCTCTTTTTGTCTTTTTTCAGACCGTCTCACTCTCTCTGAGAGGAATACTACAGCTCCTCAGGCAAGACAATGCTTCCTCTCTACGGCGAAGACGCAGGCCTCGGTTCATCCGCAGAGCTGTGCGACGCCTACGGAGATGGGGCTTACTTCCTCGGCCCGCACCCAGGCCAACACAGACCACAGCCTCTTCCTCCCAACAGACAGAAGCCGCTAATACTAGCACTGAGCCCAATCAGTCAAGTCCTGGAGTCTCCTCAGTGGCTACAGAGGCTGCCAGTCAGTCCTTGCCTCAAAAACTGTGTTTATCCCAACAGACAGAATCACAGCTGCAAGCGGAGGCTCCTCCACCTCCTTCTCCCCCACCTCCATTTTCTGTCCATCCAATTGAAGACCCTGAAACACAACAGACCCCACCCATCATCGCTATCCCCCCGAGCAGCCCTTCCCTAGCATCTCTCTTCCACTCGCTGGGGCGGAGCATTTCCCGTTTCAGATCCTCCCCGTCCCCTACTTCTCTTCCTCTTTCCGCATCCCCCTCTTTTTCCTGTTCTTCTTCAGAAGATGAAGTGCTGCTGATCCCTCTCTCTGATGACACGACCTCTGAAGATGATATTCCCATGCTGACATGAGCGACTCGTACTTTCTTTTCCCTTCCAGATCTGTCTCTCAGTTCACATTGTTCTCGCTCTCCCTGCCTTCCTCCTTTCAGCACGTAAGCGTCACCATGTTTGCTTCTTGTGCTGGCTTGGTGCCTTAACTTGTATTAGAGCATCTGTTTTCCTGACTTAAAAGAAAAAGTATTGAATTAATGTGTGTCAAAAATATTTGACAAGCGACTGCGTGTGTACAGATGTGTGTCGGTTGTGCACTTATCTAAATGGTTGAGTATGATGGAAGAGCATTTGCACAAAGAATCTCCCCCATCTGGCTTACGAAATGTTCCTCTGTGTAATCCTTTGCCGCAATGTTGGTTAAAAAGATTGATTTTAGTTAGAATTGCTTTTTTTTTAAATCTGCAGACATGGTTGTGTGATGTACATACATGTGAGTTTACCTCATAATGCTACAGGCCACATTTTATTGTGTGTTCCTCAGAAGTGCCTTTGATTGAGCTTCCTGTACATCACTAGACAGTATGTGACTGAGTATGTGCTTGCACGTAGGGCCAAACACACTTGCACAAAAGTTTACACATAGATGTAGAACTCACCCTCGCTATGTATATGGTAGTGCATGGCAACTGTGGCAATAACTTAATAATAAAGACTTGTGTGTTGTGAGTGAGTGATTGTGTGTGTGTGTGTGTGTGGAAGAGAGCGTGAACTAGCTGAAAGTGGTAAGCCACTCAGTGGAGACAATCCTTCTTGGAGGTTTAACTTGCACCTCTACATGCACCACCAACCTGAATGACATCACCATATCACAATAACTTGAATATGTCTTTCAAAATGAAAAGTTTAGATTTCATACTTTTCTGGCTCAGTGGAAATAAATGGGTGACCAGTTGTAGTGCCATATCTTTAGTCACTTGATTTCAGCTGTCAGTTCACTCCTTCTTTTACCCTGTCAATGTTGTTTTTACTCTGTATTTTTAATGCCGAGATGTTGAACTCTCATCTGCTGAATGGTGACTAGAAAGACGTGGGGTGGGAATTATCTTTGATGAACTGATATTAAGATGAATTTCACTGTATATATTTGCTAAACCAGCTGGAAAATCCACAAAGAATAAAATGATTTGCACTTTTATTCTTCCTTGTGTGCTTTGATTTGCCAACTCGAATGTTGTGGTTTAGTTTCTTGTGTGTTTGTGAAAATAGCTGGGAATGTAAAAGGCTTTATTTGCACAATTTAAAGCTGAATGGATACTGCAAGGTAAAAAAACAGTATGGTGTCAACATAGATCTAAAGAAAATCTAGAATGCAAGTGTTACAGGTGAAGAATGTGACTTTCCCTTTTAAGGGAATATAAAGCATCATGTTGTCAGTTCTACTGAAACTATGAGAGGTGATTGTCTTATTTGCACTTCAAAGCCTGCATTGCCTCAGTTTCTTTACATCCTAAGGAGGAGGTTCTTTCTGCTCAGAAGAGAAGGAAACAAACAGATATGCAAGTTTCCTAGTTCGCCATCTCCAAATGCAAGTTTCCTAGTGCGCCATCTCCAAATACAAGCTAAAGGACTGATATGCTGGTAAGAAATCTATTAATTAAATATTTTTTCTGTGTGAATGAAAACGTTTTTATTTATTTTAATGTTAAACATTTGGGGTCAGTAATAATTAAAAAAAAATCTTATAAATGCTATTCTTGTCTTTTAATCAAAAAGTCATGTTTCCACACAAATATTAAACGGCAAAACTTTTCAACAGGATCACGTGGCACTGAAGACGAGTAATGGCTGCTGAAAATTCAGCTTTGCCCGCTTTGCCATCACAGGAATAAATTACATTTTAAAATGTATGAAAATAGAAATTAGTTATTTTAATTGTAATATTTAAATTGTATTGTATTTTTGATCAAATATAAATGCAGCCTTGGTGATCATAAGAGACTTCGTTCAGAAACCATTCAAAATCTTACAGACGCCAATTTTTTTTAAAGGTACGGTAGAGTAAATTACTTTCTGAAGATAATTTGTGTAAATATTCTTATTGCCCATAAAACATTTGTAATTTTGCCTTTTTTAAATAATTGTGCTTTTTCTTTATCTTTTATGATAAAGTACTAGATAATGCATTTTGCCCCTTGTATTTGTATTGGTATATTACTTTTGCCATGGTTTCCATGTACTTGGGGGAAGTGCATCTTTGACCAAGTTCAGAGAACAATCAAAGTTGTGTCCCCGCCCACTGGTCAATACGCCTCTGCTCATTGGCCCTTGAGTGAAACAGCACCTTTCACTGCATCAGAGGAGAATCTAGCACCCCAGAGACCTAAAAGAGCAGAGAAACATGTTGAATCCATGGCAGTTCCACAACCAATCAGGATCAAGGTCTGGATCCCCTCAGAAAGCCCCACCCTCTCAGACCGGGAGAGAGAGAGACTAATGACCGCAGTCGATGAGGCTGTGAGCGAAGTTTCCAGTTTACTGTCAGGTGAGCAGTGTTGTGGGCTCATTACAAATAACTTGAGTTACGTAATCAGATTACTTTTCAAGTAACTAGCAAAGTAACGCATTACTTTTTCAACTTACAACAAAATATCTAAGTTACTTTTTCAAATAGCCTAACTAAGTAACGCTAGTTACTTTTTCACATTTATTGACTGACGGCTCTCCTGTCCCCATGTTGAGTCCTCTTTAGCAACATTTTTGTTTGTTCATAGTGAGACGAGTTCCAGATAGTCTGTTGCTGAACAGAGACATAAACAAATACTGCAAATTCATCTGGAGAAACAGTAGCACTGTTAACCACATGAAGTATGTTTTACATTCATTCATTCATTCATTCATTCATTCATTCAATCTTTCGTTATTTCATTATTTCAGATCCTTAGGTCCATATCACAAAGTAAAAGAAAAGAAGGAACTATACGGTTATACGGACCACACGTGTGTCTTTTAGTCCTATATAGTCCGTATAGTCATCCCTGATTGGTCTTAACCCCAGTGACGGGTAGGTTTTGGGGCGGGGTTAGGGGTAGGCCATCGTATGATTGGTCTTAACCCCAGTGACGGGTAGGTTTAGGGGCGGGGTTAGGGGTAGGCCATCGTTTGGTCCGGATAACCGTATAGTACCGAAAAGAATAACATACAGACACACGGTTTACTCTTCTTCTCTGACTCTCTTACTGAACTGCTCTGTCATTGTTTTTTTCTTTGCTAGTAGTGTTTGTGGAAGCACTTGCTCAATTGACTTTTCACCTTTACTAAGTCAACCAGTGTCATTCTCCTCAGATGTGGCAGAGCCAAAGAGAACTACAGATTCGAGAGCTGCTTCTGCGTGAATGTGAGTCTCGTTTCATACAACTACTACTCAAAATATTGCACTTAATACTCAGTCTTGCCTGCTTGCAGATCCCAGATGAGCACCTCAATGGCTGTGCTGTTTATCCACATCCTGAGCATCCAGTCCCGACAGTGCTGAGGCCAGAGGGGGCGGGAGTTCCTGACACGGACTTCCTGCTCTATGTGTTCACTCACAGCACAGATAAATGCAGAGCAGAGGTAGACACTATGACTCTACTGAGATTCATGCAGGTTGTCATATAGTGTCTGTAACATTTTTACATGCCTGTCTCAGTCTAGTATACTGGCATATGCTGCTCACTGTCAGGCAGATTCAGAGGGGCGTCCTCTGGCTGGGACTATGGTCATCTGTAGAGAGCCGCTCAGTATGGAAAGATACACACATGAGCGCTATGTGCAGGTGACAGTGAGTTTGTGTTTGAGAAGAGAAGGTGAACTGCTGTTAACTTTGAGAGTACAACATTCATTATTTGTAATCTTTGTTTTGGTACAGACTGTGATCCATGAGCTTTTCCACGTGTTGGGCTTCAGCAAAGAGCTCTTCAGCCGATGGAAGGATTGTTCTCTCTCCTCTCAGGGTAACTATGGAAGCTTGTTTCCGCCACAGAATAAAAAATAGGTAATTGTGACTTTTTATTTCACAATTTACATTCGCGCAATTTTATCACAATTGCGTGATAAAAACCTCACAACTGCGAGTTATAAAGTCAGAATTGTGAGATATGAATTCGCAATTCTGAAAAAACGTTAACTTAGTTATAACTTTATAACTTACAATTGTAAACTTAGGCCTGTATCTCACAATTCTGAGAAAAGAAGTCAGAATTGCGAGTTATTAAGTCAGAATTGCAAATTTATATCTGGCAATTCTGAGGGGAAAAGTAAAAAAATTTAGGTAAAAAGTAGCAATTATCTTTAAATAAATAAATAAATTCTTTCTTTTTCTGGGTCTCGGAAACATTTTTCTACATTTTCTTTATTTAACTGAATAAATATCTTTTAGAGTTATGGTGTTCAGTGTAGCACTGTTGTGCAGTTGCTGGTAATTTTTGTCATTGTGTGTATTATGAAGCTGGTGTAGACTGCTGGCCTTATGGTCAGGTGATCAGCACAGATGAGACGGGGCAGGTTAGACTCTATTCTCCTACTGTGATCAGAGCAATGCAGACACATCTCAACTCTACCCACGCTGATCTTGGAGCTCCATTAGAGAACAAGGTACTCACCACGTACAAAACAATGCACCATAGCACTCAACAATTACCACATACATTCAAAAGTTTGAGGTCAGTCATTTTAAGATGAATTAATAATTTAGTAAAGATGCATTAAATTCATCAAAAGTGGCAGCACATACTTTTACATTGTTACAAAAAATATATATATATTTCAAATAAATAGTTGTTTTGAGCTTTCTATTAATCACAGCATAACTATTGATTAAAAAGACAACATTGATAAAAACTAATAAATGTTTCTTGAGCACCAAATTAGCTTATTAGAATGATTTCTGAAGAGTCATGTGACACTGAAGACTGGAGTAATGGCTGTGGAAGCGTCCACATCACTGACTAAAAAATAAAATAATTGTGATTTTTTCCCCCCCTCAGAATTGCAAGATATAAATTCGCAATTGTGAGTTTAAATCTCACAATTCTGAGAAAAAGGCTGAACTGCAAGGTATATAATCGAAATTCTGACTTGCAATTGCGAGTTTATATCTCGCAGCTCTGACTTTTCTGGCAATTGTGACTTTATTTCTCAGAATTGCGAATTAATATCTCGCAATTCTGAGTTTACATCTCGCAATTGTGAGATCGCAATGACCTTTTTGTATTTTTTATTTTGTGGCGAAAACAAGCTTGCATAAATGACTGCTGAAAGATCAATTTAAAATATATTGAAATAGAAAACAATTATTTTAAATATATTTCACAATATTACTGTTCTTACTATATTTTGTTCAAATAAATGCAGCCTTGGCGAGCATCAAAAACATTAACAAATTATACAGACCCCAAAATGTTTAATAATAGTATAAATCATGGCATATACATGGCACTACAAAGTATTAAAAAAATATGTCACTACAAAGATGTTGTAGTAATGGTACAGTATTGTCCTAAAACAATAGAAGTGTTATGTTTCCATTTCCAAAAAAACATGATAGTAATACATTACATTTGGTGATTTGATACACAGTTATTTGGTTACATTTTTGTTAGTGACTTCAAACGTTAACCTAGAAACTTTGTTAAATTTGAGGGTACTGAAAATGAAGTACACACAAACAAAATGATGTAATGTCAATGTAAAGACAGTGTCTGTTTGTTTTTACTGAGTGCAAATTGACAAACTGGTTGGCTATTTACACTTTGAATAGTATCTACTGTTTGCACTAAGTAAATAACATCTACCTCTCTTAATGTAAATAGCTGCTGCCTAATGTAAAACACAGATGATGCACTCAATCTCTCCCTCTGTCTCTTCCTCTCAGGATGTTGGTTCAGACGGTCTCTCATCACACTGGGAGGCCCGTGTGCTTCAGGGCTCCATCATGGCAGCTTTACTGGTGGAGCCGTCTCTGATTCGCATCGATCCCATCACACTCGCTGCCCTCCAGGATACAGGCTGGTATTCAGTGAACTTTAGCCGAGCTCAGAGCCTGGTGTGGGGAGAGGGTAAGACATCCGCTGTTGAACTAGTTTGGTGGTTTACATACATAAAGAGACACATCATGCACTTGTCTAGGCTGGAGTCAAACCTCAGACTTGCCTGTTCACTGTTTTACCACTCTTGCTGTGTGTTTCTGTGTGTGTTTTAGGTGAAGGCAGTCAGTTCGGGTCCCTCTCTACCTGTCACAATCCTTCAACTTTCTTTTGCACAGACAGGTAATCAAACAAATAAAGCCTCTGAATAATCACAGGTATTTTGACACTGATTTAAAGGAAACTATATTTTTCATGTTTGAATGGTGGGCTTGTTAAAAAGTGAAAAGGTTTTTAAAAGGCTTTTCTAAAGTTGTTTGTTGAAGAGTATTAAATGTGATACATAAACTGTCCACTGTCTTCCTCCCAGTGCATTGGGTTGTCATTACCTTCACTTCCACAAGGGGGAGTGTCTCACTGATCCGTACCTGGATGGCTGCCACATTTTCAAACTCCTGGCAAATGCTGTGAGTCTTTTGTTAAGAGTTCTTTTTCTTTTTCACCGGTCCCTCACTTTGTTGTCACCTTAACAAAACTTCCCACATGATTATCACTGTATAATGCCACTTTTCTTCATCAGAGTGAATGCTGGAACGAGGAGAATGAGAGGAGTGGAATGAAGGAAGGAAGTGGAGAGATATACGGCTCAGACAGCCGCTGTTTCATATCCAACCTCACCAGACCGGTACCACGTGTTCTCACATTTATGTACAAACATATTTAAATATGACAAAGGTACAGTTTTCAGATATTTAGACCCACTGGTAAAGGCTGTTTTAACTTTTAAATCTTTTTCCCCAGAATCATTCATCTTCATCCCGTGCATTAGTGGCAGGTCACTGTTACAGACACAGATGCACTGGAAGAAACAAATATCAAATTCAAGTAAAGGATTCTGATTGGTCGGATTGTCCAGCAGGCAAGAGTGTTGAGGTTTGTGAGAAACTCATTGGTTATCTCTGAATACATTAAGTAAAACTAATTTGAATCCTGCAGGTTAACTATAATGACTGAATCATTTAACACTTGTTTCACATCACTGGACTATTTGTTATAGCTTTCTGTCTCTAAATTTGATAGGTGTCTGGTTATCAGGGATTCATTTTCTGCCCAGACAACAGATTATGTAAATATTCTGATTTAGCTCCTCCTACATCAAGGCAAAAGACAGATAACCTTCTTAACATTAGCGCATCCATTGAGAGGTTAGTCTAATCTCTAAATCTTCAATTATTTTCTAATGTGATTTACCTTCATCACAGTATGCCACCAGTTGCATAATTCAAAATACAATGTATTGTAATTCTATGTCAGTTGAGTCTCTCTAGGAGTAATATATCTGTTCTGTATCGTAGTGATCATGACGTGAAGGAGAAAGACGCCACTCCTCATCCCAACCTCGTGCCCCTCTCCTCAGTCACAGTGTCAAAGCCAGAGATCATCATGGCAGCAGTGCTGAGCATCATGGCTGCTTTCTCTCTGTCTGCTGCAGTGCTCATCTACAGGAAGTGTTCATCCGCCAGGGTTAGAGTACATGCTGCCAATGAGCCTCCATACAGGTCACAGTTTCCTCTCACACAATACATCAGAAGGAACTGATGGTAGAACCAAACAATGGACAATAAACCAACAATGGAGACTAAACCGTGTTTTTAACGGCAGCAACAGGAGTTCAGAAAACATAAAACTGAAACATTTATATATGGTTAAATCTCTTGCTTTACAGTAAGGCTTTAAATGTTTCTTAAATGTATTAAAACCTTTTATGCAGATAATTAACTTACATAAACCTGTTTTGTAATTCATATAATAATAAAATATTTATGGCAAAGATGGAGTTGTGATGTGATAAGTGGATTTTAAAATGGTCAAACTTTCCTTACCTCAGGGAAAGGTGCTTTATTTAATTAAAATGTACAATGTTTTCTGGATTAAGGTAGCTTTACTACATGTCTATTCAGTAGAAATCAATGTATGTGTCATTATTATTCTTAGTCTTGTAAGATTTTTTTTAGGTGTACACTTACAAAAAATCACTAAACAGTAACATGTTTCTCTGAATTTATTTAGTCAACAAGATTACAATAGTATCAAATGATCAAAAATCTAAATTATGCAGTTACAATATTAAGTAAATAGAGAGCAAAATAAAAAAAGCTAAATTCAAAAAGTGATGTTAAAAAAACCATCTGAGCAAATTTTTAAAAAATTTCCAAACCAGTTTCTCAAACATTCCTTCTGTCCGCTTGCTTCGACCATTATTTGGAAAAATGTATTCCATAATAATATATTATTTATTCCACAAACAAAAAGCAATGCCTGAAAAATGTCACAAAGCCAGTGCTTTCAGATAACATACAGATGTTTAGCAAAATAGTTTATGCATATTTAGATGGAATACAAGAAAATTATATAAGATGGAATTTTTTTTTTCATCTTTAGGCAGGGGGGTGTGCAATATTGACAAAAAATATACGGTAGATATAATTTTTTTTCAAAGGTTTGTTGATAATAATTAGATGATATTTTGCTAAGTGTGTTGTGCTGGTAGCACAGCTGGTTTAGGCCTGTTGTTGACAGCAGACTCTCGAAGATATTCATATTATTCATATTCTATGCGGCGGTCAGTTCACAGCAGTGACAGAAATTAACATTTTTATTAAGAGGCAATATTTGCCACCTCAAATTGATTTCTATGGGCATTTTTTTCTAAACTTATTAGACGTATGCATCACCTTTTATGTCAAATTCGAACATTCACATTAAATTATATTAGAATAATAACACAGTATATTAACAATTTCATAAATAAAGCTATGAGATTGTTTTTTTATTTATTTAATATTTAAATATGAAATGATTTTGAATTTAACATTTTTATTTAAAGGGTACTTTAAATATGAAACTAAAACCGCCAGTAGGTGGCAGCAAGTCACTGAGTTGAGGGAGTAATTCATTCAACCGATTTATTCAAACGGCTGATTCATTCAGGAAAGAAGCAAGTGATGGGGCATTGTGCACGAGTGTCAAATGCGATGTCAGCTTACAATGACTTGCACATCATTAAAACAATAATCCCAATATCATCATAGACAATTATACATATCGCACGCGGCACACCCCTACGCACATAAAGAATGAACTTACAATTGAACTGACATTAACACATTTTCTTCTCCTTCCCTCCTCCTTTCGCGTGCAGGAGACTGACGTAATATGCTGCCGTAAATGATAAGAATTGTCACGTGAACAAGCAAATCCACAAAAAAAGAATAATAAAGAAATGTGTATGGTAATGAGATAGTTGTTTTTTTTGTTTTTTATTAGGCCGCGTGTCCACCAAAGCGTTTTAGCCAGCGTCATCTAAAATTTAAGACCTCTCGTAAGTAAAAAAGAAGACTTTTTAAGGCCTTAAATAAAAAAAAAGTTTTAGACTTTTTAAGGATTCGCGGGAACCCTGTTAGGATTATGATACTAGTTACAGCTACTAAACTTTACTTCTGTGATTATACTTATATATATATATATATATATATTGTTGAGATTACTGGTTGAAAAGAAAGATTAATGATTTTTTCTTTAAGTTTGAAAGAACTTGCAAAGCAGTGCTTTTATCCTTTTTTGTAAAGGGTACATCCTGTAAATCCAAGAGGATGAAAGGATTGCGGCAGCAAAAACAATTTCATCCTGGTCTTCGCCCAGTGCTCAGGAAGTGTCATCTGTGAAAGATCAGATGAGTAACAAACATAATATTTAGAACATATATAGATATCAAGTAAACTGGTATCAACAGTGATATCAGATAAATGTATTAAAATGTGTTGTTTACATCAGCGATGACTTGTTGCTGTAAGAAAACATGTACATTATCTCAGTACCTGACATCTCTCAGCGGAGTAATTCAGATCAGTGCAGAGCTCAGTGTTGTCGGCTTCCTTTTTCTCTTTATTTTTCTAATTAAAATGTAATAAGATCAAACACATGCATCAATATAATATAATCTGCAACCCTACATAGCATAATTGGTTTGGGAAATGGACGGATAACAGTTGTTTTATAATTAATAATATGTTGTAAGACTCACTTTGCTCATTTTCATTTTAGAGCATTTGACTTCTTCATTTTTCTTCATTGTGTCCTGCACAAGCTTGCGCATCATCATCATCATCATCTTCTTTGCCTGTGATGAGAGAGAAAAGACATATGCGATACGTCATCCAGTATGCTTTAAAGGAGAACTCCGGTCAATTTTAACATTGAGCTCAATTTTTAGTAAATTTGGAGTGCTGTCAATACAGAGAACAACGTCAAAAATCGGTGTTGCCTACACAGTGTTATCCTCTTTTTAAAATTTGCACCCTATTGACTTGAATGGGGCAAGTTTTAAACCTGCTTTTAGCCTCTTAACATCCTTGATGTGTCATTACAAGTGCCCAGCCATGTTGAGTGATTCCTTCAGAGTGAACACGATGAATCACGCACGTGAACTCGACAATCGACTACTGTGGACTTCGACCGAAAACAGGAAGTAAATACAGGTATGTGCGCTTGTTGAATTAACATAATTTTTATTAATATCTTTCACATCTACTGCAGTCAGATTCATCGTGTTCACTCTGAAGGAATCACTCAACATGGCTGGGCACTTGTAATGACACATCAAGGATGTTAAGAGGATAAAAGCAGGTTTAAAACTTGCCCCATTCAAGTCAATAGGGTGCAAATTTTAAAAAGAGGGGTAACACGGTGTAGGCAACACCGATTTTTGTCGTTGTTCTCTGTATTGACAGCACTCCAAATTTACTAAAAATTGAGCTCAATGTTAAAATTGACCGGAGTTCTCCTTTAAGATTTATAATAAGCTTTTGCTGTTGATCTGAATAAAAGATAACTTTTCATTACCTTTTTCTGTTCACTCTCATCTTCAACAGGAACAGTGTTGTGAGTCTTGTGGTCTTCCTCATTACAGGACAGACACACCGACGTATGATCATCTCTACAGAACAACTCCAGAGGTCGGTGATGTTGCTGGATTATTTTAGGATTAATATTCACCACAAGGTCATTCATCACGACCTGCTTTCTCTTTAGGACTCTCCCATGAGGCTCCACTTTAGGCTCACAGTAAAAGCTCGGACACATCAGGATTTCAGATTGAGACCCTAGCTGCTCAAAATCTCTAAGATCTGCTCTATTGTTGAAATTTTCTTTACAGCATGGACATCTGTTGTCATGACTGCTTTCCCAGCATTCCTTCAGACAGGCCTTGCAGAAGATGTGTCCACATGGTGTTTTCACAGGATCAGTGGACAGCTCCAGACAAATTAAGCACTGGAGGTTTTCATCCAGGGCACTGCTTGAGAAAGCCATTTCTGAAAAACAAAACAAAAATAAAATACTTCACATTCATTTCAAAAACTACCTCAAAATATGTGAACTTAAAGACAAAAACAACTTTATATAAAGTAAACAAAAAGTTTACAGTTCAATCAAAAAAAAAAAAAAAAGAGATGTAAATGTATCCATAATTGTTCAAATATGTATTGAAAATAACAATATATATTATTTATGCTAAATATTAGCATCTTTGTATTATATTTAAAATATATATTTATGAGGGGGTAGAAAATCCTGCTATACTCACTTGAAGGTTTGTACAGAGTCTCTTCTTGGACGTCTGTTTTTAAAGGTTGTGAATATTCTGTCATTATCGGTTCCCTCTTGTAACCTTTAAAAAAAATACAAAACGTAATTTGAAAGGCTTAATAAATAGACACATCTCATGGACAGAAAAATATCACATATACTTTACTTTTGTTACTCGTGAAACTAAGCATGTTGCTAGATAAAATGTCATATTATGAAAATGCATTGGAAAAACAAGTAGGCCTATACCTGTGTTTTTCTCGAAGAGTCGCACAATCTCTCTAAGAGCTGTGTTGCATTTTAGATCAGGACATTTGTTGAATGTTTCTTTACAATATGGGCAGGTGCAGACCTGACTGTTGTCCCAGCACTTCTCAAGGCAGGTCTTGCAGAAGTTGTGTCCACATGAAGTAGTGACTGGATCATTGAATATATCCAGACAGATGGAGCACTGAAGCTCTTCAGATAACAGACCACTGGCGCATAACTGGGCTGAAAGCAGAAGAAATGTATTAACTTCAGGAAGTCCTCACTTTTGAAGTGCACACCATCTGTTCTGAATTTAGTAAATATTTTGTACAATATAAGTGTTGTGCAAATGAAATTGTGTGCACATTTATGAAACATGCTTTCTAATAAAAGATTTTAGCTTTAAAATATACCCCTACCTGTTGTGTTTTTCTCAAAGAGTTGCACAATTTCTCTAAGACCTGTGTTGTTCTTTAGATCAGGTCTTTTGTTGAATGTTTCTTTACAATATGGGCATTTGTAATCCTGACTGTTGTCCCAGCATTCTTTCAGACAGGTCTTGCAGAAGTTGTGTCCACATGGAGTGGTGACTGGATCATTGAGCACATCCAGACACACTGGACACTGACGCTCCTCTGTCAGAAGACACCCGCTGCAGAGAACTGGAAAAATGGGGAAATTACTTGAATGAAATAATAATGTTTATAATCCTAACATTTATTAAAATAGTCAACAAAACACAAAGTAATACTTAACATATTAGTAATTCAGTAGGCCTACAGTACTGTGCATTCAAACACCCACCATTTCATTACTGAGTGATTGCATAATGTATGTTCAGACCAGGAAGACTTACATGGAGGCAAATCGATACTTTCTCTTCTATTATGTCTGCAATTTGGTGGTGTTAAGTGTTCTGCCATTTCTTATCGGGCAACAATCCACCAGCTTTAACAACCGGGTTACAGCAAAAATTCACGTTATCCCATAATGGATGTCACCAGGCCTTCCTGGAACGATTGAAGAAGTTAGATCTCTTTTACAATGACACAGCCAAATGACACATCAACAAGTAATAATATATAAACAGACAAATCGAAATCGATTTAAAATAGATTTAGACCGTCACCGAAATAAACAAGAAATGAATAGGTTAAATAGGCCTAAACAAACCGTAAGATGACTGCACTTCAAACTGCGCCAATTAAGCATAAAAATAGTAAATAAATAGTTACAGGTATCAGTCGACTATTTTCTTTCATTTTGTTCTCGGTAAAAACCAAACCGATTTGTTTGAATTTGCCAACTGTGCCATAAAAAGTATTGGATGTATATAAGCTGCGTGTGCAACTACAGAAGAAGTTTCCGAACTCTGAGCCTTGAATTACAGCTGATTAATAGAATACCAACATACTCCAGGTTTCGTTTTGTTGCATTAAAAATATATCTGGAAGGAATCTGTGAAAAATCATCGCTTTGGCTACTGGTTTGAGTTCGCACCTGAGTTCGCATAGGTTCGCACGTATACAAATCTGAAAAAACCAAATGCAGGTAAATATCTAGCCTACGCCACTGTACAATGTCGTAATACATTGTATTGTAAATTAAAGCATTAATTAACATTAAATCACTTTAAATCGATTTCATCACATACCTCTGAATAAACTTTAGCCTTCTGAAAAATCGAAGAAATATGTCCTCGTTTGTCTGAGTAGCTATAGTTTCACTTCTCCAAACGTAGGCTACTGTCATGTAAATTGTAGGGCTGATTTCACCCCCTAGCGGAAGATACCGCATCGAAATTAAAAACAAAGTGTAGTCTAAAACTCACAACAACATTATCGTGATCAGGCGATTAGCCTAATCTGTTCTGTATAGTGATAATCTTTTTTTATTCTTTACCCAAATGTATGAATTCTGTTTAGTGTGTTGACAGGATAGCCACCTCTAGAAATGCAAGTTTAGACTTCTAAAACTATCTGTTCAGACTTCTTTGGCATTGTCATATATTACGTAAATTAATTGTACTTCTAAAAAGTGCAACTGTAAATATATTGTAAAGAAAATGTAGGCTATACAAAACCAATGCTGAAAACAAAATTCACTAATGCAAAAAAACCACAAAAAAAACACATTGATTAGAGCAAAGCACATACAAATATAGAACTGGCATTCATATTTTCATGTAATTTGTATCCTTAGATAGGCTAATATATTAATACATATTTTCTATTTCACACTTTTTCTATTTATTAATTTTTTCATTTGAAATGTAATTCATTCATTGTAATTACCAGTTGTGATGAGGAGCTACGTTTTTACCTTTTCTATTAAAACAGTGAAAGTTTCTTAGTGAAAGTATATGAGACCTGGGCCTGTATGTATAAAGCCACTCAGAGTAAAATTTTAGTCTCAAGTTTGTCAAAATCTTATTCCTAAACTTAAGAATAAGTGTGATTCATAAAGGTTCCTAAGTGTTAAGACTTGGTCACAGCTCCTAAATTATTTAAGAGAGCTGGAGAGGTCTCCTAACCTAGTTAGGAGTAACAAGATGGTAGCAGAGAGGACGCGGCCATGCACTTTTCAATGAAAATATGATGTATTGTAGTTAAATGTGTTGATCAAACGATAACAAAGTTTAATCATCAAGGTATTCTTTAGTAACTTACCTTTAATAAATTTTATGGCAATGAAATGAAAGTAATAATTATATTTTTGGCAACTGGACAAATGCAGCAGTGCATCTGTGATGACTTGAGTCCTTCAGTCCACAGTTAGCAGGCTCTTGAATAGCACTATTGTGACACTGACCACACCAAATATACAGAAGTGGCCAAAAGTGATGTGCAAAGTTTTTTTTTTTAAATGACCCTACAAGTTTGCTTAAACCATCAAATTATGAGGAAAATATTTTTATATTTATATTTTGTTAAGAAGAACAAAACACTAAACTTAGTGAAGGTATTTATCTTACAAAATTATTTCAAGTTACCTTTATTTCTACAGTGCTTTTTACAATACAGATTGTTTCAAAGCAGCTTTACATAGATTACAGGAAAATAATGTAACAAAGTTAGTCTTGGCTGTACAGCAACTCTAGAAGAAAATAGTGTCATTGTCCTGCTTAAGTAAGTTCAGTGTTGATTCATTTCTACCAGAAAGACTCGGAAAAATGACGTGACAAAGTATACATTTATTAACAGCCCATCAAGCAAGTATTGTGTTATAAGGTTCTTTGGCGTAGGCCCGCCCATAGCTCGCAATCCGAGGGGACGGAGTCTGCATTTCCTGCCTGAAGACGAAGGCAGGGGCGCAGCCGACCCCCCGAGGGATGAGGTATGGACAGATGAAGGACCCCCGGGTGGTATGGGGAGGGACCATCCTGGTGGTGGTGGTGGGGAGGTTGGAGGGGAATGTAGGCGTCAGCATCTGAGACGTGTGTAAGTACCGATCTTTTAGAACACGATTTGATAGATGAGAAGGTAATAAGTGACGTGACAATTTAGTCTTCCTGGCAGAACTTAAGCTAAAGCTTTAATTTCCAATGTAAAAAATCATTAGTTATCTATTTAGTTCATTTATCTATACAGGCAGATCAATATTATTGTTGAATATTAAGTGACAAAAAAGGGCAAACTACAGCTACAGGTTTTAGAAAAACTAAAAAGCTCACAGGAGAAAAAAAATCATACATTGTCTGCAATATAGTCATTTATTAATATTTAATTGTCCTCTCTTGTTTATTCACGTGTTCATAATTTCTTTGTTTGACAGCCTGGCTAACAATTATGTCTGTACAATTTGGAATGTTTCATTGTGTTTTCACAAATAAACAATTGACTCCAGGCACAACTACACAATACGCTTACAAAATATTTAACACATTTTTAATACTATTTGAATAAAGGGTGAATCTGACAATTTTCCTTCAATACTAATTTGTGATCATTTTGCACAATGCAAAGCAATTAAAAAAATATATTTAAATATTAAAGTTTCAGTGTCTTAATTAAATAATTGTATTATAATTACATTACTTAATTGGTGTCATGCTGTTGTGACCTCACCCTTGGAGGCTCACTATTGGCTGATTCAGAGGTTGAGGGCGGCCATTTTGGGTTCACATCATTGTAGTCCTTAGTTCACAGCACTTAAGTCCCACTTTAAGAATCAGTCTTATACTTTACTGAAAGTTGCTTTTAGCTGCTTTATAAAAGTCTCCTACTCTTAGAAAAGTCCTACTCTTTACTAAGTATTTTTTGATACTTAAGTCAAAGCTTGAGACTATTCTTAAGAGCATTTCTTAGAAGTTTTATACATAAGGGCCCTGGATTCCACACCATAAAAGGAGACCATAATCCATACACACCCACCTTCCAGGGCTTAACTCTCAGAGACAGAAAAACAAGATAATCATTCATTGACAACCTCATAGTCTTTGGTTCCTCAGCCTCACAATTCAGAAACCAGTCTCAGGAAATGGTGTGACGATCCCCATTTAAGCAGATGCTCTGATCACTCCTAAATCCCACTCAGTTTTCCCCTTTACCAGCACCTCACAGTAAATTCTCCCAGAGAAACCCTCTTTTGCCAGGACGCAGGGGACAGAAATCAAACCTCTTGTCATTGTGGGATGTATTAGTCTCTATGTCTCGTCTCAGACAGGATGAGCTTTGGATGAGCTTTATCAGGATCCAGAATCACATCCAATTGAAAGAGAAACCAGAATATATGAATCACAGCTTCAGAATTCAAAGATTTTGATGAGTTAAATATTCAAAACAAAGATGTTTGACAAGAGTTCAGTATTTGAATTTAATCCAGCTCTAAGACAATTTTGAATTATTTTTTGGTTAAAATTTTAGTAATTTTGCCATTTTTATTTCTATAATTTTATTTCATTTTTTTGTCTATACAGTTATGTTTAGTTGTGTTAGTAGGCCTACATCAGGTTAAACTAAATGAGAAATGTTAAACCTAGCTGACATCAATCAATTTGAAAGAACTCAGATCATGCACATTACCACAAAACTGAAATCATTTAAAAATGTTTTGAATGTTTGAGAGATGCCAGTGTTTGAAGTTTTTGTTTTTCATTCGAAGATTAAGTTAATCGCTCAGTGATAAAAAACACTCAAATAAATCATGTGCTCAGAAACGGCATTCCAGACACATATCAAAATGATATTGGAGGCTTTAATGATTAAAAGCCATAGGCAATGAATTGATATACCAAGCCATTATTGACAAAATGGAATACATTAATATTTCTATATTGTCCTATTAATCTAATATTTTACTTCCATTTCTGGAGAGCGAAAATGCATCAGTTACATTTGAGCAATAAAATGGTTTACTTTAAATGTTAAATCATCTGGTCATTTTTAACAACATGAATACATTTCTGAGGAAAAGTGTTTAGCTGCTGCACAAATCTTTAATATAAACATGAGCTGACACAACGTTAAGATACTTACAATGATTTAACTTCAAAGTTTAAGTGTCTTCAGTTTTTAAAAAGTGTCGGTAGCAAAAGTTAATGCTGCTCAAAAAGACATTTCCTGGTTGTTTTAATACCCTGCCGTGATTGGACAAACAATAGGGTCCTGGAATTATGGTATTATCTATTCAGTCTCAGTATCCGACAAAAACATCAAAATAATAGAGATAATGGTGTGATTTTTGTGTGTGTGTAAATTACTGTCATGATTCAATAAGTTTCATCAATAAAACAAATTTCATTTTAAATTCATCTTTATTTGAGGTGTACTGTAATGTTAGAAACATGATTGTGAAAAGAAATGTTCTGCAAGCAAAAAAATAATTTAATTATTTTATTACAAATGACAATTGTTGTTAATTTTTTCTACAAATAGTTATGATTGCCTAAAATCCACTTATTCTTGCTGACAGGTGAGGTGATCAGTGGGGCTGAATTTGTATCTCCATTATTAAAGCCTGGGCTGAAGTAAGGATAGAGTTTCTCTGTAAAAGACTGATCGGTGAAAGAGTAGATATGAGACCTGGACTCCACATCATAAAACGAGACCAGACCCTCCTCATAATCCACAAACACACCCACCTTCTGGGGCTTCACTTTCAGGGAGAGAGACACAGACAGACAGTCACAGGCCTTGTACTCGCTTCCATTCCTCAACCACAGAGTCCAGAGTCCATTCCTTGGACTCAGAGTGATTATTCCCTTCCTGATAACAGACTCCCTCGCCACACCTAAGTCCCACTCAGTTTTCCCTTCTACTTGCACCTCAAAATAAAATTTCCCAGAGGAGAATCCCTCCTTCCCCAGGACACTGGGACATTTATCAAACCTCCATGGATTGTCTGGGACAATCTGTCGCGTTTCTCCATATCCAACTTGTTTGTCATCTTCAGACAAGAGGAGTTTTGGGTGCGCAGTTTCAGGATCCATAGTCACATTCACTGAGAGACAGATCAGAACATGTACTTAGCAGACTTTTAACATACTTGTGTAGTATGGGATAAACAATACAACCATAGTATAAGGGTATTGCATTAACTTTTTCTTTTTGTTATTGTCCCATTAAAACTTCCTGGAAATGTTTTACAATGTGTGTTCGTCATTTATATTTGCTACTTTTCAAACGCCCTTTATGTATAGATTGTATTCTTTTACACTTGTCCCAGACTTTCAATCTCAAAATATTATGTATTACTTTTAGTAAAAAATAAAATGAATAAAAAGTCAGAATTCTCCTGTGATGTATGTATATCCAAAGCTGGACATTGTTTGTAGACAAATTAAACTAGTGAGAAACGTGAGAATCTTTTTTAAAAAGTTCACACAGACCAAAGTACCCATAGTTGAGGAAACACCATACATCTATAAATGTGAAAATGTTTGTGTATGCATGTTTAAATGTAGGGAAATGGCACAGATGACTTGTACCTGTAAACTTCTCAATCCGCCTCAGCTCTGTGGAAACAATTTATTAATTTGATTAGTATTCTCTAAAGAACGTAAATAAGTTGTAGGACAAGTAAAAAAAAACATTGTTCTCTTAGCAATGTTTTTGCATATTGTGCCAGTGATACTTCTCTTTTTTTTGTGCCAATTTGAATATAATATTATTTTGAATTTAATAAATTAGCAACACAAATGTTAAAATACAAATTCATTTGAGAGCGTTTCATGTTTTGATATGTGTATCTGCAGGGCCTTCAAACATGTGACCCAGGCTTAAACCGTAATGGTCTCTGGAGATATATTAATAAAGTTTGAGGTTGGCAAGATTTTTTTATTTTTATTATTATGCTCACCATGATCAAAATGACAGTAAAAACACCTTTATTATGAAATATGATAACCATTTTGATTGTATTTTACTATAATTTAAAATGTAAATAATGCTGCGTAATATTTTTGTATAAATTGTGATACCGGTACATTTTTTTCAGGATTTTTTGCTGAATAGAAAATTTATAAGAACAGCATTTATTTGAAATAGAAAACTTTTGTAGCATCACAAGTCTTTACTGTCACTTTTGATCAATTTAATGCATCCTTGCTAAAAAAAAATTATAAATAAATAAATAAATCTTACTCTATCAATCTTAGCTTTTAAGCGTAATTTAAGCATAAAAAAAAAATAATAAAAAAAAATCACATAAAAAATAATAATATTCTAATTATAACAGTGAGAAGCTCACCGGCTCCTGTAATCTTCACCATTGCACCATTGAGATATTCTTGATGCTTTGATAGAGCTCTCCTCAGAGCGTCCTCCCTCAGATTAGTGTCAGTACTGATCCCAGTCCAGATCTTGGTGTCTAACGGGCTGCACAGGGACGGGTAAATCTACAGCAGGAGAGAAGCATGTTGAGTGTTGTCCTGTGATGTGCTGTGAGCAGAGAGACGGACTGACACTGACCTGTAGGAGGCGCAGGTGATCTTCAGTGTGTGAGAGCTGCTCCAGCTCAGTGTTTCTCCTCTTCAGCTCAGTGATCTCCTGCTCCAGCTCTTTAATGAGCTCTTCAGCCTGCTTCTCTTCTGCTTTCTGCTTCTGCTCCATCACCTCCAGCAGCTCAGACTGACAGCTCTCAACGGAGCGGATCAGATCCGCGAACAGCTCAACACAGTCCGCTTTCTCCTTTTCTGAGCTTTGCTAAATAAAGGACAATGTACAGTCAGTCTTATGACATGGATACCATGCAGATAAATAATTATGTGGATGTGACATGAATTATTAATTTGAATTAAAAGCTAATTCTCACAGGTCATTTTTGTTGCAACTGATAAATGAGATGCAAGAGAATACACTAGACAGACAGTCAGATATAGATATATTCTATTGTAACTATTCTTATCTCTATGTTTATTTATACCAAACATTTTATATCATAGCTCTTATTTTCACTTTTAATAAAATGCTACCATTTTCACTTTTCTACTGTCCAGCGACAATTCAGAAAACGCCTATACAGTAACGACCGTAACTTGAACAGAACATTTTTCCATCATGCATTATTCCACTGCACTGCTTTTTCATTGTTTAAACACGCACTATGGTAGACGGACATGTTTGACAGTTGCCCAAAGCTGATCTTAAGGTAAACAGCGCATTCTTATTTCAGTGTTGTTATTTTGCAGACAGTTTGCCTTGTGAATTCAGTGTAACAGCAAGGTTTCAACTGAACTATGCATATGCATTTTATACTCGCATTACATTCTTGGTCCGTTCATGCAATACATGCACGTTCTTAAAAGAGCGAGGTTTTCTAGCATATTTCAACTGCGGCCAAATGACACTTTAAAATCAGTCAGAGATACAAGTAAATATGAAGATACATATTCACTCATGAAGATTTTCATGAAGAATACACAATTACATTTTAAGGCTTACCCTGTCTTCGTTCAATACTCTGTCTCTAAGAAAATCAGGGGTCTTTTTCTGAGGGTTGTGGTCTGTGGCTGGCTTCCGCTTGCTGCTTGCTCTCTCCAGAAGATCTTACACACACACACGCATGTATAACTCTGCTAGAGAGCTCAAAAAGCCCCCATTTTATAATCACTATGACGCAAAATATCTCTACCATTTGCGCATATGTTGCTTCTACTTGCGTCAACATATTTCCTGCGTGCGTTAATTGTTACATTACTTGCTTCAATGCTTTCCTGTTTGCGTTAATGACATTAGCAATACACACATTATTTATTGTACATTTTATCAGTTTTCTACCTTTCTAGACATTTAACTCCTGTTATTACACACAGCAATGCTCCTGTTCCCCAGAACCCATGTTCACCCACACACATAATGCACCATACGGCATCTTTACAGGATGTGGTCTATACATGTGTGCACGCACAGAATATGTTTTTGTCACTTTATGAAAACTTCATGGCCCCTAGAGATTTTCCAAGATCTAATTGTTTAGAAGAGAGCACTCCATTTCTCTTGACAATGAACTGCTAAAATGTATACCTTGAATGCAATTTATGTACATAATTAAATAGATCAATCAATGTTGTGTTTCGATCACATTAAAACTTTGTATGAACATGCAACAAGACATACCTTGCTGAGGTGTACCAAGCATTTGATATCTTCAATTTTCTTCATTCTGTTCTGAATCATCAAATGAACCTCAGCCTGCCTTCTCCCAAACTGAGACTGTGGACAGAAATTAAGCGTTTTTTTAGGCAAAGTCATTAAAGTACAAATAAATATAGATTAAGCGTCTCTCACCTTCCGTTCTTCACTCTCCTCCTCTACAGTAACCGTGTTGTGGGTTTTGTGGTCTGTTATCGTACACAACGTGCACACACACATCTGATCATCTCTGCAGAACAGCTCCAGGGGACTCTTGTGCTTTGGGCAAATATAAATCTCCAGATTCTCTACAGGGTTGATAAGTTTGTGTTTCTTCAGTTTTTCTACGGTGTCATGAGGCTCTAGGTGAGTTTTACAGAAAGATCCTTCACAATGCAGGCAAGACTTTAAAGCACCTCTCTTTATTTTTGTGCAGGCATCACATGGTATTACTCCAGGTTGGACAGGGCTTTCTACCCTTTTCAGTTGTTCAATGAGATCTCTGAACTCTCTGTTGATGTCAAGATCTGGTCTCAAGTGAAAGTCCTTCTTGCAAAGGGGGCATCGAGTCTCCAAACTGCTGTCCCAGTGTTTGCTGATACATTCCATGCAGAAGTTGTGTCCACACGGAATGGTTGCTGGGTCGGTGAAGATATCCTGACATATTGAACAAAGGCATTGTTCTGCAGCCTGGGAAGTGCTGGAAGAAGCCATCACTGGAGGGGGAAGGAAATAATGATTGTACAAAGCATATAAATACACACTTAGGATATAAGATAACTCTGCCTGTCCCTCCCTTTTAAACAAATGTAACCTGTCAAACCGGTTTTGAGACAGGATGTGAAATGCAGAACATAGTTTAATTGACATTACACAAAATATTTGCATTACAAACAAATTAAATTTGAAAATGCCACATTTGCACAATTATTCATACATTAAAATAAATCATCAAATGTAATAAATCATCAAATGCATCATCAAATGCATGAGTTAACAAGCACAAAAAAAAGAATACATTTCACTAGCAAATTAGAAGATGTCCTTACCTCTAAGTTGGTGTGTCCTCAGTGCAGCTGTGGTGAAGGAGTGTACATTGCCACCTGTTCCTCCTCATTGTACGTCACCTTATTTTATAACATCATAACCCCTCCCATGCAATTATGTTGCAACTGACTTTACTCTGTATTGTGCAGTAACACTATCATTTTAAGGCTGACTGACGTTCTCAGTAAGATGCACGCTGAGAGAAGAAATCACAGGGAAATCTTTTAAATAATCTGTATGTAATATGTTCTGCATGATCTACTACTTGTAGGTTTTAAATGTAATAAAAGAAGGGCGGCAGCATGTTTACATTCAGCTTGAAAAACAGATCAAGGGCTTTACAGACAAACACAACTATTTATATTCAAATTGCAAACAAATATTTTCTAATGCTCAAGATATTTAACATTATGTACCTACAAAGCAAAGAACACACACCACAAGTCATGATTATCTAATTGATTTATTTTCACAATACAATACAGGAATGTTAACTCCTGAACATCTGAAATAATTTGATCTGGAATTATTTGAAGTGAAATATATGGGAAAAAAATATATCAATATCAGTATGGATTAAATTAAACCGTCCACTTATCAGCCAACTGGGACCATCTGGCTCTAGTTAAGTGGGGAAATGGGTTTCATTTCTTTCACATTCATTCTAATCTGCTCCATCAGCAAATTTAATCATAATCAATGAGAACACTAACTGTAATGGAATATCAATAGTATAAACAGTATAACAAATTGAAATTAAATTATTAAGCTCAATTAAGTGTTAAGTAGAAAAGATTTGAGTCTAACGATCAAACCAAGGCTAAAATGCATAAAATCATGCCAATACTATGACAAAAACTGATTAAGACTTCGAAAGATTGTGTAATACCACTGTATTTGCAATATACAAACACAGGAAAAACTGTTAAAAGGGTCAAAAATACCCTTGCTTTGGTCTTCAAATATATGCTAATAGAATGGTAGTACATAACGGATGTCTTTAGCATATTGTATAACAGAGCGCTAATACTGTAATAATCTATTAAAGGATTTGAGTTGGTCCAGGAAGAATAGAATATCAAATCAGAAAATCCCAGAATTATAAGACATTAGGCAGACAGTTAGATAAAAATGACAACAAAGTCTGAATTATTTGGTTAAATTATAAGGCTCTAATAGAATATCTTGTCTAAGGTTGTTTAGACAAATTTAACTAAAAAATAACTCAAGATTTCAGGTTATGACCTAAAAGAAAAACTGCACAAAACATACACTATCATTACAGTGTCCTTGAATACTTCAAAAATTCTAAACTTCTATTTTCAAACTTAGAAGTTTCCAAAGACTGGTTAATAAGAAAAATGAAAGCCCAAGTTATAGCCAATACAGTATCTGGTGAATTCAAAAGCTGACGTGTGAACCCCAAAAAACACATTAAACGCTAAATGCAATGTAAGTATGTGTGCATGACCGTGGAGAGAATAAAATGACCTTTGCATGGATTTGGCATACTTTGGCCCAATATGGACCTGGTTAGACCTTAGAACTGGCTTAATTATCATTACCAAACACTGTGTTGAGTTGTTGGGTCACCCTAATGAAGGTGGTACGACGACTCAGCTCTTTCAGCTTGGCAGCACCCACGTACGTGCAGGTGGAACGAACTCCACCCAGCACATCCCTCACCGTCACCTCCACAGGCCCTTTGTAAGGCACTTCAACCGTTTTACCCTCCGATGCCCTGAAAACACAATAATGACAGCCAATCTTAATCAACTCATGAGTTGTGTTGATGGTCTGGACATCTTTTTAAACCAGAATACATGGTTTTAAATCAAACTGCCCATTCGCTTTCATACCCAGGCTTGTTTTTTGCGTGATCATTATTTACCAAGTAACATGAATACAATGTACAAACCACTAGATAAAATAATCAACAAGCTCCAGCATGTGCTTACCTATAGTCTGCTACACCTCCTGCATGCCTCTTCATGGCCGTGTCTGAGCTCATGCCGTAGAACAGTTTGTACTTTGTGCCGTTTTTCTCGATGGTTTCGCCCCCACTCTCAGAATGGCCAGCAAGCATTCCTCCCAGCATCACAAAGTCAGCCCCCGCCCCTGTCACACAGTTTAGCCAATCAAAACACAAGCCTAATGTGACTAGTTGAAACTGGAAGAGAAATATTATTGAAGTGTATTCAGTCCATACCATTGCTTAGACACGATTAAATTCGTTAATTTAGCATGAGGTACAGAGATTACCTTGCATAACTTTTAAAGTGAAAGATACATTTTGTTTTTGCTTTTGAAATTAGCACTCAGTTCTGAAAACAATCTGCAGTTTGTCAATCAAGGGAGGATGTGTAGAAAGGAGGAAGGATATTTTTATCATTCACAGTAGATGTTTTTTATGTTTATGTTTCAGCTTTTTGTTTTTATATACTGTTTTTTTATTTTCAACATGTACACATAACTGTGTGAATCAATATTTTGGGAAATTGTATGAAAACTGTGAATCAATATTTTGGGAAATTGTATGAAAACTGAAAATCAGATAAGTCAGATAATCAGATAAGTTCTCTGTCAATGTTGCTTGCAGTTCCAATGTTGCTAGGCAACCACAAACAGCCTGCAGTAACTCAAGCATACTGTCTGATCTGCCCCAAACTTCACATGTTTGAGAAAAGTCCTGTCCTGAACACATGAACATGCTCATATTTGGTTATAGTAATAGTGCCACCTGCTGGTAGCAGGAAGTGTGGTAAATACAAATGACTTTAACATAGTCCTACTATATTTACATACTGCCCACTGTGCTCTGTTTTCCTAAAGGCGCCGGGTGGCGGTGCCACGGGTGCAAAATTTACATCTGATACGGGTTTCAGAATTGGGTGGGGAAAAGGGCAAAAAGTGGGGCAAACTAATAATTCGACTAATTGCCCCTGGTGCTACGTTTCACGTACGTGGACGAAATTTGGTACATATATGTAATGACCCAATACCTACTAAAAAGTATCTTGGAGCATAGCCCTAAACACAACCAGAAGTCTGCCATTTTTATTTCCTCTCCGATTTTTGTGCAGTTTTTGCCATTTTCAGGCTTAGTACTTTAACAAATTCCTCCTACAGTTTTGATATGATCCTCTTCAAATTGTTTCCTGTCCTGTCCTGAAAACATAACTGGTAGCAGGAAGTGTGGCAAATACAAATTTTTTTTACATAGTCCTCCTATATTTACATACTGCCCGCCGTGCTCTGTTTTCCTAAAGGCGCCGGGTGGCGGTGGCACGGGTGCGAGGGCCCTTTCCATCGCTGCTTGCAGCTTTAATTGTATGTTGTTTTCTTTTTCTCTCTCACACGTTTCAATTCTAATCTGCTTTCTATAGCCATATACTGTGTAAAAATAACTACAGAAAAATACTTATTTCTGTAGTCAAGGTCAGTAGGCCTGGGAAAAGTCTATGGAGTCAGATAAAACATTTCCAATTAAAACACCTTTACATGCATAAAGTAAACATATTATGGGATGTTGAGAAAGACCAAGGTGGACATTTGCTTATGAAATACATTTTTGATTTCTTTGGTCAATGATAAATGATACTAGATCACGATCACAGACAAATAAATCTAGTTTGATTTTTACCATTGAGAGACCTGACTTTATTTAACAGATGCATTTCCACCACTTCACCAACAGCTGAAAATGTGGCCTTCACGGCCACGGGTAGTAAGGCAACAAGGAATGTCCGAGTCCAATGTTCAAACTAGAAGGATTCCTCTGGTGATTGTTTTCAGTGACACAGTTGACCCTTTTTTAATGGTTGTATATACAAATTATTTTAATGCACACCAGAAATGTGTATTTATAGTTTAATTGAGTTCATGTCATAACTAATACATTTGTAACATTCACATTGTTATTGAACTAAACTGAATCAACAGTGAACAAAATTGAGCTGAATAATGATACTACTGTCTTTTTTGAGCTGCTTTACAGCTGATGTTGTATTCGTTTCATAATTGAAGAAACAATCTGCATACTGTAAAATCTGTATACTTTAAAAAGTACTATATAAATAAAGGTGACTTGACCTGATGTGATTATGCCTCTTATACCATGATTACTAGCCAGCATGGATAAGATAAAGCTGTCATTGATGTTTGCAGCACAAAATTAAACGGATTAAAAATAAAACTATTCTTTGTTAGTTATTTTATCAAAGGGTCTATCTAAAAAAAAATCGATTTAGAATTCTGAAGTGAAATGTAGATTACATTGATTTGAATGAAGTCGAGAAAGAGATTTTGCGTGTGAATTACTTGCGTCTCTATATAGTGTGAGCTTTATCACTATGATGGTCAATTTAAATCATTCTGTTGACTATAAGTAACATTGCACCTACATGTCTACTTACTCTCAGAGTGTCAGTACAGTATTAGTATACTGGTAGAGTTAGAATAAGTTGACATATACTTGCAAAGCTACTTATAGTCAGTAGAAAGTCTGTTGGAGGACCATCACAATAAAGAGTTAGCAGATATTAAGCAGACAGTCTACTAATTATCTAATGAGAGTTAGTTGACATGTACGTTACAGCGTTACTTATAGTCAACAGAATGTTTAAAAGGGACCATCAAAATAAAGTGTTACCAAATATCAATATAAAATATAATGTAACTTTTTATATTTTTTTTAAATCAATTATAGTGTAAGTGTAGCTTTCAGTAGATAAGTTATTTATTTTATAAATAAAATAAAAGGGCAGCAGCTCAAAACAAGTGTCTGTGCTCCTCAATGTTTCATTGTGTACACAATCTCTTGCCTAAATATAAAGTCTCTGCCTCAATAAAAAAATGCTGTTAGTTTTTGTGTGATTGAGTACAGGCACGTCGGCTTATCTTTGTGGGAAAATGTGCTTCTCTTGCCTTGTCGTGGCTTGGAATTTAATGGGGAATCAGATATATGTTTTTAGACGCAAATCAGATGTCCAGATATTGGATATGTATCTGATTTAAAACCACATTTGGAAGTGGTCCAGAAGATATACAAAAAATTCTGATATTGTGTGGATTTTTCTCTCGTGTGCAACAATATCAGATCTTTGTTAAAGCCCAAGACTCACCAAATGCCTTGGAGACGTCACCTGGGCAGGTACATCCTCCATCCTACAGAAAGACAAGAACAGATGAGTCCCACATATTGATCAAAGATTCTTTATACACAAAGCATGCAAGTAGCATGGTGGGACTGTTACTATTAATTTCTATTGAGAGAAGTTTGCTCTCAAACACAAGAGTCTCACAGATATGATGTGTCCACTCAGGCCGTGTGCAGCGTCAGCGCACTCAATGACTGCACTCAGCTGAGGATAACCCACGCCGGTCTTCTTACGAGTGGTGCACACAGAACCTACACACGTGAAAATACGTGTGAAAATGGTGTAATATGAATTTGAACACCATCTGAAACTTTGTCAATAATTGACTGCTGATGTCACCTGGTCCAATGCCCACTTTGATGATGTCAGCACCAGCAAGAATCAGCTCTTCGACCATCTCTCCAGTGACCACATTGCCAGCCTACAAAACACAAATGGATTTCAAAATATTAAGAAATTAGATAATGCAAACAAAAAGTTTAAATGTTGACGTTGAAAGGTAACTGACCATGATCGTGTGCGTAGCGAACATCTGCCTCACGTCTTTCACAAAGTTGACAAAGTGTTCGGAGTAGCCATTGGCTACATCCACACAAATGTACTGAATTTGAGGTACAGCAGCCATAATGGCCCCCAATCTCTCAAAATCCCCCTCACTCGTCCCTGTGCTGACGGCTACACTCTGGAGACAGAAAGAAAGAGGAAGTGTGTCTGAGCCAGATCATCTAAATATCAACAATCTAGAGAACCATAGACTGGATTATAAAATCTAGCAAAGATGCTGCTCACCTGTAAGCATTCTGGGTGCTTGGCAGCAAACTCCTTCCAGTCATCCACACAGTAATGCTTATGTATGGCTGTAAAGAGAGTAAACTACACAAAAAAAAGAAAAAAGATTTCAACTATTAATAACGTATATAATATATAAACATTTGCAGTCTGTTAAATGGACAAAAGGGTATAAAAAAATAAAAAATAAACTAAATTATAGCTATCAAAACTTCACATAAATATTCTTTGTTCTCTTAGAAAACCAATAATTCATTTCAAACATCTGTTTTTCATGCATCTAACCAAAACTGGGTACAGGTGCAGGATACATGACAACAAACGTACAAATGTCCACATGGTCACATAATTGCTCTATTTTGACCACTGGACTCCACATCAAGTCATGCTGACATAAAATATAGACCAGTGATATTGTGTTTGTGATAGTTTTTCTGTTCTTTAACATTTTTGACATTATGAAAGTATTTGTTTAGGCTGTTCAGCTGTGTGACAATTCTAAGAGTTCATTCATACTTGATGTAAGGCTAAAGCCATTTCAAAAGTCCCCACGGTGTCCATGTTGGCGGCGATGATGGGAATCCCACGATAACTGCCCTTCGAGTTTCTGAAAGTGAAACTGCGCATGAGATCCACCTGAAACAGAAGAGTGTGGAAAAAAAGTAATGAAACAGAACCCAAAATGTAGTTAACATTGCACTGGATGTGTGATTGCAATGAAACTTTAAATAAACTGAGGCCAGACCAAACCTAATACTCAATATGTCTCCTTTAATGCAAATGGAAATGTATCAAGAATGACTAACCTCACTGCGAGATTTGAGAGTGCTTCTTTTGGGTCGAAGCAGCACGTCCTTGAAGTCGAGCTTGATATCATTTTCTATACGTGGCATGGCTGCTGAAGAGGATGGCCTTGAACCTGTATCTCACTGTCTGTAACAACACAAGAGAAGAGCAAAACATTCCCACTACAGTTATGGGAGTTGCAGGGGTTGAGAATGGAAGGGGGAGGGTGATACACTGTTAGAGGAAATATACTTTTTTATATAAATATCTCAAAACTGCATATATGTTCAAACTCTTTGTAATATCAAATAGTTTTCCATTTGAGACAGAATAGTTATTACATTTGAGAGAGGAGAGTTAACCAGTGCATCATAAACTAATCGAATTAAATTACCCTTAAATGCATCACATCTGGTTATGTGTTCTGCACATGTCTAGTCTAACTGTCAGACAACGAGTCCTAGGCCATAAGAGCATAACTTCTAAGTCACCTTGACACTAAATGTTTTTGCTGTTTATTACAAACAAATATAAACCCGTACTTATTCATATACTTTATTTACCAAATAAAATATTATCCTACCTATAATTGGAGACGTGCACCTCCTTGTAGGTATATATGAGAGAATGAAACCTGTTTCCGGGTTGGAAGCGGTCATGTTAGGAGGACGGTATTTTACGGCTGTCAGCGCATGTAGTCTCTGTCCTGACG
Source organism: Phoxinus phoxinus (assembly GCF_949152265.1). Taxonomy (NCBI): domain Eukaryota; kingdom Metazoa; phylum Chordata; class Actinopteri; order Cypriniformes; family Leuciscidae; genus Phoxinus; species Phoxinus phoxinus. The sequence goes on along the minus strand of NC_136877.1, from coordinate 40,042,525 downwards.
GCTCCCGCGTGAATTCAAGTTCAAACCTTCCGCTAAAAACTACAAAAAACGTTTGCTTCGCAGCTCACTGTCGCAAATTTTATAAAATTGTTCGGGTACGCAGTTTGGATTCAACTAAACTATTGTATTATTTAGTGTTAGTTCAGTAAGCTATGTGATAAATGTAAATAAGCTAAATTTAAGTAATAAAATCTAAAACAATTAGTTAATTTTATAAATTCTAATTCTAACTCGTCTTCTGGCTTCAATGCCGCTATTCTCCTCGGAACTGTTCGTACATACACTAGAATGGTAGGAATTATTTTTCAGTGACACAGGAACTTCGAGTACGGTGCTGGAGAAATTGTGGGAATAACTGATTATAGAAATCTAAACTTCTTCTACCGTCAGTTAATTATATTTGCATCCATTTTTTCCTGCATGTATTTCTAGAGCAAGAGAAGCCACAATGCTAATTAAAGTCAAGGTAAGAATTTAACGAAGAATAATGCATTTCTTTCAGCACGGATATTGTCCAGTTCGCCAGTAACGTTAGCTAATTTAATAATTTTATTAAATAAAGTAATTAATTATAAACGGCACCAGACCCATTAGAAGGAAATCTAATGTCTAAATAAATAACTAATCGTATGCATTGTGTTTTTAAAGACGCTCACTGGCAAAGAAATCGAGATTGACATCGAGCCCACAGACAAGGTAACGTTACAATATAAAATGTTTAAACGATGAACGCTTTGCTGTGTTCACACGCAGTCATTCATATTGTACATTGTAAACCACCATTTGATTTGATGTGCATTCATTTGACGTGTCCATCCTGTTCAGGTGGAGAGAATAAAAGAGAGAGTGGAGGAGAAAGAGGGAATCCCACCCCAGCAACAGAGACTCATCTACAGTGGAAAACAGATGTAAGGCATTTTACTCGCATGCTCATCCGGTACATTTCTGTATCTTTATTTTTAAACCCTCCATCTTTTCCACCTCAGGAATGATGAGAAAACGGCAGCGGATTACAAGATCCAGGGTGGCTCTGTGCTGCATCTGGTTCTTGCTCTAAGAGGTGGGAATCTCCACCAGCATCCCAGCAGACTCCTCCTAACTATATAACCGCCAGTCCTGCCTTGACTACCTTAGATATCCAGTGTACTCGCACATGTCACTAGAAACCATTTGAACCATCTGGACTGACGAGTGGTTGCCACTATAATCTTTGTTTGTTGGAACGTTCATCAGCTTCCTCCTGTTAATGCCACTCCCCCTTAATTTGTTAAGAGCATGACTGTGCTCTTGTTAAGTTTACAAGAAGTGTTAGAAATCAAGGTAAAACTGATGTATCAGTTTGTCAATAAAAATTGATGCAACCATTTAAGCATGTTGTAAGAATGTTTTTTCTTTCTTTCATCGTTCAAAGGTTTTACAGGTTTTCCTTAATCACTTGAGATCAATTCTTGAATTAGAATTTTTTTCAGATCTTTAGATTTGAGTTTCTCATCACTTTAAGTAAATCGCATAAGTGTGCACAAGAGTAAATACAATTTCTTGCTATTTGCAAAATAACTAATTGCACATGGCTTTTCAGTGAAATTGAACTCTTCACAACTAATAAACAATCATGTGAGCCATCACATGCAAAATGATCCATTCAGTTCTCAAAATCTTTAAGACATGTATATTTCATGAATATCTACGACATGGAATGTTTTCTGTATACATGAATCAATTTGCTACAAAAAAATAAATGTACTGTGTACATACAAATTGGCATTTTTCCCCGCTGTGTATTACGGTATTGACTTTTTCTAGTAGGCTAATTGTTTTACCTGTTTTTACAATCTATGTAAAAAGTGCTGTGACAAAAGTGGCAAATATTTCCAGGGTTGACTGCCAAAAAACATATAAACATTTTGACCAGTTTATGACACAACATTTTTTCCATTTTGGGGGCATTGGCCAATTTACTCACACAATTACTGGGTTTTTGAAGCATAAATTAAATGTTTTGGGTGAGTTACTCCATTTTTCATACATGAAATTGTGATAATTGCACAGTTTAGATAATAATGAGCCAAAGTGATTTAGAAAAACTGTAATATGAAACCATATGGTGAATCAATACGTCACCAGCAAACTGTGACAGCGTTTAAACTATTGAACAAGGTGACCATAATCTTCATACAGTAGGTGGCAGTGCTGCGCGGTTTTCTTTAAGCCTAGAAAAGCACAAGTCTTCCTTGGTTCAGCATTTAGATTTATTCATCTTTTAATACAGACTGTTCAAACAAATACAAAACCTACAGTAAACAAGAAGACTCAGGTACAAACCGTTCACCCCCAGTTATGTGTAAGCGGCCATTTGAGCGTGATGATTAAAAAAAAAAAAAAAAAAAAAAAAAAAATCATTTTAGACTGTACATATCTTAATATAATCTATAAAAGTCATTCTCTTGTTGATTTATTTAGTTGTGAAAAGGACATTCAAAATATTGACATCAATCATTTGTTACTGATGGTGACAATCAAATATACGTGAAAATGAACAGAAATCATTTTGCATGGCTTTTGGTTTCTCATGTATGATTGAATGCGTGTGTGTGGACAGGAAAGCTTTATATTTCAGCACAATCAAAGTCGCATGTTCCATATAAAATATATTGTGTTTGTGTTTATCACACAGCAGGCAGTGCTGGATACTGAGGCACAGCTCAGGAGCAGCGTTACTAGAACCAAAGACGCTCGATACATACAATGATCAAAGTTTACGCAGTCAGTCTGAGATTCATTGATGATAACGACAGGTATCGCCACCGCTTGATCCGGACAGTAAAAACAAAGGCAGTGTTTATTGTGTAAGTGCGAAGGTTATAGATTTGATACTATAGTCATTAAGGAATGTGGGGGGTTAAGCTCATGCAAAATGGATGTGCTATGACTTACAATGTGATCTATATATATTATATTGCTTTTTATACAGCACCTATACATTACAGATCTGAAAAAAAAAAAAAAAAATACAACAAAGAACAATTGGCACTTTCCATAGTCTTCACAAGTGGGTATAATAAGTGTGACATCAACACAGAGGCACAAAGAACAGACCCTGTGACCACTAAAAAGCCTTGTATGTTTGTATGGACAAGTGGCATATATACATACTGAACACTTTAATCATGTATTCTTGAACTGAGCATAAGTCATTTACTTACACATTTAAAAAAATTTTTTTTTGAAAATGTATTAGTTTTAAGGCTTGCTTCATTTTGGTGTGTAGTTTAATTATTTAGTATATTAATGTAATCATTCAGACTATGAATAAATCATATATTTGTTAGCTTGATCGATTGATTCTAGTCCCTTGTATTGCACCTACATTAACATCTACAGTCCATCTACACAATTATGATATATTGTGCATTACATGACTGATTTAACAAGCTCTTCTGACATAACTGATTTCAAGTTTTTGAATATTCATATAATAAATGACAGGACCAAAAGTATAGAACTAGTACATTCTCACAGGCTTTCAGCTACATCACAAACACTAGTTATGCGCCACTATTTTTTTTTTTTTTTTTTCATAGAACCAAACCAATCTGCCATTTTGAATCTGCACCTGTATATAAACTTTCGTAATAATTAAACTGTGTGAAAGTGAATTTATGACTGTGGCTGTAAATCCAATGTCATCGTGAGCCGTATTATCTAAGTCCACACAGAATGAATATACTCTTGCAACACTTAACTTCACAATAGCCTCTTTAAGTTTATATTGAACACTTTTTATCTTCAAAAATATCAGAAAGCAAAATACTCTTTAACAGCGAAATATAACTTTATACAGTTTACATAAAAGTTAAGGCAAATAAAAGAGCTTGAATTGTATCAGGACCAGAGTAACCTGGAAGAAAACTACTCTGAACCACCACAATTGGTTCTTAAATATATGCCTTAAAAATATGATGATTAAAAAAAAAGGTCCCAGAGCTTTCCTTTAGGAAAGAGAAAAGAATAATAATAATTTTATAATAACAAAGAAATATGATTAGAATAAGACAATCAAATATACCAATATATATATATATATATAAAAAGAGTGTTTTGGTGTGATGAAAAACACTTGAAATGAGAAAATGTCAAATTAAAATACAGCTTTGGCTTATAAAAAACACTTTTCTGCTTGGAGTGTTATGACAGAAACCTGAACTGAAAAAATTAAAATAAAGAGGGGGGGGGGGGGGGGGGGGTAAGAATTAGAACATTAGAATGTACTCAGTAATAAATAAATAAATAAAACAAACCCTGCCATATCAGGGTAAGCCATGATGTAGATTGGCATTTTTATCATAAACTGTAATTTACAGAATGGAATTCTAATTCCCTGTGTTTCTCATAGAAAAGAATGTTTCAGAAAAGTTCTTTAAAAAAAAAAATGCAGACCCTTTAGGGCTTTATGTAAGCTCTCATTTTAGTGTTGTAATTCTTTTGCACAGTCGATGGAGTAGAAAGCGGCTGCTGAGAGACTAGCAACTAGAAAGAATGTAGAACTTTTTCTAAGACCACTACAGCAGAACCACATGACCTGTGGAGCAGCTAGTCTTTGTTCATTTCTCTCTGCTGAGCTTAGCCACTTGCACTCCAGTGCAACCCCCTCTTTATGAAAAGGCTAAATATAGTGGTATGTGAAAAAAAATTAGAGTTTGATTTCCAGTGTCAATCTGAATAAGTCTCACGTATGTGAGAGAATGAGTGTTTCTCCATGTGTCCGTTTAGCAGTCAGCTGATTTCGGCGTCTCCACATCTTCTGCTGACAGTGGAACCGACTGTTCCTTCATTTCGATCTCATCTCCAGACTCTTCGTTTTTCTTCTTGTCCTCCATTGGGTAGACCACTACACAAAACTTCTGACCCAGGTATGTCATCTTGTCTGAGAACATAAAGAGAATCATTTAATTTAAGGGGTCTTTCTGAAAGAAGAATCTTATGCTCACCAAGCCAAAGTGTTTTTTGAAAAGTGTCACTTTTAATCAATTTAATACATCCTTGCTGAATAAAAGTATTCATTTATTTACCAAACTTTTGATTAGTAGTGTAAATATAATATAACAAAACAATTTGTTCCCCGCCCTACAGTGCGAGATACATGGTCTCTTTCAGACCTAATACAGAGAAGTGATGTCATCATTAAGCCCCACATATATGTGAACTTTATTCCACTTACCAACAAATGTATTGAAACACTGGGGCTTGTTTTCCCAGTACACGCCCAAGAAATAGACAGGGACACCAGTAAGCATGATGGCCAAGCCAATGCCACACACCACAGGCTCCGAGTACAGAGAGAAGATCAGCAGGAAGGCCCAGAACAGCAGGTAGATGACAGGCCACACCAGACTGATCTGTGAGTTGGAGAAGTAAGGTTAGCAGACAGAAGTAAAAATGTATCTCAAGTTTTCAGCTTATATGGGAGGTATGTAGGGAGTACCAAGAACTGGACAAGCACATCATGATTCAAAGGTTATAGCAAAATATAAATACATTTGCTGAACAGAATGCTGGATATATAACAGATGGCAAGTTACCAGTAAAAAGTCAACAACTACCGAGATCATTGATTTTGTTTTCATACTGTATGGTAATGTTTTTTAACAATTAAATTCAAAATTAGCATAAAATACTTCTGTTCAACATAACATAAAATGTAACACTGGGTTTCAGTAATTCTTGGGACTTACTTTAATTGGCCGGTGCATATCTGGTTGTTTAATCCGAAGCACAATCTGCCCGGCAACAGTGACACCATAGAAGAGGTAGTTGATGAAACCCACATAGTTTATGAGTGTGTACATGTCACTGGTGCACAGCATCAGAATTGTTGAGATGCACTGCGAGAAAGCAAGAGAGAGATTTTTGGCATATCTATAAGAACTGTCTGATATCATATCACATTATCATAAAGACCATTCATACTGGGACTACGGAAGAATGCAGGCCATAAAATCAACAAAAGAACAAGTCAGTCTTAAATTCAGCAACTGTCCAGCGGAATTAAACGATGTGCAACAAATGTGACAGTGAGTTATAAAGACGCACTTAAAGGGAGAGAGAGGTATATACAGTATACTGTATATATGATACTCACAGTGAAGAGCAGAGCTGGAATTGGGGTGCAGCGCTTCACATGAATCATAGCCAGCAGACTAGGGAGATGGCCTTCACGTGCACCCGCGAAGAACAACCTAAACAACATGAGGACAATCCAGCAATACTGTTATTCACAATGCCAATATATTCAGTAGAGGGGAATATGGGAAGATACAGACAGAGCGATAGACAGAACTATACAACGAACAAACGAACGAATGAACGAACGATAGATAGAAAGATAGGTAGATAGATAGAACGACGGATAGATAGATAGATGAGTCTTGTGTATAAATGATGGATGGATGGATGGATGAAGGGAGGGACTGACCGAGAGGAGGTGAAGAGGGAGCCGTTGACCCCCCCAAATGTGGACAAGGCCACAGAGATGGGCATGATCCATGACATCACTCCCAGCAGCTTCTCACCAAACGTCTGGGAGAGAGCAACAGAGTGGTGAAGGAGAGAAAGCAGAGGAAAAGAGGACGTTGATTGAAAACATGCATTATCATGTCCATAATATCTGTATATAATATATTATATATTGAATGCAGAAGATTCTGGAGTCTGATATATCTATTTGAATGGTACACAGGCAGGCATCAAGAGCTCAATACAAGTATCATTTAAAGAACTTTAAATATTGATACTTGGTTAGATATGTCAAAGAATCTCCTGCATGAAGCAAACCAGTCTGTTTGCAGTCCTGAAATGTCTGACTGCTGTGTATGGGCACTCACCACAGCTACAGCATTAGAAGCCAGCAGCTCCTGAGGGCTCATGGCAGTGACGTAGGCAATGTTAGCAAAAACGTACACAAAAGTCACGAGGGGAATGGAGATGAAGATAGCACGGGGGAGGTTTCTGTATGGAAAAATATAAAAACAAGAAAGAGGGAAATAAGTGTTCAGTCAGAAGTAGTACATTGCATTATTTTAGCCAACCAACTACAGTACATACACTACTTTTCAGTCAGTCTGAGGCAGATTCCAGTTGCCTCCTCAAAGCATTGTGTAAAATTATACAGTGATTCTTTTGGCGCTTTAAACTTGTGCAGTTTGATATATTGCAGACCATTCGGACTATTAATCCTCTGTGGGGTTTTTTGCAGGATATTACACATGTATATCTAATTTACACTTATAACAATAACACTAATTAAATACTAAGAACACAGAATTGAATTACTGTGAGCTCTTTAGATGAGAATTGGCTTACACATAGGGGTCGACGAGTTCCTCTGTGACATAATTGAGGAAATTCCAGCCACCGTAGGCGAAGGACCCCTGTAGAAATGCCAGAGCAATCAGACCAACATCATAGTCTTGAAACGGCTCGAAAGCATTGGCCGGCTCCAACCAGTAATACTCGCCTGGAGAAGGAAAAAAAAAGTGTACAATAGTTATCAAACATCAGAGGGAAAATTGTTATAAAATGCCTCTTGTTTATTAGCTAGTTAGTTAACCATTAGCAAACGCTTTCACTCAAAACAGCTTAAAGTAGAGTAATGGCGAACACAGCTCCTCTTGAGCAACTGATGGTCAAGTTCCCTGGTCAAGGACCAAAATGGCATTGTGATCTTAATAACAAACAGTAGTAAGTTTAAGAAAATACAGCTAAACCCAGCTGGATTGAGTTGGTAGAAACCTTGTGACACTGGTAGGTAACCATCTTGGACAACAATACTGTGACCTGATTTTTTTAGCAAGGGGCATTAGATCCAAATGGCTACAATCTTTGGGAGATTCCCACCAGCTAGTAATCCACCAAAGGCAGCCTGAACCAGTTAAGAGACCAGCTACCATGTTCCAAAATACAACTACCACCGTAAACTGGTTTTGACTGGATTTCCTGAACCTACAATCTTTTTGCTCCCTAAGCCATAGTATTAATACCACAATTCAAGGGTCAGGTCTTTGGGTCACATGTTCTCTGTAAACTCTTTGAGAGCATAAATGACCCTGAAGACCCCACATTAAAGAGCAGCCAATGCCAACAAACCCAAATCCAGTCTTTTTTAAATCTTCTGCATGATGGAATCACATCTGTCACTCTCATATTATCAGGTCAGTGTCTGAGCTAACAGGCCGTCGGCAGTGTGATCATTATTTAATCCTCTCTGACGCAGCAGCTGTGAAAACTACATTATCTGTGTTATTCTTTATTAAAGCGTTTGAACCCAGTGACTTCTGCTGAGACAACAAGGCAAAGAGGGGAAGTGCTGTGCTTTCAGTTTTTCTGAAGATTTTACGGAGCTAATAGAGATGAAGCAATGCGCCCAGGAGGACGGGGAGTCACGCATGCAGACTTCTACAAATGTATGGACAAGAACAAGCACTGCATGTAGCCCCCCGACACACACACAGCTTTATTTAGCACAGACCTATTTGAATAACCAATAATATATAGCATGCGCACACATACATAGACATATGGTACCTACCCTTGCAGATTTGTACAAAACCCATGATGATGATGAGAATGAGGGCCAGAAGTTTCCCTGCAGTGAAGACATCCTGTACCCGTGTTGCCCAGCGCACGCTGGCACAATTCACCCAAGTCAGCAGCACTGAAACACACAGACATTGAGGTTACAAGACTGGTTACACACAATACGAGCCATTAGTGAGATTAATGGCTCCCTGCTGTTTGAACAGTCTAGTATGCCAAAGGATTATAAAATAATGCTTTCAGACACACAAATGACAGTCTCGAAATAGGCCTTCAGGTGAACCTATTCAGTACATAAAAACATTTGAATGCGCTGCAACATCTGAAACAGATTGAAATTAGGTTAAAATAGTCAGCACAGACCAATTATAATAGGATATGATATTTTGCCTTTATATTTATTGATCTGGCAGATGTTTTTATTCAAAACAACTCCGTATGCATATTCTATTTTCAAATCTAATGTGGCAATCCCAGCAAAATGCTACAGGAATTTTTTTAAGCATAGACAGCCATGTGATATATATATTTTTTTTACCTCATGATTTGAAAGATTACATAGAATACTTGTACTTTTAAGAAATAATTTGACAGACTGGATAATTATTTAAATTAACATCAAAAAGCTACAAGATTAAAAAAATAACAACATTGTAACCAGTTAGAGCATGTGAAACATATATTTTTATACATTCATATACATTTTAACTTAGAAAACGCATGTTGAAAAAGTCAATGTGCTAAATAACACTCATAGTCACATGCAGACTGTTGTCTGATGGCATGTGACAGACATATTTGGTCATAAAATCAGAGGGACGTGCAAGTAAACTTCGAGTCTTGACTTGGCACTTTTGAGAACATGCAAGACATGCAAAAATGCCGTCTCGTGATGAGCACTTCGGGGTTCAGTTTTATCCTGTTTCATTCAAATACTATTTGTGTTCTTGTGGACAAGCAGCACATCACAATCACTCACCTCAACAGACGGGTAAACAAAAGAGCAATTACGTACAAAACTAGTGAGAACTGGGTGTGATTTGAGAATGTCGTTGTGCAGTGGCCAAACTCAACGAGAGTTCTTGGCACTCGTTTAGAATGAAATTACTTAGAGGTGCAGCAGCATCTAGTCACAAGTCACAACAATTAAATGCAAGTCAAGTGATATTAGTCGGGGTAAAGTATTTTGTTACACAAAATCCATGGTAATTACTGTTTGTGGCGAAATCAACACAAATAGTCTGACAGTGCAAACTTATACCCTGTCAAATAATGTGAAGAGAATGCAGTAAAAAACAAACACAACAAGGCTTTGGGCGAGGAGGTGTAATCTTTATGTCTTATCTCTGTTTAAGAAAAAGGGCACTGCCTCGCTGTACAGAGCAAGACATGCTTCTAACTGAGCCCAGTCGTGTCTTGAGATAAGGGCAGTGCATTCTGGGAAACTGACTGGAATGGACGCCTTAGAGGATGGTGTTTATGAAACTACTTCGGAATGGAAAAGTAAGCAGATAGTGAAATTCACATAGTGCACCATGCTAATGCAAGAATGCAGAAAACATTCCTATCAGTCTATGACAACAGGAATCTTACTACAATAAGCTGATTAAAGTGTCGGTCCCGCACACAGAGGTCTGAGTTACTCATTTAACTTTCCATTTTATCCCCTTGATATCTTAAGACTTTATGCAAGTAGAATCATGTGCAAAACATTTTTTTTCTAACATTCAACAGTCTGTTAAACAATATACTCATGGGATTTGTTCTAAAACGTGGTGGATTCTGTTTTGCGCTCGCATAGGCAGCATAATTCATTAAAATGGAATAAATCTTTAAGCACAAATAGCCGACTAAAAAAAAAATTAGCTTATCACATGTTGCTAAGCTAAACATGTGATACTCAAATGAGCTTAAGCACATAAAATTTTTGGTAAAATAGTAAATTTAACCTTAAGTAATTTACAAAATTTTATAAATTATAATTATATTAATAATCAACCATTTTCTCACGTATCATTTTTTTCTTTAAGTTTTCACAATACAGTAAGTCCCAATTTGCATACTTTCTATGCATGCACTATTCTATGCAATTTTTTCGTATAAATGGTGTTAGTGTGATTACACATAAAATAAAATAAAATAAAAAGTGCGCTTAAAATACCGTGAAGATCACAGAAAAAAACAAAATTTGAAATGTTGGTCACTTAATACAATCAACTGTCGTAGCTTTCCTAATGTAGCATAAGGGGCTATCAGACTCTGATAATGGATGACCAAATAACAGTAGACGGTAGAGTACATAGTGCACAGAGTAAGTGCAGTGTATAGTACGCAATTTGGGACTCTGATTTTTCTCATGAGAAGGTCTCTTAAATGGCAGCAGTTATTCTGACAACCGTTTGGAATAGTGTTCGTGTTACTGTGTTCCCTTAAAATGCTGCCTACTGAGGCAACAAATTAGGTTCTGAAACAGGACCATGCACACACTTACAAACAAACTTCTCAGAATTGCAGTAGTGGTTTTAGAAGAAAAGACATAAAGGGCACAAAAGAGTTGAGTACAAGAACAGGGACATCGTGTAAAACTGTGCCATAGTGTCCACTTTTGCCCTTTCACTTACTTCCTGCGGATCTCTAAACAAAACAAAAGCAAAGCTAAAGAAGAAGCAAAAAAAAAAAAAAAAAAAAAAAAAAAAGCTTTAGAGCTGCTTGAGAACATCTGTTCAGTTAAAAAAACAACCTTCAACTTCAGCTAATCAGAACATTTTGCTTTTTGGTCTTGATACAGACACAGTCACTATTTAGAGTATTAAAAGCACACAATGAATGCTGGCTCAGCTCTGTTACCCTGCGAAATGGACAAAGAGCTAATACTGGTACAGTTAAGTAGCTAATTCTGGGTCGGATTTCCATAAAAATAAAAAGATTATTAAATATTATTAATATATATATAATTATTAAACAATTAAGGTTGGATTTAAATTGAAACTTTACAGTTGCAATATCAAAACAAGGTGAGATATCATCACCTAATATCTTCTCTTCTTGACCTCTCGCTTTTTTCTTAGGGTCTCTGTTGTTTGCCTGTCTACATACAGCTTGCAGTATTTGTAGCTCCAGCGTGAAGTTTGCAGAAAGCCCACGCTCAAGGCTTCTTGACGCCATGAAAAACATCATTCCATCCATCTTCACATATCCCTCTCTCTTTTTACCTTCATCCTTTTCTATCCTCCGCACATTTTCCCACAACCTTTCTGTTCCCTCTCCCAGGGTATGTCAATCACTTCAATCACACATCAGTCCCAAAACACTGTCTCTCTAGATCTGGCCTTCAAGGTTCTTTCACTTGAGCGTGATTTGCCCTTATGGTCAAACATAAGAGGCTGTAATGAAGTATCCATTCCCAGCTACAATTTGTGCGTGTGCAGAGAAAAATGACTAAAATATACAAGTGTTCAGAAGTGAATCACAAGCAGATGTGGAAATAGTGATTGTGTAAGTTGTTATATAGCATCTGTGAGGTAAACAACATAAAACAGTCTACAATGTATGTAAAATGTAAATTAAAAAATGCATCTTATGAGTGTTCAAAATATTCAGATAACCTTAAAATATTTTCGTGTCAGTCCATACCACATCTTCTCTTACATATGATAATGGTTTAGCCTCCACAAGTTAACCGCTCTCACTTTCCTTCCCTTCTTTTTGCTATCTTAACCATTTCTCTTTTTTTTACCATTCTCTCACAGTCCCTATATATACATTTAATTTTTTTTTTTTTTTTTTTTTATAAATACACTGCCTGGTCAAAAATAGTCACTGTTTGGATTTAAATGGGCAAGTGCTTAAGACTCAATGACTGGATCATTATTGCAGTGATTATAATGTTTCCGGCATGTTATATGTTTGGCAACAGTTCTTCTAACCCTTGATGGAGTGTGTAGCTTTTCATTTCTTACAACCATTTTAGGAAGACACATGAAGAATCATTTTCACACATGAATTGGCACCTCTGAATCCAGACCTTAAATTCATTGGAAATCTTTGGGATGTGCTGGAGGAGACTTTACAGAGTACTCAACTCTTGTATTGTCAATACAAGATCTTGTCATCCTGGAACATGACCATCACGTGTCTGCGACTTTTTTTTTGGTCTGGCATATATATAGGGAGGACTTATAACAATATCAATGATCATCTAAATATGCATGTCAGTAGCAACAATCCCTAAATGATAAGACAATATCTCTGTTTTTCCTTCAGGTACTCACACAAGCAGATGGCAGCGAGCAGACGCAGACCACTCTCTGGGGGGAAGCAGGTGGGGAACAGAGGCTGCAGGACGTAGTTAGAGAAGGTAAGGGCGATAACTGCCTGGTTAGTGGGATAGATCACCAACACAGCAATCCACAACCGCAGAAACCTGTAGCATATAAACGTTCAAAAAAGTTATAATGCTTCCAACAAAAAGTACTCAATAGATGGTAATTCAGTGGTATTTTTCAACTCCAAAAACAAAGTATTATGTTAATACCATAGTTATTTTTAGCTAGTGATACGAATTGCATAACAGTCTTTCTTCTAAGGATGGACTCAATTTGTGTATACAAGATCATTTATTGCCATCATTTGTTTGGAGTGAGATAGAGGCACGAGGGAATGACCAGCTAATGGTTGTCCTCTGGCAGTATTATTCATTAAAGCAGTCACTGTGCTAAGCAAAGGTTGTTGGGCATGTAAGCAAAGCCAATGCTAAAAGATTTGATTGACCGCTGAGTGCCTATTAGTGGATTAAGAAATGCTAAATCACAGCTACAACTACTTCACCAGACAGCAACAATGCTAGCCCCTTTCACAAGCTAATTACCACATAATGAAGGGTAATGGTGTTTACTGTCACAGTAAACTGTTATATGGTGTTGACATGAGATTACATGTGTTTTAGTTTTCAGTGTTTGACAGAAAAATTACAGGATTCCTGTGGAGCAAGAAATGTTGTTATTCCATTATTTTCTTCAGGTTTGCCGAATCGCCGACTTACAGGAACAGAGATACATTCATGTTAAAACATCCTATCACACTAAATAGTTCACTAGTTCTGCATTACCAATAATGAATTCATCTACTTTTAGAAATAATATGGACTTTGATTGATAAGCAGTCTGTTCTCTGGAAGTATTATTAAAACCAATGTGTGGCTGAAAACCTCACCCTGCCAGTCCTCCGAAGATGTCCTTGACATAAGAGTAGTCGCCTCCAGATTTGGGGATTGTGACGCCCAGCTCAGCGTAGCAGAGTGCTCCAATCGCTGTTATAACGCCTGTGACGATCCATACGATGAGAGCCAGGCCCACTGAACTGGCATTTTCCAAAACACCCTTTGGACTGACAAAGATTCCAGAGCCGATGATGTTACCTGCAAAAGAGGAAACAGAGGTTGGGTATTAGAATTGTGAATTAATGTAGAAAGCAAGTCAGAAAAAGAGAAGGATTGTGTGTGAAAGGTGGAGCTGTCACACCAACGCATCATATAAGCCTTCAATCAATGTCTGAATGAATCTACTAAAGTGCTCCAATTTAAAATGAAATTAATGAAACAGACTTTATCCTGAGTAAAGGATTCAAAGAGATTTTAGATTGGTCAGAAATGCATTAGGGATACACATTTTGAAATTTTAGCCGATATCTCTATAGGCGATAACTATTTTCGCGTTAAGATTATAAATATATAGGCTACTACTTTGTAAAAAAAAATGTGTAATACATACTAAAAACTATCATTATGTGCACACAGCAAGATAATGTCTTCATCTATCCAAATTGTTTAAAATAGACAGAAATATATCAACTTTGTTTTGCAATGCAGAAGTAAGCTATCTGTGAATGTGTGAGACTTCTGATTAATTAGCTGCTATAGGTAAATAGCTAGAATAATAAGAAAGTGCAGTAAATGGTAAAACTATTTGCGCTGCAAACCAGTGTGTTTGTAATTACAAGCACAAATAAGGTGGATAGATTTCCAATTTTGACTGATAAATATCCAATAATGGCAGATACTATTAAATACAAAAATAAATGGCAAAATATGGTGCTTTCCTACATTTTATGTACAGTATCCCTAAAAGACATATGAAAGCATGATGAGATGACAGTGTGATGACAGGAGATATAGAGATCAGCGAGACTTATGACAGTGGCAAAGAGAAAAATGTCGATATAGAAAAAGAAAAAGCAGGACAGTGTATGAATCAAACGGAAATTAAAATGTCAGTGTGGCAGAGAAAGAAGAAGGGAGAACCAAGAGAGAGAGAAAGCAGGTGGTGAGAGCAATTCACATTTGCTGCTGAGTTAGTATTCAGCGTGACTAATGGAGTGAGTACACACAGCAAATATATGGGGAAGTGTGTATTTGCCATGTGTGCACTTAGTGCAGTATAGTTCACCATCACTGTGTGATAGGCTATTGAGTGTTTGTGATTCACATATTGGCCCCAAAAAAGTATTTGGACATTTATGTTACACATGTAAAATGTCTGAATTTCATTGCATTCAATACAAAAATATAAAATCAGGTGTGAACTTTTCTCAAATCTAATTGTACTTATCTAAGCCATTGTTGCAATTATTTGTAACCATGGTCGATTTTAGCACACGTATTAGGTCATGTCCCCATTAATTCACACAATACCAACGAACCCATCCATAACTTGTAAACCACAATATTTACAATAAAACAACCATAGATCTCACAGAAGACCTAATTTACACACACACACCACTTTACTACAAAAAGTGTTTTTCCATCAAAGCCCTGTGAAGATCTCAAAAACCCAGAGGGATGTCAAATCTAACAAAGCTGGATCAAGGCTGCTCCATGGATGTGATTTAGGCAAACTGGACAAAGGTTAAAGGCTTTCTGAAGCAGAAAGTGCTGAACTAGTATGTGATCTTACTGTATACTGCCCAGTTTCTGCACAATTCTACATCCGTTCCCATCAGTAAGTCAACTAGTCCAGTTTTTCCTGTCGGATTGTAACTGCAATTATGTTCTGTGAATCACTTTGGATACAAATGTCTGTTCAACATTGCCACTTTAAACAAGTAATCAGACTAATCTGATGACAGCTGAGCATTCATCTTATGTCTTTGGCTGTTCTCCCACTTCACTTCTCTCCCTAAATCTCTGCTTTGAAAAAGCCCTGTCAAGAAAAGATATGATAATCACAAACTTCAGCATGTGCCATGACCTCAAAGTACAAGTTACACAACTTTATACAATCAAAGGTATCTTTTACTATTGCCAAAGCATGCAGGGATTGATCTGGTTCCAGCCAGCTTGTGTATTAATTGACTATAAGGAAACCAGCAGGGAATTATGAACATCAACAGGTATTACGTTGTAAGATCCTGATAGATTATTGTGCACAGTTGTACACAGAGGTCTTGCTGACTACAGAGGAAAAAATCCAGATGGATTTCCTTTTCATACTGCATCCTCTTGCTTCCCTTTTGTGTGTTCGCAGCACAAACATCACAGGCAACACAGCAGAAATCCCTGATTTAACATTCTAGTTTGTCAATCTACACACATTGATCTAATCTGTGCAAATCTTTGTCAAACACATAGATGGAAATGCTACAGAAAAGTCCCGCCTTTCAATTCAAAGTGCCAGTTAGCTTTTAAAATAAGGAATTGTTTTTACTGCATTGCACATTAGCTGAACCAGCCATAAAAACACATTTGTAGAGTGATTTAAAATAAAAAAATAACATTTTTGATAGGATTGTTGTCAGAATTTACACATTAAGATGCGATCACATTTACTGTTGTTTGGCTAAATTTTGCTGGCAAAATACAGTGATTTCAATAGGAATCCACGCAATCTGCACAATTTCGCATTGGGCCGAAATATTTTCCCACAGGAATTCGTAATGGCTTCACGTTGAAAAACTCGAGTTCGTTCATTCGTTGCAAACAGAAAGCTGCTTGGTTTAAAAGTGACTTTTTGAGCTGTGTTTATTGCTACACTATTGACAATAGACAATGGATTTTTTTGCCCATCACATTTTGTTAATGTGACCACACTTTTATTCAGGATTTAGGTATATCCCCATTTAAGTAGATAGATAGCACCTATTGCCAACATCGAATACAGCTGCACAGGGTGGTGCCAAAGTGGCTGCAGTGAACTGACTTACCTCAAAGTCAGTTCACTCTTTGCTATCACCTTATCATATATGCATGTCAGTCATTGTGCAAAGACATGGCTCATTTATTGCACAGTGATATTACATCCACTTGTACTTCTATTTATTACTCTATAGCTAACATGTTTGCTGAGGCGAATCTCTTTCAACTGTCCTATTGATTTTCTTTCATGCCTCCATTGATCAAACTGTTTCTGTGGGTCTGTAGCCTTGATAGCCAGATGTTTCCCTTTTACAAATTCACATAAATAAATCAGAGTTTGTGTTAATGAAGCAAGCCATTTACATAAAACAATGTCTCCTTTCATCAAATCAACTGTTATGCAGCCCAGCCTCTTTGCATGATCAAAGGTTACTAGACTTAGGCTAAATGTTGAACATGTTTCTTTTGTACGATCATCAAAAAACCCATAAAACACTGGTTTAGTCTATAGATATTATTTACCTCTTGCAGTTTTCAGTTCTACATCAATACATCATACATTTTCACTTGGATTTTAATCATCTTACTGGAGTATTAACAAATCACGCAAGTTTTATGACTGTATCAGATCAAAAACCCGTCTGTGAAAGAATAATGGAATGTAATTAACTGGCTGCTGCTAACTGGTTACATCTATACTGTCTCACATCAAACTTTGAAATACTTTGTAGCCAGCTTGATGTTCTTCAATCAATCCATAAACATCACTTGATAACATCTGAGGCCAGTTTGCTTTTAGCAAAAGATATAAAATGCACTTTTTTTAACTGCATCATCTCACAATCTCCTTCTAAGTGCACATTCAGATGATCTGTCAGCCTTTACTCTACTAAAACTAGGTTCCTGGCACATGTTTCCATTCGAACAATCCCTACTGATTACCAGACACCATAATCCAAATATTCAACTTAAAAAAATGGGTCTAAACGAGTTAAAAAACCCCACAGAAAGTTCACGTTCAGGTCCATGCTTCATTTCAAGCTCACGAAGGGTTCCCGAAAAGGGGTTGATAAAGATGAGAGTGGCAGAAGTAATAGCCTAAAGTATTCTGATAAATCTAATGAAGTACAAAGGCTCGAGGAAAGCTTTGAGCGATCCGAAGCGACTATCACCTGATAATAATGTTCACGTGAGCCAACTGAGAGCATGTGAATGTGTGACCTGACCTGATCAAGGTTGCTGAAGAGGATTATCATAGCTGTAGTTAAAATGTGGGCTGGGATTATCTTGGGTGTGTTTTACTTTCCCCTAACTCTCATCATTACATTAAATATAATTTTATAGCTTAATGCTGCCAGAAGCAATAAATGAAAACCCTGTGACATACTCAATAAACGGACAAAGGTTAAGTCACGTTTCCTCTCTTCACTTCCTCTTATATTTGCAGCGTCTCTGCTATCTACTCTAAGTCTTTAAGACCTGATTTCTTTCTTTATAAAACCAGAAGTGAAAATAATATACAGAAATGTACACCAGTTCAACATGATCAAGGCACGTGCATTTTTTATTCTTGCATAGCCATTTTAAACTATTGTGAAAAAAAAAAACGGAGCACATGGCTGTTTTGCAGTTTGCTAGACTGACACATTTTTGTTTGCTAGACCAAAAAAATGGACTAATGCAGTTTCCTAATCTGCTGACAGCCTAGTTAATGGATAATGCACATTTTCTATTTTCAAATAGTTATTATTTAGTATATATTTAGGTAAAATAATTGTTCTTTTATATGAAGCGATTGTGCACATCTGTTTGTTATACTTAAATTGTATGAAATATTTAACTATAAAACATCATCAATATTGTTTTATATGACCTATACAATATTGAATATTTTACAGATCATTATCATGACAACAATAATTAAATCATCTTTAGACTACAACAATTAAAACATAATGTGTATGAATATCTTATAACAACAACAACATTGTATACAGGTGAAACTCGGAAAAAATTTAATATCATGCAAAAGGTCATTTATTTCAGTAATTCAACTTAAAAGGTGAAACTAATATATTATATAGACTCATTACATGCAAAGTGAGATATTTTAAGCCTTTAATTTGTTATAATTTTGATGATTATGGCTTACAGCTTATGAAAACCCCAAATTCAAAATTAGAATATTGTGAAAAAGTTTTCATAGCTGTAAGCCATATAATCATCAAAATTATAACAATAAAAGGTTTGAAATATCTCACTTTGCATTTAATGAGTCTATATAATATATTAGTTTCACCTTTTAAGTTGAATTACTGAAATAAATGAACTTTTGCACAATATTCAAATTTTTCAAGTTTCATCTGTATAAACCCTTACTCGTCTTAAATAGGCCTATACACTGTAAAAAAAATATTTTCATGTTATCACAACTTTTTATCTTTTGTCAAATCAACTTCGATAACTAATGTGTGAAGATAACATACTATTTTGAGTTTCTGTTTATTAAACCATTCTTCATTGTATTAACTCACATTTTAAATTACAACAAACTCAAAATTTTAAGGCAACAAGGTAACTTGCTTTTTTAAGTTAATCCAACATTTTTTTTTACAGTGTAGGCCAAAACTATTATTGGTTTATCACTCACTAAAATCAACATTATAACCTTATTGGACCACTAATCAACAGAACAACAGGCATAAGCGTATATAACCAGGGACGTTTCCTCCGAGGAGGCAAGGGAGGCAGTGCCTCCTCAAAAAAATTGGATGAAAAAATAATGCTACAAAAACACAAATATTACAAACCATTATGTGACATTAAAAAGTGCATAAATCACTCGTTTTTCTAAAGCAACACTGTCCAACAGCGACATCCAGTTAAAGTTACAGCAGGACAGGAGTCTCCGCGTCTCTCTTGCCTCCCCTGAGCCCATTGAGTTTTAACAGACCCCCTAAAGCATGTTGTGGGTTTGGTGGAGGGAGGTAATTGAGAATGAATTGTGGTGAGAGGAGGCACTGCCTTCACCATACTATGATTGGATATGGTTATATGATTGGTTTGTGCGATAAATCCAGCTTCTTGTTTTCGTGCAAGTTTGCGAATTGGTTTGAATGAAAAGAATTATGGCGTTTAATGGGAATTAAAAAGCAACTCAGCCATTTAGATACACCGCTTTATGTCAAAATCAAACTTGAAATGGACTGAAAACCTGAAGACTGTAGGGATATTTTAGTGAGCAATCAGCTTGGTGAAATGAAAGGTAGGCTACATCTCTGTGATCATCAGTGTTTAGTTTACCGAGCTTGATCAAAAGTGGTGAAAATAAGTTGATTATTAAAAAGAACAGATGAACATGAGTTCACAAATAAAATATATTGTTTAAATTGTGCCTTTAGTTATTATTTTGGAATAGATGTAAACATAAAAAAGACTGTCTCCTCATTTCAGAACACTACCACAGTAATGAAATATTTTCATATAAAGAAGGCCTATATTTTCAACTATTTTAGTTTTTCCTGATTTAAATGACCTCTTTTTCCATTTCACAGATTAGTATGAGAGAGAGACTCTCCTTCAGCATTATCCAATAAAGCTGTGCACCGTGCACGACTGACCATGCATCCGTTTAAAACACATCCACCCACATGACAATACATAGAAACATATTAACACTCACCGACAATAATGCCACAGGCACTGACGAGACCAATCTCCTTTTTCAACGCCACCGATGACTCTCCCGCTGCTTTGCCGGCGTCTGCTGCCCCATCCTCACCGGTGCTCGGGGCTGCGCTGCCTCTTTGTCTCGGTCCATCCGTCATGTTGGTAATTGAGATGTTCAGCCCTCGATGCTAGAGAGCAGCGCTTGACGTGTACCGCTTGTCAGATCTCAGATAGCGAATATAGACATTAACAGCCTGAATACTATCTCGAGCAAAATATGCTACTATGATCACTTTATCTATCCTTTCTTATCTAACGTTACCTGAGATTGCTCGAAATCATGTGCAAGGATTTATTGCGTAGTGGCAAAGTAACAAGGAGCAAGATGGGCTACTGCAGTGAAGGTCTATAAAATACAATCAAAAAGAAGGCACTGTCAGTCAGTGTCATTAAAACGGTTAGATTTCCTTTCCGAGCGTCAAAAAATGAGCACAAAGCACTGAATTCGGGCGTAACAAAACCTACAGTAATACTCCAATCGCAACTATTATGTGTCCGTTTGTTGCGTCCGTGATGAAGCTTGTCCAGGGTTTAATTTGTCGTTTAAAAAAACCCGCGGCAGACAGGCCGAAAACCAATTCAGTTTTCTCCTTTTATTTCCTGTACGTTACCTATAAAATGCCGGTTGCTTCCTCGTTCAGTAGACTACAAGTGCATCGTTTTGACATGGACTCTTGGTAAACGGCTTTAGGTAGATGAGTGTCGGCGCGCTGGGAAGCCTTCGCGTCTCCAGCGATGTCCAAAGCACCAGCTGTCCAAGCGCCTCCTCAGCCTGTAGTATTTACTCCATATGTCAAACCGCCTCCATAAGTAGCCTACCGTCGCACCTCCTCCCCTTCCCCTTCCCCCCGTCGCGTCACAGATCTTGTTTTTTAGGTCTACCCTGCACATAAACCCCCGACAAGCTGTGTAGCACGGTAAGGAATATGGACTTCCTGAACCTGAATATGATTTCTTTGTTACGTTACCCTATCGCTTCATTGTAAACATCAGTGCTTAAAAAAAATATTACACAATTATAGGCTAACGTTACTGCTTTCTCACATGTAAACATTTTTTTTTTTACAAATGCTCTTTTAGTATATGTACACGTTTCAACACGGTTTTCAAACGTTTTAGTAATTACAGAAGTTAGTAAGAGCCCGTACTTTCACCACCTGCCAAAAAACAGGCCCTAGATCAAGTCGCGTTCGCCTGGACATGTAACCATAGCAACCGCATGAGCGCAGTAGCCTACATCTGAAACAAATGTCTGCAAAACATTACACGTATTCACACAAAAAGTAACAAAAAAATTATTATATTTATATGTGTGTGTGACGTGTGTCCTGGTAAACCCTAAATTATGGGGACAAAATTTCCCCACAAAGATGGCAATATCTAGAATCCTTGTGGGGACTTTTTGTTCTCCGTGAGGGAAAACAGCTTAAAAATAATAGCTAATGCAGAAAGTTTTAGATAGAATATACAGTTCATCAAAATCATTATGTCTATAGAAAGTTCCCATAAAACATGAAAACACACACAATTTATGTGTATTAATAAATTAATAACATGAATAATATATTTTAAAAACAACTTAGAATAATATAACCTGTATAGGCCTATAAAACCCCATGGATACGCAGTTTGGAGAATGGATAGATAATTAATAAAAATATTCTATTTAAACAGTCAACCCCAAAAATCACTTAATTCACACACTGGCTATAATTGCATATAAAGGCTGTGTGCCTGCCAGAGTGCATGTGTATATGAATGATAAATCAAGCCAACACTATACCATCTTCATGTCCTCTTTTCAATGAAAGGACTGCATTCATTGTCACAAACTTAGGGTTGGTACAACTAATGTGCCCGACCCTGTCAGTTAATAATTAAGGCAGATATTTGTTTATGAACGTACTGTACCTTCTAAGGAAACCAGTTTTAGACAGGCCTCAATGTCATGTCTTATGATCATCTAGCAAATTCATGTCAGCTTAATACATAAGCAAGCAAATATTTAGTGATTACAATGCTTATTTCTCAACAGAAAACGAGTCATAAAATAAAAAAACTAAATACATTTAAAATCGGCCAGACACCTAATAACAGGATGTCTCTTGTTGCCTTATTATCTACCAATGAAGACGATGTTTTCAGCTTAGACACTGTCTACAGCATCCATAAAGAAACCAACATTTTAGTCCTGTATATTAATTGTCTTAGTTGGTCAAAGTGCATTTCTTTGAAATATATACAGAGTGTGACAGTGGTCATACATTTTCTTAATTCTCATGAAAGCAATCAAGAGATAATATTGACAGAAAAAAACAAGAGCAGTTGAGGTAAATGGGACGTTTTTGCCAGTGTAACTCATCATTCATTATTGTGTGAATCAAAGTGGACAAGAAGACACTAGGTCTGTGTTGGCACAGCTGTGCTGTCATAGATGGGCTTTTGCTTGATATCTTAATGGCTCTCATACACGCACACACTCACAGCTTCACACACACACGTGTACACAGAGCCACACGTGGCCCTCATGATGGTCTCTTTTCTCTTTCATTTGCTCCGTGAGAGGAAGCAGGGCATTGGGTCAAACTCAACCGTTAAATAGCATCATATAAACACCGGTCAGCTGTGTAGTGCACCGGTGCAGCTCAAAGCAGCTTTCACAGCACAGGTCAATCAATATGACATTTGTTTTGATAATGAGATGGAATTCATTTGACATGATCAACATTCGTTCTTTAAGATTGATACAGATACCCGTATCTCTTCATCTCTAATTCATGCAATGAAGCTCAATGAATGTGACGAGGAGAGTTGTTTTCACAACAGTATTGTTTCTAACTGAAATTATGTCATGTTTCCTTCTTGTTTTAAGCTAAAACGAATATTTGTTTTTAAACTATTTGCAAATGGGGTGACGAAAAACACAGAAGACAAATTAAATAAATGGCATGCATCACTTTAATGCTTTTCCCATAAATTATACCTGCCATCAAAGTAGAAAAATATTTTATGAACCATCTGAAAGTAGTTAATGGTGTTGTCTAAAAGCATTCAGAAATTGTGTGAACTTGTCTGTATAAACTGTGTGAATGTGTGTGTGAATGCACTAATCTCATCTGGACTGACCCAATCTCCTCCTTTTAATCAGCGAGACAGTGGACCGATAACCATGTCAAATCCACATGAGTGAGTGGCACGTTCAGCACAAAGCCCGAGGAAGAAGGAGCATACACCCATTTTGATGGAGACTTTTCTGTCTTATCAGTTTGATTAATGAATGAAAAATGCTCAAGGGCACAAAACTACAAGTTATAATGTGTGGAGGGAGAAGAGGGCTGGGGAATGACGACCAGTAAAGAAAAGAAAAAAAGATTGTGAGCAACATTTCAGACTGAAACATACAAACTAAAGAGACTAAGAAGAAAAAGCAGAGGAAGATCATTGCTGGACAGACAGACAGAACAGAGTTTAAACTCCAGTTGATTGTCAAATGTCAGCAACTTTTAGCCTTCAACACACTGATAAAGGGGCTGCTTATATTGATATGGCCATTACCCTTTGTCTCTCCGTCTTGTCAAATGCCGCACACAAATTCTTTCTTAGTGATAAGGAGGCACTAGAAACCACTGTGATTTGCAGCGAGATGAGGTTAATTAATACCCAGAGCTTATAGTTCTGTTAATTCAGAGATAATTCGAAACACCATGCAGGATATTGATGGATATTGCCCAAGACTGACATCTTTAGATCAATAGATATGACAATTTCCCCTGGCTTATATTAAACTAGTTAATCACTAAAGTGAAGACCCAAAAGTGAAGTGTTTCTATTGTACATTTTTCTAATGCAAAAAAAGTTATTAAATATATTTTAGTATTATTAATATATGATTATAGATTTTTTTTTAACAAATCATCTTAAAGGACAAGTTCGGTATTTTACACTTAAAGCCCTGTTTTCAGATCGTTTCTGATGAAATAGAACGGTTAAGATTGAAATTTGGACACATGCTGCTGGCCCGAGAATTTTCGGTTTCTTTCGTTTGCAAAGATGTGAAACTCACCGAGTGGTCAGGGGTGTTCACTGATATGCTCACACAAAAATCGCTGCAAAAGATGCTTTCCAACAGGTTTTATCGTAGTTTTTGTCCAACTCCATTGACTTGTATTGGATGTGCTGTGAGGTAAGGAGTTACAAAAACTACGATTCTGTACTACACCTACACCTTCTGTACAAAGCAGTTTACATGCTCAATGTCACACAGTTACTTATTAGACTGGCGACCTAGAAGTATATTTCTGATTAATTTTAACTAATAATTAACTTTTTAAAACCCTAAAAAGTTATTTATTTTGAAGTCAAAATCCAATAAAACCCACTTTCAAAATGGTCTCAGATATTTGGGTCACACTTCAAAAATGAAATAACTGCTCTTTTTTCTTCTAACAGCTGCTAAAGTACTTCAGAAATTAAGCTAAATTATGATTGACAGCAAAGACCAGTATTTCCTGTATATTGTTTTATGAACCTAAACTGATGGCACGCAAGACAGATAGCGACCCCCTTTTTGAGTTGTTGACCTCAGGGCAGCAGGCCTGTGCTGTTGAGCCATGCTCTGCCACACATAAAACATTTGGACACCTTATTTACCACAAAACAAAAAAGAGTGTTACACAACATGGATGAAGTTCCCTAAATAGTTGTGATAGAGTGAGGGAATGCATTTTAAACCAGCATGTCTCCACCTGCATGCGGTACATGATGTGCACATGGCCATGTACGTTTGTTTACATGTACATGTGTCATATATGTTTGTATGAGTACTGAGAATTATGAACTTCATTATGGATTTACATTTGTTAACTGCAATTTCTGAAATGAAATAAAACGGGGAATGTGCTTTTAATTATAAGTGAGAGAAAGAGAAGAAGAAAAAGAAAGAGAAAGGCATGTAGTGAGGGCACTCGAGTATTTCTAGGAAGTGTAATTTGATATGTCTGTTTACCAAACACAGAGAGCATGTGACCAGGAGTAGTATGTCCAAGAACATGGATATTTATTCAATAACGGAACACATACTTGGAGGAATAAAACTATACATATAAATATGTTTGTGTCACATTCAGTTTTGCTTTGTCTGTCTTATTGCCATACGTGAAAATGTTATTAGGGCCCAAGCCTTGAAAAGGCGAAGGCCCTATTGTTTTCCTTCGGATTATTCTTCATTATTAGGGCCCAAGCCTTGAAAAGGCGAAGGCCCTATTGTTTTTCTTCGGATTATTATTTATTATTATTAGGGCCCAAGCCTTGAAAA
This sequence comes from Phoxinus phoxinus, assembly GCF_949152265.1. Classification (NCBI taxonomy): domain Eukaryota; kingdom Metazoa; phylum Chordata; class Actinopteri; order Cypriniformes; family Leuciscidae; genus Phoxinus; species Phoxinus phoxinus. Next base: position 40,016,759 of record NC_136877.1, on the reverse strand, counting down.
GGCGAAGGCCCTATTGTTTTCCATGGGATTATTATTTATTCTTCTTCTTTATTATTATTATATTACTACCTTTTGGGCACTTTTGGGGGCCTTAACGTGCTCAAAAACTCTTGAAACTTTGCACAAATGTCAGAACCCGCGGCCATCAGGGCCCGACTGAAGCTGGGACCCGGGCGTGGCAGGGGGGCTCGCCAGCGCCCCCTGGAATGGGATTCAAAAACATGTCCATATCTCAAACACGCTTGCATGTAATAATATGAAACTCGGTACACGTATAGATCTCATCGGGCCGAACAACTTTCGTGCTCTAAGTTTTACGCCAGTCCAACAGGAAGTCGGCTATTATGGGCTGTATGGAAACGCATGTTCTGGCATTTGAAACACTTGTCCTAGAGAATTCATCGGATGACCACGAAACTCGGTGTGCATGAAGTCAAGACATGGAGGATGCTAAATTGCGAGGGGATTTTTGATATCTCGAACGGTTTGGCCGTGGCGAGGAAACGAATTTATGGCGAATATTGGAAACAGGAAGTGTGTTATAACATCCTCATACATTAATTGATCTTGATGAAACTTCAGCAGTGTGTTTGTTGTAAGAGGCCGATCACATGGATGTGACTATTGTGAGTCAAAGTTATAGCGCCACCAACTGGCAGCAGGAAGTGTGTCACTTTCAAAATGCTTTGAATTCACCCTCTTATTTTTACCCGATTTGCTTCAAACTTCATCTGTATAACGTAAACACACGACAGATGTAGACCTGTGAAAGGATTATTGTCATCTTTAATACTGTCGCCATGGCAACGCTTTAAACTTTTATATTCTTTTTGGATGCATTTGAGGCTCTTAACATGCTTCAAATTGCATGAAACTCAACATGCATTTGACATTTATTGTGTAATAGACATGTGCGAAGTTTCAGAAACGGGCGTGGTAAGGGGCTCAGTAGCGCCACCTTTAGTCAAAAATGGGGTATTAGTTTTACCTACAGTAACCAAACTCGGTACGTATATTCTTCTCTTCGATCCGGACAACTTTCTAATTTACAGTCATTAGCTCCGACCAACAAGAAGTCAGATATTTTGGTTTGAATGTGAGTTTTGGTATATTTTAGACTCCGAGTTTTTAGCGGTGGTTTATTTTATTCACACCAAACTTTTTCAACATGATGAAAATACATTAAAGATGCTAAATTGTGAACGGATATTAAATATCTCAAACGGTTTTGCTATGGCGAGGGATTAAAGTAATGTCCAAAAAAGGAAACACTAAAAGCCTCATATCTTCTAAAAAAATTATTATACACCATTTATTTCTATATAAAAGTATACAAATATCAGAACTAAACCCATTTTGTTCTTTTATTTCAATTTAAGAATTATGTATAAGTTAAAAAACAGCCAGAATGCACTTTTTAAGTCAAAAAATAAGTCATACATAGGGCAATACTGCCCTCTTGTGGTCAAAATCGGGTAGGCCCATTGTATATTGTATCTATATAAATAGTGACTGTTAGAATATTTTCCTACCGGTTAATCGATGTGCAATTAAAGCGGGGGCTTTGAAATCGCTAACTTAAAAGCCAAAGTAGTACTGGACGTCCAGTAGGAATGAACTAAAAACATTCACTCTGTTCTGCTCGTTCCTCGCTGTGAACGCGTTATTGCCCGTGCAGCCATGAGCATTTAGTTTAATTTTAAACATAGCGCCATTTCGGGGATGGGATTGCTTGAATTGCGTGTTCAATAGCCTATTATTCTTAATCTTTTCAGTCAGCTTTTCACCCATGATTAATGAAATTGGACTCCTTGTGCTGATGTTTGCTGCGACTCATTCAGCTCACGATTTATTAAGCGGACACATTCAGGTTTTAATAGGCTAGTGCCCACTATATTTGAATATCTGTATATTTGAATATCTACACCTAGTCACACCCTACTCTTATTAAATGTATGCTTCATAGTTCATTTTTAATTTCTAAATTTGATCAATAAATTAAATTATTTAGAATAATAAGACACTATAGGACTGTAAGCCTACCCTGTGGCTGATCAAATTAAATATTTTACACTGAAAAATAACAATGCATTAAATAATGTTTTAAGATTGTTTTAAATATAAGTTAATTAACGATCGTTGCAAAGAATGAAAGGCTACTTTTAAACATAACACTAAACCTCCTATAGGTGTCGCCAGGCGACCGTCTTAATGAGCGAGTCATTGATTCATTCGTTCAAACGAGTCGTTCGAACGACTGAGTCATTCATGAATGACACAGATCTTTATGGATTGATCATTGAATCTTTGAGTCAAGCGATTCTTTCAGAATGCGGAATCATTCACTAATGAAAAAACACGACCGTCTTAATGAGCGAGTCATTGATTCATTCGTTCGAACGACTGAATCATTCATGAATGACACAGATCTTTATGGATTGATCATTGAATCTTTGAGTCAAGCGATTCTTTCAAAATGCGGAATCATTCACTAATGAAAAAACACTGTGAGATGCGCGATGGTTCTGCTGTGATCTTTGTTTAACTATTTTCGCTGCTGAAACAGAACAAAAATAGTCAACATTGTTGTGTGTGTGTGTGTGTGATTTTGGTTGGGTGACATTTGTATGTTACAGTTTGACAAGAGTTTATAGTTTAAAGGTCCCATGACATGAAATTTTCACTTTTTGAGGTTTTTTAACATTAATATGAGTTCCCCTAGCCTTTATATGGTCCCCAAATTTCTAGAAATTTCAATCGGTGTAAATCAAGCTTTTGCTCTCTTTCTCTGCCTTTGAAAAAGTGGAAGCTCAATCGGGCTGATCTTGAATCTCCTCCGTATGACGTCATACGGAGGAAATGTTACCTCCCCTTTCTCTGCTTTGCCCGCCCAGAGAATATTTCCAGTCCATGAGAAAATGAGCTAGGAAGTAGGAACGCGTGCGCGATTTTAGTTTGTCCACGGGAGATATCATGGCTTTTGAGCGAGCGAAGCATAATAATGGCTCAATAATTGGATGTACAAATGAACACCGAAGCCTTTTTTTAGTTCCTTCATCCAAGCAAGAACCAGTGGATTCATTTCATTTTCTCTGGAAATGCGCCGACACAACTCCCCAAAGTTTTGCATGTCTGCGGCAAACATTTCACCGACGACTGTTTCCTCAACTTGGGCCAATAATACAGAGCTGGCCTCGACGAACGTCTGCAAATAAATCGATCGAGCTAACGTTACCAAGCAACACTTTCTGATGTGTAATTGTTCAAGTTCAGACAAATCGTTCAATACTGCTGTTTATGCCTCAGTAAGTCAAGCCAGTGACTAAAATATCAACTTCACATCGTTTCTTTTAGTAGGATGAAAATAATCGTATTTAAATTGTGAATAAATTAACTTATAAACATAAAGCGATCGAGGAACAATGTTTGTAGGAATCGCGCGCACGCGTTTCTACTTCCTAGCTCATTTTCTCATGGACACAGCGCGATGGAGTTTATCTGGACACTTGCCAAACTCGTTATGAAATCAATGACGCACGTTACACTGCACATGAAGCTCTTACTGTATTTACATCATCGTGTTTGCATTGGTGAAAGCATTAGAGAGAGTGCAGAAACTGCGTTGCAATGATAAGATCTTCATTCTCGCGATCAACAACAGACTGTCATCTGCTTGCGCAATGCTCATCACGGCAACATTTTATGTGATGGGAATAGATCTAAATACTTTAAAAACTTCTGACGATTTGTTAATCTCGATAGCTGTAATAGTAAAAACGTATAATAACTGTAGTAAAAGTATTCGAGAGAGTTTCACATGTAATAAGTAGCTATTTCATATGCAAGCATGTCAGCCAATCACAGCAGTGGCCGGTTACACCTAAGTCTCACACAGACACGCCCCTTCAAACAGAGCGTTCAAATCAGAGGCTAAAACTGGGCTAGGAAAAATGCCTTTTATTTCTAAATTATGACTATTTTTGATTTAAAAAACATACTAACATTATAAGGGCAACCCAGGAAACATTATAAAATAATATAATAACCCCATGTCATGGGACCTTTAACAAAAGCACAATGTTGTGTTTTATTGCAAGTGCACACAAATATAAGGAAACACTTTGCAGTTTGAATGATGTCCTGTATGAACAAAATGACGGAGTATGTTTTTCGATCGATCCTCGTATACACACACACACACACACACACACACACACTGCAATCTTGACATCGCAGCCACACACACAGACAGCCCCTCCTGTGTTTGTCTGTGTGGGGAGGGGGGCAGAAAGACTATTAAAAATAGGTATATTGTGCCATCTAGTGTTTTATACTATGTATAAATGTGTTTTTTCTTTTAAACAAGTGTTTTAAAGTACACTAATTTCAATTAATTCAATGCTGCATTTTTATGTATATTTAAACATTATCAAAGACTACTTTCTGTCAAAGTTAGGATGTTATTTTTTTAGTAAAATATTTTCAATAGTTATCTGTCTCTGTCGGTCATTCCCCTCCCCTATTCCTGTTTTTCATTGCACGCTTTTAAATGTAAAAAAATCTTTCTGTTTTGATATATTTAAACTTTTTTAAAAATCTAGCAAAAAATGCGCCTTTTTGCACAACCCATTTTTATTTTTTTTATTTTTTCACTGTTCTAATCAGGTCAGGCAAGTCAAATGATCTGTCTTGTCCCTTAAAAAAATTAATATATACCACACTTCATATGAATTTTTGGTCTTGTGTACTTACAATGGCTGCTGATTTCATGTGTCCGTTAAGTCCATGAAACTGTAGGGTGTCTAATTTTTCATTTTAGTTTTCAGAACGGTGCTCACGCCCTCGATGCGCACTTTTGCAGAACCCACACTGATGCAAGCTCTAAAGCGGAGATACGTTATTGCCCGTTGTGCACAAGAACCCTAAAGGCACCGGGGTGGCGGTTTTTTATATATATATATATATATATATATATATATATATATATATATATATATATATATATATATAAATAAATATAGCTGCAAGCAGCGATGGAGGGCCCAAGCCGGTGGCACCTCCACCCTGGTGCCTTTAGTGCAACTAAAGGCACCGGGGTGGCGGTGCCACCGGCTTGGGCCCGTAATCGCTGCTTGCAGCTATATTTATTATTATTATTATTTTACTACCTTTTGGGCACTTTTGGGGGCCTTAACGTGCTCAAAAACTCTTGAAACTTTGCACAAATGTCAGAACCTGCGGCCATCAGGGCCCGACTGAAGCTGGGACCCGGGCGTGGCAGGGGGGCTCGCCAGCGCCCCCTGGAATGGGATTCAAAAACATGTCCATATCTCAAACACGCTTGCATGTAATAATATGAAACTCGATACACATATAGATCTCATCGGGCCGAACAACTTTCGTGCTCTAAGTTTTACGCCAGTCCAACAGGAAGTCGGCTATTATGGGCTGTATGGAAACGCATGTTCTGGCATTTGAAACACTTGTCCTAGAGAATTCATCGGATGACCACGAAACTCGGTGTGCATGAAGTCAAGACATGGAGGATGCTAAATTGCGAGGGGATTTTTGATATCTCGAACGGTTTGGCCGTGGCGAGGAAACAAATTTATGGCGAATATTGGAAACAGGAAGTGTGTTATAACATCCTCATACATTAACTGATCTTGATGAAACTTCAGCAGTGTGTTTGTTGTAAGAGGCCGATCACATGGATGTGACTATTGTGAGTCAAAGTTATAGCGCCACCAACTGGCAGCAGGAAGTGTGTCACTTTCAAAATGCTTTGAAATCACCCTCTTATTTTTACCCGATTTGCTTCAAACTTCATCTGTATAATGTAAACACACGGCAGATGTAGACCTGTGAAAGGATTATTGATATCTTAAATACTGTTGCCATGGCAACGCATCAAACTTTAATATTCTTTTTGGGTGCATTTGAGGCTCTTAACATGCTTCAAATTGCATGAAACTCAACATGCATATCAGATTTATTAGGTACTAGGCATGTGTGAAGTTTCAGAAACGGGCGCGGTGGAGGGGCTCAGTAGCGCCACCTTTAGTCAAAAATGGGGTATTAGTTTTACCTACAGTAACAAAAATCGGTATTTATATTTATCTCCCCGAGCCGGACAACTTTCTAATTGACAGTCATTAGCTCCGACCAACAGGAAGTCAGATATTTTGGTTTGAATGGGATTTGATGGGAATTTTGCCAGTCTCTCTCAGTGTCTGTGTGTGTGAGAGAGGAGGGGGGCTTTATTTTAACCCTTTCTCTGCTGTGTGGGACTTCTCGGGCACTTATGGGGCCCTTAACGTGCTCGAAAACTCTTGAAACTTTGCACACAGGTCAGAACCTGCGGCCATCAGGGCTGGGCTGAAGCTGGTACCCGGGCGTGGCAGGGGAGCTCAACAGCGCCCCCTTGAACGTGGTCCGAAAAACTTGGTCCATATATCAAACACGTTTGCATGTAATAATATGAAACTCGGTACACATATAGATTTAATCGGGCCGAACAACTTTCGTGCTCTAAGTTTTACGCCAGTCCAACAGGAAGTCGGCTATTATGGGCTGTATGAAAATGCAAGCCCCTGGAATTTTATATACTTCTCCAAGAAAAATTATCCTATCGCCACCAAACTCGGTCAGCATGAAGTAAAGACATTGAGGATGCTAAATTGCGGACGGATTTTTGATATCTCGAACGGTTTGGCCGTGGCGAGGAAACGAAGTTATGGCGAGAAAAGAAAAACACAATGTGTTATAACGTCTTCATACATTTATTGATCTTGATGAAACTTCAGCAGTGCGTTTGTTGTAAGAGGGCGATCACATGGATGTGACTATTGTGAGTCAAAGTTATAGCGCCACCAACTGGCAGCAGGAAGTGTGTTACTTTTAAGATACTTTTGACTAAAGTGGGTGGGTTATTTTTACCTACAGTCACAAAAGTCGGTCTGTATATTGTGCTTATCGATCCGGACAACTTTCTCATTTACAGTCATTAGCTCCGACCAACAGGAAGTCAGATATTTTGGTTTGAATGTGGTTTTGTCTCTCTCTGACAGAGTTCCCCCTGCCATTCTCTGTGTGTGTGTGTGTGTGTGTGTGTGTGTGGGGAGGGAGGGAGGGAGGGAGGGCACACACACAGACAGCCCCCCCCTTTTCTGTGTGTGTTTGGAGGGGAGCAGAAAGACTCACACTAGAGTGCGGATCGGGCCAAATTTTTCAGTCCGAGCCCGGCCCGCGTCCGACAGAGCAGTAACCGAACCCGACCCGAGCCCGACAGGCATAAAGATATTTATGTTAGAGCCCGACCCGAGCCCGACAGTTAAAATCCCATTTTTTTCTCATACTAATGACAATTGTACGTTTTTTTGTGTGGAAAGCCCGCTTTTATTAAGCAACTGGAGGAAGGCAATCGGAAATGTCAACAGGACAAGCGCATCAGCGCGCGGAGCAACAAGCGCTCTTAACACCTGGCGCGCGCACATTATGCACGCGTTTCGTTGTCACGGCTACATAAACAAATGTCCGCACACAGGAAGACGGATGTTATGGTAATATTTTACATGTATTTTAATCACAAAAACGAACGTTTGCATCAAGTGAAAGCATCAGGCACATCGGCTACCTACATAATAAGCTGTTTTAAATTTAAAATGTTCAATGTCTTATCGCGCTGATGTGACCGAGCCCGACCCGAACCCGAACATCATTTCTAAATATCTGTCCGAACCCGGCCCGGCCCGTCGGGTACCGGCGGGTCTCGTCGGGCTCGGGTCGGGTATCCATCCTCTAACTCACACTGATGCAAGCTCTAAAGCAGACTTCTTCTCGACAGTCAAAGCGGGGTTACGTTATTGCCCGTCGTGCACAGGAACCCGAAAGGCAACGGGGTGGCGGCTTTTTATATATATATATATATATATATATATATATATATATATATATATATATATATATATATATATAAATATAGCTGCAAGCAGCGATGGAGGGCCCAAGCCGGTGGCAGCGCCAGCCCGGTGCCTTTAGTGTAACTAAAGGCACCAGGGTGGCGGTGCCACCGGCTTGGGCCCGTAATCGCTGCTTGCAGCTATATTTATTATATTACTACCTTTTGGGCACTTTTGGGGGCCTTAACGTGCTCAAAAACTCTTGAAACTTTGCACAAATGTCAGAACCCGCGGCCATTAGAGCCGGACTGAAGCTGGTACCCGGGCGTGGCAGGGGGGCTCGACAGCGCCCCCTGGAACGCGGTCCGAAAACTTGGTCCATAAATCAAACACGCTTGCGTGTAATAATATGAAACTCGGTACACTTATAGATCTCACCGGTTCATATATCCTTCGTGCTCTGACTTTTTACCCCAGCCCAACAGGAAGTCGGCTATTTGGCGTAGTTTAAAAAACACATGCAATGGAATTTAAAGTACTCCTCCTAGACGATTCAACCAATCACCACGAAACTCGGTGTGCATGAAGTCAAGACATGGAGGATGATAAATTGCGAGGGGATTTTTGATATCTCGAACGGTTTGGCCGTGGCGAGGAAACGAATTTATGGCGAATATTGGAAACAGGAAGTGTGTTATAACATCCTCATACATTAACTGATCTTGATGAAACTTCAGCAGTGTGTTCGCTGTAAGAGGCCGATCACATGGATGTGACTATTGTGAGTCAAAGTTATAGCGCCACCAACTGGCAGCAGGAAGTGTGTCACTTTCAAAATGCTTTGAATTCACCCTCTTATTTTTACCCGATTTGCTTCAAACTTTATGTGTATAATGTAAACACACGGCAGATGTAGACCTGTGAAAGAATTATTGATATCTTAAATACTGTTGCCATGGCAACGCTTTAAACTTTTATATTCTTTTTGGGTGCATTTGAGGCTCTTAACATGCTTCAACTTGCATGAAACTCAACATGCATATCAGATTTATTAGGTACTAGGCATGTGCAAAGTTTCAGAAACGGGCGTGGTAAGGGGCTCAGTAGCGCCACCTTTAGTCAAAAATGGGGTATTAGTTTTACCTACAGTAACAAAAATCGGTATTTATATTTATCTCCCCGAGCCGGACAACTTTCTAATTTACAGTCATTAGCTCCGACCAACAGGAAGTCAGATATTTTGGTTTGAATGTGATTTGATGGGAATTTTGCCAGTCTCTCTCAGTGTCTGTGTGTGTGAGAGAGGAGGGGGGCTTTATTTTAACCCTTTCTCTGCTGTGTGGGACTTCTCGGGCACTTTTGGGGCCCTTAACGTGCTCGAAAACTCTTGAAACTTTGCACACAGGTCAGAACCTGCGGCCATCAGGGCTGGGCTGAAGCTGGTACCCGGGCGTTGCAGGGGAGCTCAACAGCGCCCCCTTGAACGTGGTCCGAAAAACTTGGTCCATATATCAAACACGTTTGCATGTAATAATATGAAACTCGGTACACATATAGATTTAATCGGGCCGAACAACTTTCGTGCTCTAAGTTTTACACCAGTCCAACAGGAAGTCGGCTATTATGGGCTGTATGAAAATGCATGCCCCTGGAATTTGATATACTCCTCCAAGAAAAATTATCCTATCGCCACCAAACTCGGTCAGCATGAAGTAAAGACATTGAGGACGCTAAATTGCGGACGGATTTTTGATATCTCGAATGGTTTGGCCGTGGCGAGGAAACGAAGTTATGGCGAGAAAAGAAAAACACAATGTGTTATAACGTCTTCATACATTTATTGATCTTGATGAAACTTCAGCAGTGTGTTTGTTGTAAGAGGGCGATCACATGGATGTGACTATTGTGAGTCAAAGTTATAGCGCCACCAACTGGCAGCAAGAAGTGTGTTACTTTCAAGATACTTTTGACTAAAGTGGGGGGGTTATTTTTACCTACAGTCACAAAACTCGGTCTGTATATTATGCTTATCGATCCGGACAACTTTCTCTTTTACAGTCATTAGCTCCGACCAACAGGAAGTCAGATATTTTGGTTTGAATGTGGTTTTGTCTCTCTCTGACAGAGTTCCCCCTGCCATTCTCTGTGTGTGTGTGTGTGTGTGTGTGTGTGTGTGTGTGTGGAGGGAGGGAGGGCACACACACAGACAGCCCCCCCCTTTTCTGTGTGTGTTTGGAGGGGAGCAGAAAGACTCACACTGATGCAAGCTCTAAAGCAGACTTCTTCTCGACAGTCAAAGCGGGGTTACGTTATTGCCCGTCGTGCACAGGAACCCGAAAGGCAACGGGGTGGCGGCTTTTTTTTTTTATATATATATATATATATATATATATATTTTTTATTGTGTTTCAATTCATTTGTGTGCAAACATTTAATTAAATTTTGTTAACAGAATTGAAGGGATATTTCACCCTAATGTTCAACATGCTTCAAAATAAATTATTTTGTGTCACACGGAAAAAGGGAAAGGTCCACGAGGTCCAACTCCTGTCTCCAGAAGCACAAGGACACTACATGTCAGCACACTTGCCCACGAGGCTATCGGCGCCAACCACAAGTACTTATCACAAATTGTGATTCAATAACACACTTTGTCTTCAATAACAAATGGACATTAATAGACAAATAATTATTGTATAATACTTATGAGTAAAATAGTACTTTGTACAAAATACTATTGTATACTATAATGTATTTTGAAAGCATTGTTACAATTATCATTTCCAGCACAGTTAAAATATACCTAAAAATAAATACACTAAATAAACTGAATTTTCACTCCAAGTACATTTTTCTAAAATATATTTTTTGAAAATATACTAAAGTAGGCTACAATTATTAATTGTATTTAACCTAAGTGTGTAAAAAAATTGTATTGTGCAAATAAGTAAAAGTGTGATGCTAATATACTTGTAATATATTTAGTACAATTTTTGTTAGTATATTTGCAATGTGCTATTGAAAAAGGGAATATATTTCAAATACAATAAAGTATAAATGATGTCCGAATATGCATTTTTGGGTGACCAGTGACCACATGTATAGTTGGATTTGTGTGTTTCAACACACTGGCTTTGTTTTGCATCCTCCCCACTATGTTTCTTTGTGATAGACAGTGTATTAACATTTTTGGAGTAATAGGCTGCCTTTTGTTTTTAATCAAAGGCATTTCAGTGATCAATCAAAGTAGTTTGGCATCAGTGTTTTCATCATCAGCACAATAGCAGAGTGTTAATTACATTTAACCATCATTGTGGAACTGATCATCACACTCTTTCATCATCCGATAGTGACATTACGAAAACTTTTGCCATGCCTGTCTCGTCTTACTTTTGAGTTTAAATACAACTTTTTTAGTTGGTATTTAATCCACCCAAATATGAAAATTATGTCATCATTTACTCACCTCCATCTTGTTCCAAACCTGTATGACTTACTTTCTTCTGTCGGATATAAAAGAAAATAATTTGAGAAATGTATCAGCGTTTTTTTTCTCCCCATGCAAGTCAATGTTTGGTTAAACATTTTTTTCAGAATATCTTCTTTTGCATAATAAAGAAAGTTACACGTTTGGAACAACATAAGGATGAGTAAATGATGACAACTTTAATTATTGAATCAATTATCTCTTTAAATTCTGCTTTCCGGTCATATTTGTTTGCTTTTCTGGAATACTGCTTTTCTCTTTCTCCCTATTTGCCAGTTCGGTCTCTCCCCCTCTATACAGTGTTCTCTGTTTTCACTCATCTCCTCACGCTCTCCCCAGCGGGATCATGTTTTTGGAACTCTGGTTCAATCCAGTCTCCTGTTTCCCCCCTTTTTCTCTCCTCTAAGGCTGTTTTTCATTCTTACACTGTTGTCCCATCTGAGACATCCACTTTTGCTCCCCTGCGGTTTTCTGGTTTTTGCACGTGTGTGAGAATTTTTTTGTTACCCTTTTTGGTCCCACTTTATATTAAGTGGTTTTACATTATAGACAAATAACTACAATGTACTTATTGTGTTCAGGTTGTATTGTAAAACACTTTTGCTGCTATTGAGATGTGATACTGGTAAGGTTAGGGTCAGGTGTGGTGGTATGGGTCGGTTTAAGGGTAGGTTAAGGTGTAAGGGAAGGGTTAACTGTGTAATTACAAATGTAATTACATCAATTAATTACAGTTGTAATTACATGCAGGTATTTTCAAAATATAAGTACAATGTAAAAACATGTATGTACACAATAAGTCCATTGTATCAAATTATTAATTTCAATGTAAGTACATAGTACTTAAAGCCACTTAATATAAAGTGGGACCCTATTTTTTTATTTCACTGTAAAAAATTATCGTGATTTTCACAGAAAAAGAACGTTTAATTGGTTAACAGAAAGTTTCCTAACTATATACGGTAAATGACTGTGATAGATCTAATGGTACATTTAATGTAATTTTACTGTAAAATACAGTTAAATTTACAGTTTTTGAAAGTGAAAAAGAACAACTCATTGAATAAAAATATACAGTGAAAAAACGTAAATTGACATTCCCACAATTCCCTGCGTGACACTTCACATTTGATGTATTTTTGTTGAAATAACGGTTTCTTCATAGTTTATTTTTTCTAATCAGTTATGTACATTAGGGTTTTATGTTACATCTAATGTTGTTAAATTAATGTTTATTGCATTTTAAAAATTCATGTGTGTTACCATGATGGTGTTTAATGTTTGTGTGAATCACACTGTACAGCTTCTATATATTAGTATTAACTGACTTGTGGAAGAGCTGCTTGTGATGAGCTTTGATTGATCATGTGACTCATCTCTGCTGTGATTGGTGGTTATCAGTGTATTACAATGGTACAAAACAGATATTATTACTTGAATAGGTCAGAAAATTAACATTATATCAGATAGTGAAATACGGTTTATTACGGCCAATTTTAAGTTAAGTCTGTAAAACCTAAAATGTTGCTACTGTATTTTATACGGTAAATTTCTGGCTACCACAAATTGAACAGATTTTTTTTACAGTGTTGTGTATGCTGTATAGTGTACGTGTGTTAACACTTTATTTTACAGTGTCCTTGTTACATGTACTTACCATAGTAATAACAGTAAATTAGGCATAATTACATGCAACTAACCCACAACAAAATCCTAATCCCTAACCCTAGTAAGTACAGTTGCTTAATGTTACTCAGTACTTAAATATATAATTACACTTGTAACAATGACACCTTAAAATAAAATGTAACTGTACGTGTTTAGTCAATGTTTGTCAGCTTGTCTTTAAAACGCTAGAGCAAGGGAAAATAACTTTCTTTTCTCCTCTCTCTTCATAAGTGTAGGAAAGAGGAACAACATGGAATGACCAAATCCTTCACTCAGAATTGCAGCTGTAAAGAGTTTCACATTTCTCACATGTAGCCTTTGCTTCTCTGCGTGCTATATTATTTTATGTTAACATGCCTAACTGGATAAATTCAGCTTTTTCTTTTGCATATGTTACAATCTCACGTCACTGATGTATTATGATGTCACAGCATGGCGTGGTCCATCATTCAGCCACAGAGCTCATGAATTATTCATATTCACGTCAGAGACTGTGCTAAAAATATCTCTGAGAACCTGCACTACCACACCGATCGTTACATCTTTATAGGAGGGACGGCTGCTTGTGGACAGACACACAATTGGTACAAGTCCTTTCCCCTTCCACAATAATCACAACAAAAATACTTCATTTGAAAAGAAACTGAAAACACTGATTCCAGAATGTCAGAGTTGTTGTGTTCTGGGCTAATGTTGGTCAATGTGCTTCCTGTGCACTGTAAAAAAAAAAATCCTATTTAGTTTAAGCAGGCAGAAAATTATTCAAAATATGGAAACACAAATAAAGTTTCAGGAAGTTATAAGTGTTATTTAAAAAAAAGCCTTTAAATACAGTCATGAATTGCTAACGGCTTGCTGGTTGCACGAGGGCAGGGATATTATCATTCTAGAGAGCATCTGTGCAGTGCAGTGCAGAGCATGGCTAGTTAGCACAAATGGTGCTCACTGCAGAGCCAAATGATGTCTAGCTCCCCCTCTCCGGATGTAATGTGTGGAACTTGACCTAGTTCAGCTCCACCTCTGTGAACCTAATGGCTGGAGCTTGACCTAATTAGGTTCAGGAATAGGATTATGGTAGGGCTGGACCTTCAAGCTCCACCCATACACAGAGGGGGAGCTGGATGTCAAGCTTCATCCATTGGCTCTGCAGTGAGTTAACAGCAACTCTTGGTTAGCAGCATAGGCCCATCAGCCTCTGCTGGTGAAAGCTGTAACTACAACAATTGAGTTTAAACAGTATATTTCCCAATTAAGCATGTAAAACTTAAATAAAATTGTTTGCATGCAACATTTTAATGGCAAATATTCTATATTAGGGGTTCTTAAAAGCATGAAATGGAGTAGTGTACACATGCAGGGTGTACACATGCCTATTTTCACCAATAGATGGAGCCAGTAGGCTAAATATAAGATATTTTGGAGTTGCAATGACACCTTTACATTTTGTGGGCATCATAACAGGGACAGAAATTATTATAGCAACCTTTTTAAGTTCTGGCAATTATGTCTCTAACTCACATACCCAGCAATTACTTCTGTACAGTCTGACTTCAATAACTGTTGATGCCAGGCATGTCTGGCAACAAAATAGTCCAAAAGGTGTAAATTTTCAGTGAAACAACTGATGCATAAATAACATAACCTAAAGCATGTATAGCTCTGGGGGAAACAAAACACTGCAAAAATTAGCAGTTTCTCTTGAATTACTATTTATATGTATGTTTGAGTAAATTAAACATCTTTGTTTTATTCTTTCAAGTAAAACATTTAGAGCATTTATTTGCAAAAAATGACAACTGCTCAAAAAAACAATAAAGATGCCATGTTTTTAGACCTTGAATAATGCAAAGAAAACAAATTTATATTATTTTTTAAACAACACAATACTAATGTTTTAACTTCAGAAGAGTTAGGAAATCAATATGGTGAAATAACCCTGATTTCCAATCACAGCTTTCATGCATCTTGGCATGTTCTCTACAGTGGTGTAGTCTAGTTTTTTGTAGTGAGTATACTGAGCGCTCATTCCCAGAGACGCGTTGAACAACTGCAGTCTCTTTGAGTTTTTAATATTCACGCGATTTGATCTGTGTCCATTGCAAACACAGACGCGGTGAATTTATGAATGAAAGTGTGAAAGTTCTGTCACAAAACGAAGTTGTTACGTATCCTCACGCTTTTTTTAGTGGGTATACGGAAATACTTGCCATTTCCTAGTGGGTATACGGCGTATACCTGCGTATCACGTAGACTACACCACTGGTTCTCTACCAGTCTTTCACATAGGACTTTATGCCACTCCTGGCACAAAAATTCAAGCAGCATTCCTTGGTTTGATGGCTTGTGACCTTCCATCTTCCTCTTGATCACATTCCAGAGGTTTTCAATGGGGTTCAGGTCTAGAGTTTGAGCTGGCTATGCCAGGGTCTTGATCTGGTAGTCCTCCATCCACACACCTTGATTGATTGGCCTGGCTGTGTGGCATGGATCATTGTCCTGCAGGAAAAACAATCCTTTAAGTTGGGGAGCAAAAGTAAGTAAGTTTTCTTCCAGGATAACCTTGTACGTGGCTTGACGCTTGAGTCACGCGTCCTTTACAAAGACATATCTGCCTGCTTCTGATCTTCTCTGATGAGTCCAGTTTTCTGCGTTTGCCCAACACCTGATCCTCTAATGGTTAGACATGCAGAGACATGGAGAGGCCTACCCACAGTGTCTCATTCTCACTTTGAAATTTGGTGGAGGATTGGTTATGATATGGGGGTTCTTCAGTAAGGAATCAGGTAGATCCATTTTGTGAGCCACATACAAGGTTATCCTGGAGGAAAAATAGCTTCCATCTGCTCTGACAATGTTCCCCAACTAGAAGGACTGGTTTTGCAAAATAGTTTCACGGGCAATTATGACAAACATTGGATGTCTCAACAGTCAGCAACTGGATAACAAGTACCATTTATTAACCTGTAGAGGGCTCTATTCTACAATTTTTAAGTTTATACATAAGACACTTTGCCTTGCCATGTAGTTAATGAGGAAAAGGGATTTTTGCAACTCTCCTGTTAAAATTAGATTCATCAAAACAAGCATAGACAGCATTCTTGGGATCTGTATATTTAAATATGGACCAACAAAGTGCTTGACACTAATGTTATAAGTAATTAAGTGTTTGTCTCATCTTGACATATCCCCCTCTTGTTTGGATAAATGTCAAGAATGTGTCACCACCACATCACTTCTGCCAAACAGTAGAAAGACAGAAGAAAAAGGACACTAATTCCCAACCAGGGTGGATTTACGGTGCATGATAACTAGCAATGTGTGTGTGTACAGTATATCATGCTAGCATGCAGGAAGAATACATGTAAAAAATAAATAAATAAATGAATAAGTATATAATTTACGTGTCCCTTCAGAAGCACCAGCTGCTTGGACACAAGCAAGCCAAACACCACTATCCTCTTTTGCTCTCAGGCAAAACTTTCACAGTTAACTTCATCGACCTAATGTTGTTAATGTTGTCAATGTCTTCATGTTGTTTCAGTCAAGAATCAGTGGCTGTCTGTGCTATAATCCCACAAGTCTGCAAATCCTTGACTGTATTGTCCTGTAATATCAATGACAGTCGGTATTCTTCACACGTGTTCATTTGTATTAATTTAACAAGTTTTAGCCTGGCTCAAAATGCTCTCTTATACAGCCAGACTGTGGTCGGTCCACCTAAAACTGTGTTAAGCATCTAGTCTTTGTTTTGGTTACAGATAAAAATCACAAAAGAGAGAAGGAACGAATAAAAGAGACAGGGGGGGGGGGGGGGGGGGGGTCAGATCCTACTTGATATTTTTCTCCCCTCAAGACCACCAAGAGAAAACAAGAGGAAGTAATAAAGTCTGGAGGCTCTGCTTACAAAACACTCATGTGTCCGCATGACATGTGGACTCTTAATATAACGTTGCTTCGATTTAAAACCTGTTAACAGCTTTTCTGCTTGTCAAATTAATTGCATTGCTTTTGTATCCATTACATGCTTGTTTTGTCTACAGCTCCCATCATGTATTCTCATTAGCAGATGCTCTTGGTATCTGCATGGTGGTTTGGTGAGAGTTGTTCGTCCGAGAGCAGACGAGTGCCAGACATATGGATTTGATCAACAGAACCCGTGCTAATGTTTTCTTTGGGCATGTTGATAGGCTGATAGACAAACGTCTCTCTCTCTCTCTCTCGCTCTCTACCTCACACACACTTATTCCCTCACAAAGGCATTGGCTGACGGACAGTCTAGAGTGCTCCAATGACACACAACCAAACCCAAGCACTCCAGGACAAGCAGAGGGAAAAAAGAAAGAGAGAAGGGGAGAACAAGTAAGTAACAAGAAAGAGAACGGGACGAGAAGAAAAAGAGAGACACTCACGCCTCTGACTGCCCATTTTTTCCTCCACCGCTGCTCTCTCCCTCTTCCTTCTCACTCCTCTTAGTCTCACACCAGCACACACACACACACCCTCTCGTTCTCACTGAACTTTTTTTCACTGTCTCGTTCTTCTTAAATGACTTTGAGAGAGAGGGGAGACACATTTGGAGGTTGTCTGAAATTCAGGAGCTCCACAGATGCCTGAGACCCACGGAGAAATAGGAGACTCACTCTGCTTGGAAAAGATAGAGAAAACAAAAGAAGAGAAACAACAGGAGGACTGCAACAAACTTGCACCACTTAACCACTACTGGACACTGGTGTTTGTGGTGTTATCATGGTGACGCTAAAACTTACATTGACTTTAAGATTCACCTTACTGCTCCTGTTCTGGTTAGGCTGTACCAGTTGGCCAAGCCAGGCTCAGCAGCCGTCCCTACAGGCTTTACGTCAGGCGGCCAAAACTCGGCAAAATCTCTCTGAGAGTGCAGAAAGAAAAGTAGAACGTCTCGGCCAGGTTTTCCGAAGGAACGTGCGCCTTCTTCGGGAGCGGGGAGGTTGTCTGGATCTGGTCTTTCTCGTGGACGAGTCGTCCAGCGTGGGAGCTTCCAACTTTGGGAGCGAGCTGCGGTTTGTGCGGAAGCTGCTGTCAGATTTTCCGGTGGCGCCTGAGGCAACACGTGTAGCGCTGGTGACATTTAGCTCTAAGAGCCATGTGGTTACAAGAGTGGACTATGTGTCTGCACCCAAAGCCCACCAGCACAAATGCTCGCTCTTCAGCAAAGAGATCCCATCCATCACCTACAGAGGAGGTGGCACATACACCAGGGGGGCTTTCCAGCGCGCAGCGGTAAGAGCAGCTGTGTAATCACATTGTTTGAGTCTATGGATGTGAGAAACAACTAAATGAAACACAATATATAAAAGAGGAAATAATGAAAGTAATTGAGTAGGGGAGGGGGAAGAGCTGAAAGAATCATTAACAGTCAATGTACCAACTAGATTGAGTTGAATGTTCAGGCTTTGATTTATGCTAAATGTATTCCATATTCGTTCATTGCTCTTCAATGTTCTTCAACAAATGGATGATTATAGATAGCTATTGCATCTAAATCACTGAAGCACATTTAGTAGAAAAAGAACTGCAGTCTAAATGATGGATGAACAACACAAAAGTCTTCATTCCTGATAAGGTACCTCCAGATGTCATCTCTAAGTTAACACCACATGGTTTCCTGTGCACTCTAATCTGGGAAAGATAACCACAGTGAGCATCTATCTATGCAGGACTGTCTAGAACAGTAGGTCACACATTTCCAATCAGTTAAAAAAACAAAACTAACAAACAATGAAATTGCCATGCAAGTTGTCCCCTGTAAACTTTCCCTAAAGACTTTGGATAGTGAAAGACAGGTTTAATGGTTTCACGTTGGAAATATTTGAGAACTTCAGGATCCAACTGAAAGGAAAAGATAGTAGCAGTGGTGACTCATATCAAACAAATTATTTTTTATTTTAACTCAAGTCTCACTTAACAGCAATGCTATAAATTGCAGCAAAATGATTTATTGCCTCATCTTGCAGCCTACTGCGGCTTCTACTCCCTTTTTCCGTTACAAATGATTATGACGTCCGTGTTTTCAGACATTTTTCTTGTCCTGAATGACATTTGTGGTTTGAAATATGGTTTCGCTAACCCAGATCTGCAAATGTATTAAGTTGTTATGGAAGCAGAGCAGGAAAGTCCTTTTGTTCATATGCAATTAATTTGCATTGCAGTCAAACTGTAATATTTCATGGGTTTTGGCTCCATCCGTTCAGTCTAAATGGCGTGGAGGTCTGGAAGCTTTTACCATACACATTTTCAATCTTTCAGAGGTGAGGTCGAAGGCCTTATTCACAGTTCTACTGCCCAGCTGAAGTGCACAGAAAGGCCATCTCTCTCTGATCAGATTTGCCTTTAGTTAAGCTAGAACATCCTCAATTGCCAAGCCTCTAATTCATTTACTCTACTTGATTTGGAGAATTAAATGTTGGGTTTGCTCTTAATGCATTTTATTTTGCTATGGCTGATGATGGATAAAGGCTGCATTGTGTAGTCCAACAAACCCAACATGCTAATAAACAGCAGGGTGGGTAACCATATAGCATGACAATTAAAAAAATGTAATTGAGGAAGCAAACAGGAACTTTAAAAAAAAATGCTAATTTTAACATTGAACAATGTTTACCTTAACTATACAATTTGCCAAGACGAGAGAGAGAGAGAGAGAGAGAGAGAGAGAGAGAGAGAGAGAGAGATAGATATATATAGAGATAGAGAGAGAGCAACAGAAGCTAGCTAGATAGAGCCAACAATTCCACAACACAATATGGCAATCTTTCTGTCCTTATATAATTTATCTTCGGTTCCCCTCACACTCCTGCTGCTTCTCCCTCTAACCTCAGTGTTTGTCTGCACTTAGCGGGCATTCTGGGTTGCCAGATCCCTAACTCCTTTTTATTTGCCAAACCAGAGCAGAACTAGCTCTCTATAAAACCTCTTTGTCTCTTTCTGCTGTCCGTTTGAATGTTAGCAAATGCTTTTAGTGCTTTCCAAATTCTTTGCCTGCTTTTCTGATCAGCCTCCATAGGGAGTCATTACATCGAAGTCCTTGACCAAATGGATTCGAAATTTCCTATGAATGCTTGACTCCAGTAGGATTCTTCCCTTCCCCAGCAGGGATTCTATTTAGAAGGGGAAGTCTATGGGAATTCTACAAGCACATTGTACATGCATAGTATTTTTTCTCATTCTTTCTGACTATTCATGCCAATTTATCTAGTAGTATGAAGGTGAGAAGGGGGGTGCTATTTTTATTCTATTGTTAACATACGTCCATCCCATTTCATCACTTCTTGATTCTTCCTCCTACAATCCCTCATCGGAAATTCCAGAGAATGTTTCTTTAAAGTGCCATTGACCCCTCTGACCTGGTTTTTGAATTACATGGCAGCAGGAGCGTTACTGTCATCGAGTCTAGACAGATCAACGTGTCAAAATATCTCATATTGTGTCTGCAAAACATCTGTCAGCAAGCCTCAGAATGTGTTGAGCAAAAAACAGGGACATAAAAGCAAAGAAACACGAAA
Source organism: Phoxinus phoxinus (assembly GCF_949152265.1). NCBI lineage: Eukaryota > Metazoa > Chordata > Actinopteri > Cypriniformes > Leuciscidae > Phoxinus > Phoxinus phoxinus. The sequence goes on along the minus strand of NC_136877.1, from coordinate 39,996,162 downwards.
GAGCTGGGACAGATGTCAAAAGGCACGAATGTGATATTTGGTCTTGAAACAAATGACTGGAAATTCACTATGAATGTATTACAGGTAGACTATTTTATCTCTATATTAATGTAATGTGAATGTCTACTTGAATGGAGAAGATACGTTTTTCCCCCTGAGAGAATTCAAAAAAAGTCATAACAATAAGAAAGAGGGAGACGAGAGCCTCCTTTTGGCCTTGCATGCACTAATGAAAGTCTGGCACTTCCTAAGGCTGTATTTGTGTTATTAATTAAGACTGATTAGGGAGATCCTTATGAGAGACAGCCTGTACTCCACGAACCCTGATAAAACTGCCAGGAATGCCTTTAAACCAGCCTGAGAGCCACATATTTGTCTGCAGACAACCAGATAAGAGCCATTCAGTCTTTAACTGTCTGAAGAGGCAACAAGTTTTACAATGCATCAGTCCTACTTAGGGACTGAATGGCAACTCTGAGTTGTGTTGAAGGAACAGATTGCTTGTAATAGCTTTGCATTCTTTACAGTACCTTAAAAGGGCTATATGTCGAATTTAGAAACCCTTGTTATTAGAAACACTGGTGGTGTTAAGTGAACTGGAGCAAGCAACTTGATTGTGCTCACGCTCGTGAACATGCAACATACTGAATGTAATTCAATGCCCTGATATACTCACTGCAAAGTTCTTTTTCTTTTTTGCTTAGAAGTAAAAAGAAGTTGGAAATACCTTTGCAGCAATATACTGTTAAAGAAAATCTAGATGCTTGCTGAGAGTGACGTTTAGATGAATATGTTAATATGTGCTGCGCACGTTCCTCTCGATAACAAAAACGCACAACAAAAATGACAGCGGTGAGAAAGCAGCAGATAAGAAAGCATCTGATCATACATGGTGATGTGGATATGTTTGCACCAGCTCTGCAATTCACCGGCATCATGGCGACAGAGGAGGAAGGCTAATTAAAATGACACAGTTTGATTATAAAGTATAGTTGAGACTATAGACTACTTAGATCTGACTATATTGGAATATAGTTTGAATTAATCACTTTTCTTTGTGGAATGTTAATAATAACATTCCCTGTAATGTTGATGTTTAGAGAGAGTGTACCCCCCATATGTTTTCCATAGGTCTTTATTTTATTTTCATTGTTCATTTGGATAGTTCTGTATTCTAAATTCATGATGGGGTTAATGCATAAAACGCTGGTGCAAATTCAAAAGACCTTGCTTAAATTATAGTGAGTAATGCTCAAACAGGAATGTTGTTTTAGCGATCATCTGAAGACAGGTGCGGGTGTGGAGTAGAAGGAGAAGAACATTGTTTTGTAGTATTGTGAACGCACGCAGAGTTTTTGTGTACCTCAAATAAATGCCCTGGTCATGTAGGCAGTGAACAAGATTAAAAGAACCCATAAAATGATGCACGTCTGGAAAATCATTAATTTCAACATGCAACACATGACACATTGATATTATAGTACACAGAATAGCACTTTAGGCATTAACCTGAACATTGTATTTGTATTAAGATTAATTTTATGTGTTATAGAACAGAAGAAAGTGGACAGTAACGTCACATCCTTTTGATTTTCCCAGCAAAAATGTCCCTGTAGTGGTTGTGTTCCCTGAGATTTTCCTGTCTGTTATTTTAATTTAAAAACGGTTTCCTTTGAGTTATTCTTGTTGTGCGCTTCATTATATACGGCCAGCCGTGACAGAACACCAAAACGAAAGCAGAAGTTTTTTTGCGACGTTTTTTTCATTTTATCCCTTTCTCTCTCCGTCACCATGGACATCTAAAGTTCTGTTCTGCCTGTAGCAGAAGGACCGCTCCCTGGAGTCCCACGCCAGGGAGTTTTTGGAATTGGCGTCCAAGGAATTGGCCTCCCAGGGAGCGATCCTCATGAGGACTTTGGCGCATTCGTAAAGTGGGTTCAGGTGAAAAAAAAAGAAAAAGAAAAAGAGAAGGCCATCACCATTGGCCATGCGGAGGATGACACCAGCCCCACTCTATACTCAGAACCCATTCAGCCTTCACTCCGCCGGATGGAACGGATGCATGTGCCCACCACAGACACAGAGCCTGAGCCTACCGCAGACAACGAGCCATACCCTGCCCCAGAGCCTAAGCCCAAAGACATGACTGAGGTGAGCGAGCCGGCAACAAAGCCCGCCCTGAGGAAGTTCTGGTGGAATTCGAGGGCATGGAATAGAGCCCCGCCCACACTCTGCTGCCACTGGCCTCTGTTGACTTTGTTATAGACTTGGTAGAAATTATTTCCCTGAATCTCCTTCCCTGCCAGTTCCCCCCAGCCCCGTTTCTGTTCCCCCCCGCTGGTCCCGTCCAGCTCAGAGTTTCCTATGCCCCTGCTGGTTCCGGCCAGCTTGAATTCTACAGAGATGCCACCGCTAGTTTCTGTCAGTCCCTCTGCTCAGCCCAGCAGTGTTTCGGATCCGCCTCAATTCTTTCAGTACCCAGATTTACCTAGGTATGATGATTCCCTGTCTCCGCCTCTAGTCACAGAGTCCTGGACTCCACTTTGGTCCTCTGACCCATTAGCTTCACTTTGCCTCCGTGCTCCCTCATCTCCACTGGGGCCGGTCATCCCACCAGTTCCGCCGGGATCCCTCGTCTCAGTCTTGGTCAGGCATCACCCTATTCCACCACGGGATTCCTGGCTTCCGGTCACACCTCTGCCCTTCACCCCTTCAGCTCAAACAGGTTCTGCCTTCCCTCTAGCTCCACCATTGTCCTCTGTCGCAACGGCACCACAACGGTATTCTGGATCATCGCCTCAGTCCCATGTGCAGTCAGCTCCACCATGGCTCTCTAAACCTGCGGTGTCACCCTGGTTCATTGTCTCCTCGGCTCCATCTTGGTCTTTACCGAAGCCAGCTCAATCGCAGAAGATCCTATCCCAGGTCCCTCCTCCCAAGTCTCCACCATGGCTCCTCCCTCCTGTGCCTCACCATGGAACATCTTGCTGGCTGTGGTCTGGGTCCCGGCCTGGCTACTCCTGCTCCTGGCTCCCCCCATATTCCACTCCCCCATGGACTGTTTTGCCTGCCCCTAACTGTTTTTGTCCATCTTCTGTTCCTCATCCTCTCGAGGAACCTCCGCCCTGCCCTCCTCCCTCTTCAGTTGGACTTCCTGCATTATATACAGCCACATGTGACAGTCTTGAGTCCTTCATATAAAAATCAGTCGAATACAGGCCTATATAGACAACCTAGGAAGTTGGGGAAGGTTTCGTTTTAAGTTTCGTTACAAGCTGTTAACATATTGGCAATAAAAAAAGTGATGAATACATGAAAGTTCTCAAATATAGCCCCTTTAAGTCACAAATACTATATTGGTTTTTGACACCAATTATATCAGACACACGATAAACAGAAGTATTTAAGCCGGAAAAAAATTAAGCCAAAAAAAGTTTTATTGTCTGGAACACATGATGGTAACTTTGTAATGAATGATGTAATGATGGTAAAATGTAATGAATGCAACATGATGGCATGAGAACACCTTCATCTGTTATTCATCCATCAGTTTATCTCGTGTTACTTTTTCTTTGCCCACCGTAGGCAAAAAGAACCAAAAAATATATAATGTCACCAACTAATACATATATAAAAAATAAATTTTAGGTCCAATTAACAGGATTCATATTTAAATAGTGCCCTTGCGGTTTAATATTCTCACTTTGACTAATTTAATTTGAGAGAAACTATCATTACATCACAGAAGAAGTTCTAGAAGGCAACCCGTAAAAATAAAAGTTTGGTTTAACTTCAAGCTGCATTTCCGTAACTTTTTTATGGGTTCAAAACGATCTGCTTGCCTTAGATCGATTCAAAACGATTAGCTTGTAATAATGATTTTAATTCCAGTGGTATGGTGGATTTCCGCTGGAAATTCGAGCATCTCTTTGCATCAAGTCACTAGGGATGGCGAAAACTAAAAAATGTCTTGACCGACCACCAAGCCTCATTAGCCTGTTGAAACCGGTTAACCGATTAGTTGCTATGCTATGCTATTTGAAATAACAGCCATTTCGAGCCGCGCCTGCAATATTGCAACTCTGTCGCATCTCTCTGCCGCTCTGCCTCCCGCTCACACACACACACCAAGGAGCTTGTATGTATCAGAAGACAAATGGTTCCTTAGTTTCTAAATGGTTTGGGTACAAGGTGATCGCGTTGAAAATAAAGGCGTTTGTCTAGCGTTAGAAGCTCATTAGAAACATTGCCGCGGCTCATTTAAGAAAATGACAGCTCCGAACCGAAGAGACGCCGCTTTAGTTTGAGGTAGTGCTAACAATAATAAAGAAAGATGATGATCATCATCACCTTATCTGTTACCACTGAAATGTAGATGTAATGTATTTCCATATTTAAGCACTGAATCACACAAGTTGCAACGTACATCTGTAACATTCTTTTTGGTGAAATGGTCCCACACACTACTCTTCCTTGCACGCTTCATCCTGTCGTCTGCCCTGGCTCTAACCTCGAGTGTGTACACATAAAGAAGTGTCTCGGCTAGTAGGCTATATTGTGTGTGATGATGTTGGAGGTGGAGATTTATAGGCTTTTCTTACAGCACTTGATAGAATTAAACTTAAATCAAATTAAATAAATTTGATGGCGGTTCCAGAAAGGTTCAAACGACAATCACCAGTGACAACTGGAGATTCACCCGTTGTAAAATGCAAAAGACTTCGTTCGGATTTCAGAGTGGCTACATAAAAAAAGAGACTGCAACCGGGCCCATGCGAAAACGAGGATAATATTGGAAGGGCATTAAATGTAGTCACCCAATGCTGATGTTGTTAACAATAACAATTTGAGAACAAAGTATAATTTGCACGGTTTGTCGTGATATGATAAGCGATCATTAGATTTAATTAGCCTTAAATTTCCCTTAGTTGGTCAGAACTAAAGTGGATGCTACTTGTTCAGACGACATTTTCCAGTGAAAATTCTTATGTTGGTCATACTTCCAAAAAGTAGAATCTGAGATTCTGAATGACAGTATCCACACCAGCGCGGTGATTGACAGCCGCATATTCTCCTCAAAACATTGGATTCATCCGCGCTAACCCATGTAAAGTTGATAATTCCATGAATAACTGCAATTGCAGATTTCGAAAAGAGATGGCGACAAAGAGGAAAAACTACAGGCTGCAGCTTTAAAGAAACCGCGATAGAAATATATTACTCTTGTACAGTATAATGTTCATCTTAATGTACTACTAGGCTACTACTAATAATAATACAAATATTATTAAAACAAATTTTCTTCCATGTTATAATTTTAACTGTAAACCTCTGTTGTGTAGCACTTGTTTGCCAAAAAATTAAAGAGTTTGTTTAATTTTCATTTTAATAAAAAATAAATTGATGTTTTATGCCTTTTATTTGATTACCAGAAAAATAAACCAATTAAAAAAAATAATTAAAAAAAATAAAAAAACATATCATAGGGTATTATTGTATACAAATTAATAAATTGTTGTTTTTATGAATTCAATTAATTAGATATGTTTTTGAATAAAATGGAATATAGACTAAATTAAACGGAAAGCACAGAACTGGGTAAAAATAAAATGGAATTTAAAAAAAATACATTAAGAATGTCATTTTTATTAAACTGTTAAGAAATTGCTGTTAAATTGAACACGTTTCATGATTTAAATTAATTACACATGCTTTTTGATTAATACAATTTTATTTAACCATCCAGAAAAATGAAAACGGGGGGAAAAAACTGATTTCAGAAGAATTTTAATGGGAAAAACGGAATTAACTTACATATACGCATCTTGTAAAGTGTGCTTATCCTTAAGGTTAGCTGCATTAACAGTTTAGCTTTCTTGTTTTTTTCCCCTCTTCACATTAATGTTACAGCCTCTGCTATAACATTATCTGTACATAAAATTGGTATCGAAAGAAGTATCGTTCAGGAACCGGTATTGAAGTCATGGTATCGGTATCGAAAAATTGTTTAACGATACCCAGCCCTAGCCAAGTTCTAAAATATTTAAATCGGGTAGAAAATGTAAAAAAATATTTTCAAAAATCTTTACCCTTAACATTTATCCAGTATATCACAAACAACTGGAAAAGTCATGGAACCTGAATATTTTTGTGAACAATGGGGGCCCTTGGAGTCAAAAAGGTCAAGAACGCAATAGAGACCTGATAATGTCCCTGCTCATTTGGTAACCAAACACTCTGTAGCTACTGAGACATTAAGACAGAACATAAATTATTTCACAGTAATACAACTTTTTTGACTATTATAGTCTTGCCTGCAGTTTTCACCTCGCGGCTAACTTTTAGTCTGCCCTCAGATTATTCCCGCTATTAACCTATTCCACACCCTGAGATCTACACACGCAAATGCACTTTGGAACATTTATACACAGCAAAATGCTTCAACACAGTGATTAGTGGTAACTGGACGCTGGAGAAGTCAAATATAGAGCAGTGGGGGTGTTCTCAGTCTGACTGCACCACCAGGAACACCAGCAAAGTCTACAGCACTGATATTATTGAGAGAAAAAGAAAAGAATAGACTAAAGACAGAGTTGCTGTTTATTTTAGCACTATTAATGGCCCCATGAGGTAATTTCTGTAACAATGCAAGAGGTCACATTTCTGCTCTGAAGCATGTGAAGATAAAAGCATGCTTTTTTTCCACCAGCTGCATACATGCACCACCAAGGGAGCGTAACATATGTGGAGGCCCACTTCATCAACCAGAATCACCTGCAACTCCCAGATGTTATTTTTGTTTTAGGAGACCACTGTGGCTTTGGGAGTCATAAATGGCAACAGGTGATGTCTGACAATGTTTCAAATTAAGAGTGTGGATCCAGGAATTTTGCTCTCATAACATACAACATAGGTTCATAGGGTAGGGCCAGTGGTACATTTGTTGACAAAGGCCTCTAGAGTGAAATTATATACAGTATGTATATATATATATATATGTTTTATTTTGATTACTTTGGAAACTTACAAAAGCAAAACAAAGGCACTGATATTGTAAAAGACTGTGAAGTTTCATAGGCACTATTAATATTATTACTAAGACTATAAAGTTCTAGTCACTCATTGTTATTCTAAAAAACGTCCGAAAGCTTAAGCAGCTGACTTTTTACCTCGCTGCCTTATCGGGCAATGACTTTGCAGGCACCATTTGCGCATGAAGGTACCTCATGAAAATGATTTTGGACAGACTTTGAGGCAGCATAACAGTTTAATGATCTACAACAAAATAGAGAGCTTTGGTGAAAGTGATTATTTAATTACCATAGTAGTAATTTCTTCTTAGAAAATACATCAAAAGTGGAAAAGGTTGGTCACAAATGTACATTAAACGCAACGTAAAACACAAATTTCAGATGCCATATTGATTTTTGTTTTAGCTCAGCTGTCCCGGAATGGAACGCAACAGGATTGTGGGATAGCAAACTCAGCAAATGATACATCTATGCTGTCTTCAAAAATCGATCAGATGAAGGTATCTCAGGAGACAGGATGTGACACGATCATTAGATTCTGAGTTTCGGGACGTGCCTCGTTGCCTTCCTACCTCCGTATGCTGCATTTTTCAGCTATCCTACGCAGCCTGAAATTGTAAAGGCAATATTACTCTTAAAGAATGCAAAGTTTCAGAAACACTATTAACTAAAAGAACTGTAAAATTCCAGAGGCAGAACTTCTTAAAGTTACCTGTGGCCGGTTTCATAAAGTTAGTCAATTTTTTCTTTACGACGGTTCATAAATATTTTAAGTTAGTTACATTAAAACGTAGATTGGCCTAATTTGATATAAAAAGGTACGATTGACTGCCCCTTGACTAACTGCTAGTGGGTCTTACTAGATCTTAAGACACTGTCTTAACATAATGACTGTTTATGCAACTCGCCCCTGATCCATGTCTGTGACCACACTATGATATGAGGAACAGTAATTGGCAACTCTGTACAGGCTTTCCAAGAGTCTCACTTAAAATACCTTACAGCTAAGGCCACAGTTATGCCCTTTAGAGTTTAAATCAAAAAAGAAAATGAAAAAAAATGGGGTTTTACCCAAAACACTCTAGGTAGCATTTAGTGTGTATTGTTTGTCTGCAATTGTGAACATTCACGCATTTGATTGTGTACATGTGTGTTGAGGGGGAGGGGGAGGACATACCACAGAGGAGAAGCCAAGGAAGTGTTGAAATGGATAACAGTTCAGCCTGTCAACAGCAGCACACGGTCTGTTCTCTGAAAATAGATTCCTCCCTCTACCCACTGTGCTATTACTGCCTCGCTCACATTATTGACCTGTGTGCTTCCTAGCGGTGTGCTGTGGAAAACATCTTACCTAGGTGCTGTTGTGAATTTCTAGATATTTCAGTGACTACATTCACAATGCTTTTGAAGATGAGAACCAATGCAAATTGTTTTAGGATGCATTACAACGTCCTGCATTTGGCATTGGTTGTTGCTAAAATTATGTAAAATTAGTTTGGCTCAGAAGTGTGAGTTTATTAATACTCCCTCGTACAATTTCTTTCTTTCTTTTTTGATTTCAATAGTTAACATGCTTTTTATTTTAAATCAAAGATTCAACAACAAAAATGATGGTAGAATTCTCTTTGTAGCTTCAGGTATTTCCCATGTGCAGTAATGATCATGAAGGGAAGGCGATTTTTATGAAGAAAAACGTTTCACAATTATGCACAGTGGAGTTACATAATATCAAAATATGTGCTGTTGTTATTCACAGGCGACCGTGTAGTTATGGATGTTCTAAATTATAATTTAAGCATTTTCTTCAACCAACCTACTCTTCTCTGGCAAGGCATTGACAGTGTTTATTTGATGGGTGGATGACTTCCACTACTGGATGACTTCCATCAAAAACCACGAAGAACATGCAGTACAAATTTGATGGGCATTTTATTTTAGATAAAATTAATAATTTAAATATTTTGTTTTCTAAAAAGAATCTTCCTATTATGTTTATGTCAGTGTACAGCATCTATTCAAAACTACATCAGTTCCACATCTTCTATAACTCAATGGATCCACATATAAAAATGACCCAGACTGTCCTCTCAATCAAGATCAGTGATATCACTACTCCTCAACCAGGTGTTTTTAATCAGATCCAGCTGGGGTGGAGTGAAGAACGCGGACACTCTTCAGCTCTGGGCCCTCAAGGCTCTTTTTATTTTATTTTAGCTAAACCAAACGTTGGGGAAGCCCAGAACAGAGACAGGATCACTGTAACAGACAGGACAGAGTTTAACTGTCAGAGAACTGCTCAGCCTCAGGGCAGAGAACGTCTGCAGCTCAAACCACAGCTCTGGTTTAGCAGAGTAAGGGACGCAGGAATGATTGACAGTAGGTGAGGTAAACAGAAGAATTTGAGACAAGATGTAGTCTACATGGACTTATGGAGGATGTTTTTGTTTAAAGCAACTTATAATGTCTAACATTTTGTAATGATTATGTGCATTCTCTGGGAATCAAACACATGACCTTGCTGTTGCTAGTGCCATGCTCAACTAGTGCATTTTTACATCTTAAATAAATGTGGTTCATAACTTGGCATCTAGGATAAGCACAAGGCGGCACCAAAAAAAAAAAAAAAAAAAAAATTTAACTGACAATGTCTTCTGTACTCCACAATAAAGCCACGGCTTATTTATTGGCTATCTTGTTAATTTAGCTGTTATTTCACCCCCTTGTATCAGTCTCAAATAAATATTTTAATCACACTGTGGCTTAAGCAAATTACTCAAGTAAATAAGGCTAGATTAAATAGTTTTTCTTTAAACCACATTTAGTCCACATATTAAACCACATATACTGCATCTCCGGTCACCAATTTTTGTTTTAGAATCATTTTGTCCAAATTGTTTTTTATTTCAGAGTTTTTCTCTTCTGCAATGACATCTATTTGGTGGCTTGTGGATATTGTGTAATTTATCTCTTTGTCATCTGGTAGACTAAGAGTCTGGTTATATTGAGGTTTGTTTGGTTTCACAAGCATTTACTCCCATCATTCAAATTTGCTTTCGATTACATAATGTCACAATACATTTCATAAAAAGCATTTCAAGATATTTTTTAGTCTCCGTTTAGGCACGAAGATCCAAAATAACAAATCTAATTTAACCAACTCCAGACCTTTTTTGCTCTTGCCTAATTGTTTTCTTGCATGGACCAGAAAGACCAAATTTGCCATTGCATTACATGAAATATTGTCAAGGTTATCTTTCTTTTAAAAATGATTTCCTCTCGGTCTCAATGTCTTCAGCTTAATAAATTGTGTTTTGACAGGAACCAACTAACCATACTACACAAACCCTGTGTCCCAGTGTTTTATCCAGACCAATTATGCCCCCTTCATTCAAACTCCATCCATCCACGCACACTTACACATTTTGTTCAATTCACTTCACAGACAGAGAGAACTGTAATAAGGACCTAGGGACTTCCAGCAGTCAGTAGATGTATCGGCCTACCCCATCCATTAGTCTAACACTCTCTGTTCCTGTCCTACTAAACGAGGTGTAGCTGGCCGAGTGTGTCTGACATGTTGAGGAAATTAAATCAATTGTAATCACTCAAGGAGAACTAAAGGAGAACATACTAGTGCACAGTGGGAGGCATATAAATTTCAGGCATGCAACGGGAGTCTCCCATGTGCAAAATCAAACTGTGTGGTTTATATCTAGGGTTTCAACAGCTCAGATTTGCAGAGCAAAATGTTTACCCTCAAATGTTTTTTTTTACACGATTTATTGCAGACTTGTGGAAAAATATCTAGTAATTGCACACTGAGCGGTTTCTTCTGCTCAGGACTATGGCTTGAAATGGTTGGGTCCATCTAGTGGGCTTGTTTTTGCTTTGTAGGTTCATGTTGCTGGTATTCTTTGCCACTGGAACCATAACATGTCAAGACAGCTCAGACCTCCAACCAAGCAAATGAATGCACTAAGGTCACATGTGAACTCTATTCTGGAATGCTTCAATTGGAGATATACCTCCTCAACGACCTATTAAAAATAAAGAGACATTTTTATTTTCTGCAGTATTACACTGATTTCAGAAATCTGCAATAACACTCACAGCTAAGAGAAACATCCCAGCGTTTAGTTATGAACATTGTGGTCTTTTTAGAGATTACAGAAGATCAGCTTTATAACATGGTAAGGTGTCTGCAAGGTTTTGAAATAGAATACCCTGTGTTATGATCATGGTCCACTAAGCATGTCCATTTACCCAATACAGGAACTGGACAGAGGATTATGTCTACATTAGCAGTTGTAAAAGACTCACTGATCAAAGAAAGTGAGATCCTGTGCAGACATGTCGACCCAAACATGGAAGTAAATGACCAAGTGCACTGTATATTCTATTATATATATAAAAATGCCTGACAGTGACACCTGAAATAGTGCACTATTTCAGACACAGCTCAGGATTTTGTAGGTCACTAGATAAATTCATATGATTCATATCCACAAATATATTTAACATCTTGCTGATCTAGTGGGTCACATAGTGATGTACACTACTGTTTAAATGTTTGGGGTTGGCTTTTAAAAATATATTTTAATGTTGTTGTTTGTTGAAAGACGTATCTTATGCTATTTGATAAAAAATGCAGTAATATTGTGGGGAACAAAATAGTGATATTGACCAAAAACAATAATATTGTGAAATATTATTACAATCTATTTCAATTTTAATATATGTATAATCATGTAGCTTATTCCTGCGATGGCAAAGCTGAATTTTCAGCAGCCATTACTTCAGTCTTCAGTGTCACATGGTCCTTTAGAAATGATCCTAATATGCTGATTTGGTGCTAAAGTAACATTTCGTCAGGATTCTTTGATGAATAAAATGTTTAAAGAACAGTAATTATTTGAAATAGAATTTTTTTGTAACAACATAACAGTCTTTACAGTCCCTTTTGATAATTTACTGTACGCATCCTTGCTGAATAAAGTATTAATTTTCGTTCAAAACATATATATCAAAACTAAGTCTCACAGAAAGCTTCTGGACTTTCTCTTATCATTGACAGCAGAGACTCATAGGCTGCTGGGGCTCGTCTTCTAAAACACATGTTTGTACTTAGAACACACTAAGTAAGACTGCCAACATTATACAGTGTGGCATTTTTAAAGATATCCATATGACAAAGCAGGATTAATGTTGTATATTAATCATACTTGCATAAAAACACGCACACATATTCAGACATGCATACAAACACACAGCTGAGGCTTGCTCTTTGACTATACAGCATAAGGTCTGGTCCACACTGTAGCTTTTTCTACCAGAGGGCCGTTTGTTTAGACAAGAAAAGCTGTCTGACTGACATGTTAAAGGGTTAGTTCAACCTAAAATGAAAATTCTGGCAGTAATTACTCATCCTCATGTTGTTCCAACCCCGTAATACTTTCGTTCATCTTTGGAAAACAAATGAAGATATTTTTGATAACCGGTAAATCTGAGAGCCGTCTCACTCCTCCATAGGCTTCTATTGTAATTTAAACTTGCCGGCCCAGAAAGTTAAAGACATTGTTAAAATAGTCCAAGTGACTACAGTGGCTCAACCATAAGTTTATCAAGCGACGAAAATACTTTTTGTGCGCAAAAACCCCCCAAAATCTTCTGGGTTGTACGTCAGAACATAGACTCACTATTGGCCGACACTGGTCATGTGTGTGATGCTGGCCAATAGTGAGCCTACGTTCTGTACAACCCAGAAGCGATGTGCTGTTACACTACGTGAACTCACTCAGAGGCCCACACAGAAGAAAATTAATAGATTAATTAATTCGTTATTTTAGTTTTTTTGTGCACAAAAAGTACTCGTCGCTTGATAAAGTTATGGTTGAGCCACTGTAGTCGCATATTAATTTATGTTCCGAAGATGAACGAAAGTCTTACGGGGTTGGAACAACATGAGGGTGAGTAATTACTGACAGAATTTACATTTTTGGGTGAACTATCCCTTTAAGTCACCAACCACAGTCCGTTTTATTTTCACATGCTATTTAAGGTGAGAAATAGCATATACTACATATTAGACCGGTATGAAAATAGACCATAATCGCTGAAAATAATTGTAGAGAACACCCAAAAATAGCTGAATATAATTTTGCCTGTTCGAAGTGCTTGTTGCATCAACCTGGTACCCTGTAAACACAACTGTGTGTCCAGGTGGTCTAAAAAAAAAAAAAAAGAAAAAAAAAAAAAAACTGTTCTTACTCCCAGAAGTTGTGTAAAATCAGCCTTACCATCAAAGCTTAACAGACTGAGCAAATACTTTCCAGCAAACATGCGTGAGACGGTCAGCAACAGACTGTGTAATGTCTGAGGCTAAGACTACTTTACAGATGACCCTCAGTTCTTACAAAGTGTCTTAGGATGCCATTCGGCCTAAACTCAAATGACTAGCATTTGTAAACTATTTTAAAAAGTTGAGTTGTTTATATACTCAAAATGCTGTGATTGCCTAAATTACTTTTACAATTAAACATTGTTTAGTCACAGACTACCTTTTAACTGAGCTAATCAGATTAGCCACTAATGTAAGCGGTTAACAACTACTGCTTTGATGGGGACAAGATGTGTCGGTGTGTTTGAGTATAAAAATCAAGTGGGTTATGTAGGAGTGACTATAGTGTAATTATGTGGGTGCAAACACAGTATATGTGGTTGCTAATAAGTTTTTCAAATTGCACATCTCAGTGCGTCAGAAGCCGTTTTCTTTCTCCTATTTCTGTGATCTTCAACAGTTCTGTCTATCCTCCTCTAATGATGTGCAGACATGTTTGTGTACCATGACCACCTCTGACTCATATCTAAAACCCCTTATGCCTTCAGCTTCTTTGAGCTGCCACCCCATAAACGGCCACAATCACACCCTGTTTTAGACCATGGACCTACACCCTTGGGGCCCGACCACAGTGACATCACTGTGGTGACAATCGGCAGCATCTGTATATTTGTGTCTGGGTCTGTGTGTGTTATAGAGAGAGAAAGACAGTGAAAAGCACTGATGCATAGGGGATTCCAGATTTGAGGTGTATGCTCATATCCTTTCCCTATGTGTGTGTAATTGGATGCAAGTCAGACTCCAGGCTTTGTAATAGTTGCTGTCTGAAATGCTTGAACTGCAGCCAATTAGACAATAAAGAGCAAAGCTGCTCGGTTTTCAAGCAGTCCTTGAATTGGCCTCGTCTATTGACTTTCACAAGCCCCTCTTCGCTCTCTGTCTGAAGCAACATGACAGTAAATTGTGCTCCACTTGGAGCACCCTTAGAGAAAATGAAGAGATTTTCTCTCTTGTCGGCCGCCACAAACTTCGACTTGACAGAGCTTCACGACTTGACAGCTCTTGCATGTAGACAGGTGAACAAATGTACAGAAAACAAAATCAATGTTATATAGCTCAACTGTCAACATGATGAAATGTTAGAATATGATCAGTATGTTATTCTAATGTTGATCTAGCTTACTGCTAGTCTCATACAGCCAACAAACTGACATAGAATAACATTATAACACACTCAAATATGCAGTTTAGAAGTATATAGACCAAGTGAAACAGCGCTGCATTACCGCACAATTTTAATTTGTTGCATAAACTGACCAGTTTGAGTTAATTCTGCACTTGCGGGTATTTCGGTAGAATGAAATTTCCTCATTCGTTTAAATCCACGGGACTCACATGTGGTGCTGATATCTGTCTATCATTAGCAATCGCGACCTTCTTTACTACACAGTCATGTTAAAGGAACACTCTGACTTTAGCCTATTCAACTTATCCCCCAGAGTTAGTTAAGTCCATACATGCCTTTTTCATCTCCGTGCGTGCTATAAGTCTGTTTGACGCACCCACCGCTAGCCTAGCTTAGCACAAAGACTGGATGTAAATGGTTGCAGCTAGCATACTAATCCAAATAAGTGACAAAATAACGCAAACATTTTCCTATTTACATGTTGTGATTTGTATAGTCACAGAGTGTACAAAAAACAAAGTCATATGAGACACAGACATATTTTAACCGTATAAATACTGGGAACTATATTCTCTGAAGGCGAAGCACTGCTACTTGGGCGGAGTGATAACCGCAGCACCTGAGACATCACGTTGGTTTTGTTGACAGAAGAAACAACGGCGCGTCTCAGGTGCTGCGGTTATCACTCCGCCCAAGTAGCAGTGCTTCGCCTTCAGAGAATATAGTTCCCAGTATTTATACGGTTAATGGTTAAAATATGTCTGTGTCTCATGTGACTTTGTTTTTTGTACACTCTGTGACTATACAAATCACAACATGTAAATAGGAAAATGTTTGCGTTATTTTGTCACTTATTTGGATTAGTATGGTAGCTGCAACCATTTACATCCAGTCTTTGTGCTAAGCTAGGCTAGCGGTGGGTGCGTCAACCAGACTTATAGCACGCACGGAGATGAAAAATGTATGTATGGACTTATCTAACTCTGGGGGATAAGGAGAATAGGCTAAAGTCCCAAAAAGTATTCCTTTAAAAACATGAATGTATTCACTTCACTCATCCATAAACATTATTGCCCATAAACATTATTAGATCCATCGGCATGACGAAAAGTTCACTTCCATGCCGTTTTTTCACTGCGTCATCAATCTAAGTCTTTGTTATTGTATCTGTACGTTCACACCGCCGGTGGCGAGAGCGTCAAATTGTCTGGAAGCCATTCATTTTCAATGAGAGCCGGCGAGAAGAGTTGAAATTTGTCAACTTTATGGTAATAAGCTATGACGCGGTTCGGCGGCAACCAATCGGAATGTAGAAGTCCTCCGCCTGAGAGGATACCAGAGAACACAATCCTGTAAACTTTGGTTCCGACCACATTAGTTCCTAAGCAAAATGGTTATTGTACGACGTGTCCCTGTTCACATACAGGGACATTAATAAAAAGAACGACAAATGGAAAAAGGTGTCTGAAATTGTTGTTGTTTTGTTACTTTCACATTTAAAAGATTTTATTAGGTTAACTTATACCCTACGTGTGGCCAGTATGCACAAAATATGATACTGATTTATGTTCAGTTCTTATTTGCTTTGCGGCTCCTTTAAATAAAGTAAAAACAATTTTTTTTTTAAAAATCACGCATTCTAAAATCTACGTCAGAGCGCCGTAGAGGTCTTCTCGGGTCCTAAAAACTGTACCCGACCCGAATCACTACTTACCCGAACCCGACGTGCATAAATTATTAGCGGTTAGCAATCCCTAGCGGCGAAACATGTAGCTTTAAGGAAAAGTTTAACAAAAAAGAGCAACACATGATGCCTGCAATCGCATGAGTCATTGCATGAATGACAAATTAAATGTATCATAAAAGTACCATAAATGTATACTGTATACACAGTATATACACCTTATGTATTATGTTCTTCTGAAGCCATTCAGCGTGCAAATTTGTACGAGGAACGGACTAAAAGTCGTTTTATGCTAAACAAATCTTTATATCCAAACAAGTTCTCTTTAGACCGTTCATGTCGGGTAGGCTAAATGCCATTCAACTCAATGAGAATATCGGTCTGTTCTTCACAAGTCATATTCCTTCAATATTTTGAGCATTTGTAACTCAATCATGAAATTAAAGTGTTGTTTCAATAAATGAAGTGTCTATATCTCATCTATAATTGTTTTTATCACAATAAAGTGAAAACTATAAATCATAGGTTAGCATGGAAAAATGTGTATTATGTGTGTTTTAATATAATTGGGTATACACTGGGAACCACTTTGAGACATTTCAAAATGAATTTAGACTCAACTTAGTCAGTTAATATTTCACTTTCTGTCTTTTAACTCACAGCAAATCCTGAAGCAGTCACGGGAGAACGCCACGAAGGTGATCTTCCTCATCACTGACGGTTACTCAAACGGCGGAGACCCGCGGCCTGTGGCGACAGCGTTGAGGGAGAGAGGCGTGGAGATTTTCACGCTGGGCATTTGGCAGGGAAACATCCGCGAACTGCACGACATGGCCTCACACCCCAAAGATCAGCACTGCTACTTAGTGCACAACTTTGCTGAATTTGAAGCGCTGGCTCGACGCGCACTTCATGAAGGTGAGTAGCTAAATTCAGAATGGACCCTTGCACAGACTGTGACGACGCGTTTTAACGGTCAGTAAACTGCAAAAAAATGTATGTATGTAACTTACATTTATAACACTATAGTATTATATTAGTCTACATTTGCATCAAATTACAAAAAAACTAGTTAACGTTGCTGTGAGGGTTGCGGATGTGGGAGTGAAGCCGCCTTTCCACTGCACACGACATTAGCATACGATTGTCGCATTTCGCCCCCTAGTGTCAGTCACACGGAACTTTGAAATTGGTCGTGAAGCAACCGTTTCCCTCGTAATGGTAAAATTAATGATTTTAATGAATGTAATGCAAGCATGAATATATTCACACAAAACAAATTACCCTCAATACATCTAAAATAAAAATAAAAACATAGTAGTTTTTATAGAGCTAATCAATATAAATATTGCTTTAATAATTATTAAAAAAAAAAATCTGCCATAATTATTAATAACCAATATTTTACAGAAATAGCGTTTACAGAATAAAAGAGTTAAAATATTGGTAATTCTAGCCTCGCGCTCATAGTTTTGATTAGAATGCATTACATCCGGTCAACGGTCTAACTTAGCCGCAGAAGTTCAGATATTTCAACGGATCCAAAGCTCAAAACGGATCCGAATTTTCCGCATACGCATATGATCGGAACTCTACGCAGCTCCCGTACGAATCTCCATCGGAAATGAATGACTTCCGGTCCGACGGCTGTCGTTTGTCGTGTGCAACGGTAAAATTGACGTATTTCTCACTTCCGACTGACTGACTGTCTCTTTATTTTTTCCCGCTTTTTAAAAGTTGCGAAAACACTATTGTGGAGTTTTTCTTCTGCTATTTAATGTTGACATATCGTCATCATTAATCTTGGGTAAACTTTAGGTTATCTTGTTTCACAACTATTGAATAGACCTTTTTCACATTTCCGCGTTTCTCAGTAGCGGAAGTAGTCATAGTTGGGTAAACATCTAACGTTATAGCGGTGAATGAGAGAATTACATTATATTTGTTCGTGTTCCCATTTGCTCAAATATTTATTTACACTAAACCGAGTGTACAGGTTTCTGTGACTGTATTAATATTTAATTAGGTAAACATTTTATTTTATTAACGGTTTTGTTGCTACATAACATTTTATCACCTCTGGTAAGTAGCCTACTACTTACTTTGGCACAACTATCAAAAGTCGAGCTGAAACACGTCCTGCCAAAATTAAAAATGTAAATCATAAAGGAAATCTTTAACGGAAGTTTTAAAAGGTGTTAACCAATGGGTAAGTGTGCGAAGGCTATAAAGTAGCCTACTCTATAGTGCTATTTCATATAAAATCTTTATATAAATCTAATCTTTAATAATATTTACCACATTAACCGTAGTTTTCACTAAATACTATTGTCATCATGGCATAACAAATTAGTATGGCGTCATATTCAAAACTTTATTTGGATGTCAGTGGTGATGACTAATACCAATCTATTGTAGTAATAATTATTGTAGTAGCTGTGATATTTAAACTGAAACTATGGTTACCGTAGCGAATGTTTGTAAAGTCAAATTGAAGGCCAATTCATCAAATTTTTCCTGAGCCTGACAAATATGAGCCCTTGTTAATCCCAGTGTAAAAGAAAACTGGTACGAAAATAATTTCAGTGTTATTATTTCCTTTGGCTGTCTGGCTAGCAGATTCTTCTTATCACAGAGCTCTGAGCTCATTTAGCCACATGAACTCAAAAGACCCCTTTCTTCACAATGATATCACCCACCTACGCTGAACCCAGAGATATAAAACAAAGAGCCCCTCTGGATCGCAAAATATCCCTCGTTAGCTTTGGGCAAGGGAAGGCCCGACTAAAACCATGGCATCGTTTGTTCTCACCTCCCGTTGAGATATCAAGTCTGTCGTATCCTTTGTCCAAGATTGTGCAGACTCCTCCAGCTGCATAGCCTGTCTGTGTATGCCAACATCTGGAGCAGTGCATTTGTTTGTATTTAAGGAGACAAAATCCTCCTGCCAAAGTGAAGGTTTTTATAGTTAGTAATGCAGAAGATGCCAATACTGAAACACAAGCTCACTTTTCCAGAGCAGCTTGGACTTCAGTTAGACTGGTAGGATTGGATGAAGTGGGAGGCCAAAATTATTTTTTTGAGCTAATAAATTATATTTTTTTGCATCAGAGAACAGTCCAAAGTCTGATATTCAATGCCATTTTCTCTTCCAGATCTACCAACTGGAAGTTATATTCAGGAAGATCCAGCCCAGTGTTCATCATTGTGTGAAGAGGAAAAGAACTGTTGTGACATAATGGCCAGCTGTAAATGCGGTACACACACAGGACAGTACGACTGTGTGTGTGAGAGGGGATACTACGGAAAAGGACTTCAACATGAGTGCACAGGTAAGGGTCGTGAGTCTAACCTGTATTCAAAGTTTGTGGTTTCCATTTCATTTTAAATGCTTTGAAGAAATGGATTGAGTTCCTAGAGACAAGTCCAGTTTATTACTCAATAAATATGCTTAGGGATGTATAAGGCTGACATGTGAATTGAATGCCAATTCCTCTTCTGAAATGAAGTAAAAGAAACACTTCCACCAAATATCCATAGTGACAGAGAAAACAGCATACAAATAGATGGGACAATGAAGCGTGATGCCAAAGTGGTGCTTTAGCTCCCTTTTTGCTTTCATAACAAAACCATAAACATGATTTAAAACATTCACAATCACCTCTTTGTGCACTGCAGTATACAACATAATATGCTATGTCAACACTTTTTTGTAGTTTACCTAACTAATCTGAATCTGGCATCCCTACTTTTTGCCCACCCCATAAAAATGCTTGAAGAAAAAGCAATGCTTCATTTAAATTAAGATCTATTTTCGTTTACGCTCATGAAGTGCGGTCCTATTAAAGCTATCTTTCATGCTGTGGTAAAAATGAGCTCATATTGAGACAGTTCTAAAATAATCAAACTGACTAATTAAACTGAGGAATGAGGTGGCAGGAAAGTGTTAGATGTACAAACACGGGGTGAACTGCAGATTTTATGTGATGGAGGGCTAACCTTTCAACAGATGTTTTTATTGCTCGTTTGCTTTCCCACTTTGTCACTTTGTAGCGGTATTTATTTCTCTATCTCAGCAGAGACACTCAATCCCCATGAGATGTCATGTGTAGATGCCTTGAAGTCTATTATAAATCTTATTTTTAAGTCTTTATATTAAACAGGCATAACTCAATGAGTCTAGTCTTTTGAGAAATAGTTTTGGAATAGTGAGAATTTTTGCTCATAAATGTCTTTGACTTAAAGTGGTCTTACTGTAATTGACTAGATTTATCAAAGCTATTATAGCTTAATCAACCCATCTCACCACAAACTAGTTTTGCAATGCTGTAAATAAAAAAATGATTGTCTGCCTGACTGCACAGAATAATGCTGCCAACTCTTTAATCTGCGGTGCTGTTAGGGTAATTGGGGCCAGATTCATGAAACATTCTTAAGAATAAAATTCTGTGTAACTGCTAATTTCTTAAATTAGAAAATAAATTAAGAATACTCGCATTTCCAAAAATGTGTTTTTGAAAAACATTTCCAAATGTTCTTATTTTTTTCCTTTTATCCTTATTCTGAATTCAACTTCTTGAAATGGATCTTCTGAAAAGACCAAACAGGTGGAATGCAAATGAATACAACGGACCACTTAATCGAGAGACAGACCTTTTAAAGAGATAGTTCACTCAAAAATGAAAATTCTGTCATTAATTACCAAACCCATAAGACTTTCGTTCATCTTCGGGGACACAAATGAAGATCTTTTTAATGAAATTTGAGAGCTTTCTGTCCCTCTATTGACAGCCTATGCAACAAACACTTTCCAGCCCGAGAAAGGTAAAAAAGATATCATAAAAATAATCAATGTGACTCCAGTGGTTTAACCTAATTTTTATGAAGTGACATGAGAAAAAAAACCCCATTAATGTACCACTTTATTTACAGAATATTAATCTCCACTCCAACACGCGTTCACGAGAGCACCACGACTCATGCGTGTTGTGCTGACGTTGATGTGTGAATGCACATAAGTCCTTATTCTGCTATATTGTGCACTGTACTTTCTTCCATTCATAGTAATATGAGTGCACCGTCTTTGTATATCTAAAGTTTTTGGTACTGACCAAAGCAGACCTAAAGATCAGCTCTACTTCTCCTTTGTCCTATTTACTTTGGATGTGATAACAATAGCCATAAACTCAATTGTGAATTGCGATCACATGTTGTCAGGGCAATAACATTTCTCACAATTAACTTCCGTCTGGCTGTTGATTAGCAGCAGAATGCTTTAATTAATGACTGAATACAAACTCATAGCAGGCCAGAAGGGTTTGGCTCTCTCTATGGAAGCCACCGGAAAAACAAAATTAAGGCCAGGGTTTTTTTGTGTTCGATCTGGGTGCTGTTTTAATAATGAATGCAATATATCATACCACAAAAAGCTGACCGTGGAAAGGTCATGTTTTTGAGTCACAGATATTAGCAGTATTTTTCCGGACGTGTTGTTTTGCTTCTGTGCAGAGAAAAATTTGTTCCCACTGGTCAAGTTTTTAATCTGTAGTTGATCCATAGAGATTTTAAGAAGAAAGATGCTAATGAGTATCATTATAATTTACTGGAAAGCCTGCATTGTCTTGATAAACAGTGCTTCATAACAAGACTAAAGGCCATTGTATCTGAACTGACCTCTTGCCACTATTTCTTGAAAGTAAAACAGGATGAACGGATACAGAGAAAAGATGAATGACACCGTTTGTAGAGATGTGTTGGGTTTTGTTTGACTCTAGCATTCCAGTAGTTGCTTTAATGACCTGACATTTTATCCAGTGTCACATTAAGTGTTAACCTAGCCCGTGTAATTCATCACCAGACACCGTAATGCATCTCAGCTGGTGTGTGACATAGACCGGTTGTCAGATGTCAAAGGTCAAGGCTAGTTGAAGAAGAGACACTGTTTTATTTCCTTAAATCGGGGCTCGTAAATATTTACCTTCAGCAGAACGCCCCAGATTCCACATGCAAGCCCCTAGATAAACATAAATCTATCCCAGGGGGGAGAAAAACTTCCAGAAAAGAGGAAAGTAGAAGGAATCTGGGAAATGTTGGCAAGGTACTGTGTAAGAAAATTTTGCAATCGTGTTTTTTGAGTTTGACCTCCTCCTGCTCACTCTGTCTATTTCCTCCTCCTTTTTACCCCCCTGCAGCCCGTGACCAATAACACCCCCATACGGTCTCTAGAGCCAATAAAAATGTACTTTCGCTAGATTTAGTTTCTGTAAAGCTGAATGTGTTGTTTTTTCTGTTCATATGTATGCATATAATCGTGCATGCTTTTGTGCACACGTGACAGCCACAGTCTTGCTCGCAATAACATGCATTTGGTTTTAAATCAAGAGACGCGTCGGTAGTTATGATATATTACATGGGAACATTGGAGGGCCGCAGTGAGAGTGAAAACATTCATCAGACAAGGGGACAGGCAGACTTCCAGTAAACAACTCTACAGTCTAATACCTCTCCAAGTCTGAAATCAAATACGTCTCCAACTCTTGATTCTAGTGTTTTCCAAGCACGAATCACGAACCTTCCAGCTCAACAGTCTTACACATCTCCAGTTGACAGTTGACGAAGACATCTTCCTATTTAGTCATAGGCTGAACATGGGCACAGGGAGGCTACTATATAGTTTTACAAATATATTATATTTTCAAATTATGCATATAATGTAGGTATTTTAATCAAATTTTAATTGTTATATTTGTAAATAAATGAATAAACCCAATCAAACTTAACATCTCCCCAATCTTATTTGCGCAAGAAGTTGACATGTGATGATCTGAATCTGCATGTTTTAAAGCAGAATAATCTATCAATCCTTTATTAATTAATTAATTTTTTATGAATCCTTTTTTTTTACATGGACCAATTTGTGTAAAATAATATGTATATTTAATGTTGTGCTTTGTCAACGTTAAGATTCTTTGAAATATGCCAATTAAAAACTACTGCAGAACTTTATAACTTTATTAAAAGTATGCCAAACAAAACGACAAATATTTACTTTCTTGGGCTGTCACGTATTTACGAGTTTTCAGCGCAAAACTCTTGAGTGAGAACTATCAAGGTTTAAGCTTACAGACTTCCATACGTCGTTCGCCCACGATGACTTCTGGGATTTCTAACGGTTTGATTCTCTCATGTCTGCACTCGATGTATTCTCTCGATAAAGAACTGAGTAGCACAGTTTCATCCCTTCGTTGTAAATGTTGTGGACATTGAGATAGTCTGCATTGTGCTCTTGTACTAATACTGTCCTTCTTCTTCTTCTTCTTCTTCTTCTTCTTCTAATCTTCCACTTTGTATCTTCCCCTTCTTTACTCTTTCTTCTTTTGTATCTCTGATCTCTTCCATACCACACACCAGACACATGGAGAACATCCCATCTCACAAATGTATCAGGGCTCTCCCAGGGCTTATAATTTTCTTATTTCTCATTTTTCATGCCTTATCACTCTCTTACTATCCAAACCTCCACGCCACATGGCCATGTCTCTTCTTTTGTTTCATATCTTCTCCAATCACCCCTCTGTCCATTTGTTATAATTTTTTTCAAATAAAACTTTGTGCTGGTTTCCTACCTGCCTCGATATCTTAAAGCCAGCAATGAAGTCAGAAGAGATGCTGTAATGCATGTTTGGCTTCAGGGACCTTTTATTTCTGCTGCATTGCAGAGCCAACCTGGGCTTCAGCAAACAATCTGGAAAAAGGTTTTAGTGTGGTTTTATCATTCCAAGTACTCTGTGTTCTATGAAGTGTGAAACTAATGACTTTGTCTTAAACCCCAACCACTTTTTTGCTCTTGAGTGTTTGTTCCTCTGGTTTATTGAGTATGATATATTAGTTATACCGTACTTGTCAGCCCTTTTCATTTCTTTCATAGTTTGATTTTGCCTAGGCCTAACTGTTTTGAATGAAGTCATCCTTCTTAATCCTTGCTGGACTGGACTGTTTCATCAGCGTAGTTGAGTAAGGCCCGATATAGGCCACTGATCTCGTGCTAGACTTGGACTGTTGAGATCATGGCATAATCTGATGTATATTGGTAAATGCAAACTGCAACTAAATTTTTTAATTTTCTGAAGAATATGTGATGACGCTTGCCATGTAAAACTCCCTGCCATGATGCATGTTGTGTGTGGTTGCAAGGGTATTGCAAGTTGGTTGTAAGGGATGCTTAGGTGTTCGATAGGTCAAAAGAGCCAAGGCACATCATTCATATTCAGATCATATATGGCTTTTGCTTTTGGCACATTCAAGACTATGAATGGTTTCACACGTTTTGTCATTAAACAAAGCTAATAACTCATAACTTAGAAAGGTAAAAGCATACAGTACCTTAAAGGAACACACCGACTTTTTGGGACTTTAGCTTATTCACCGTATCCCCCAGAGTTAGATAAGTTCATACATACCCTTTTCATCTCTGTTCGTGCCGTAACTTGGGCGGAGTGATTAGCGCAACACTCTGAGCGAACTCTCTGCTCCTCACCACGGGACTTCTCAGGTGCTGCGAGCAAATCACTCCGCAAAAGTAGCAGTGCTTCGCCTTCTGAGAATATAGTTCCCAGTATGTATACGGTTAAGCTAGGCTAGCGGTGGGTGCGTCAAACTGAGTTACGGCACGCACAGAGATTAAAAGGATATGTATATGGACTTATCTAACTCTGGGGGATACGGTGAATAAGCTAAAGTCCCCAAAAGTCTGCGTGTTCCTTTAAAGGGGTGCTATAATGCCCTTTTCACAAGATGTAAGATAAATCTCTGATGTCCCCAGAGTGTGTATGTGGAGTTTTAGCTCAAAATACCCCACAGATATTTTTATATAGCATGTTAAAGTTGTCACTTTTTGAGGGTGATGATACTTCAAATATCAAACTAAAACTGCCAGTTGGTGACGGAAAGACACACACCGGTTTTGTTGCGGGTTTGTTTGGAACTATTTTCCTTGGCAAAATAGGACAAAAACAGACAATATTGGCAACATAGGCCTTGTTTCACAGACAGGGCTTAGATTAAGCCAGGGTTAGACCTTAGTTCAATTTTAAGGCATTCAAATTTTATTTTATTAATGTGCCTTAGAAAAAAACATTACTGGTGTGTATCTTGAGACAAAACAATGGCACTGACATGTTTTAAAGGGGACCTATTATGCCCCTTTTCACAAGATATAATATAAGTCTCTGATGTCCCCAGAGTGTGTATGTGAAGTTTTAACTCAAAATACCCCACAGATAATTTTTTACAGCATGTTTAAATGGTCACTTTTTGGGGCTCAGAAAAACGCACCGTTTTAGTGTGTCTCCTTTAAATGCTAATGAACTGCTGGCACAGGGGGTGGAGCCTAACCAGCTCGCGCTCAGTGAACAATCTCAACTCACGGAAAGATGATAATACCAAAACAGAAACTCACAGTATTGGTGTTCATTTCGACTCGGACAATAATGCCTAGAGTCAGAGAATATGCTGTATGGAGTTGGAACAGGTATAGTTTAGTTTAATTATGGTTATAACCTATGTGTCATTGATTGTAGCCACTATTAATACAAGCCTGCTGTAGGACCACATCTAAATGATGACACAAAATATACTGATGAGTTTAATAAAGTTTATTGTATGTCACAAAAGATGAAGCGTCAGTTTTACTCAAGAAAATCACTGTATAGGAGCTGAGTAAACACAGTAAGAAGTGCGTTAGTACATAAACAAATTTCGTTAGATTTGAGGGAGCATTTTCTTCAAAAACAAAATAAACCCACCTCGTCTTCAGCGGCTGGCTCAGATTTCAGGAGTAAATAGAGAGAGCTATGTGAATGAATACATCTAGCCACAACACCTTCAACGCTTGGGAGACATTCTCATCAGTGCAGCAATGGTGGATGTGTACAACTCGTTGTGACCTCGATCAGGGCGGGTCTAAGTTAAAACGGCAGTGTCTGTCAACACTCGTGGGCGGGGCCTGTGGCTGTAGTGACGTCACTAAAGCCGCATTCTGAAAACAGGTCGTTGGGAGACACTGCTTATGATTTATGGGGATTTTTTTTTTAAAAGGAGTTAGTGGCTTTTTATCACTGAAGGGTGGTTGTGTACACACACTGCCAGCACACATGTATGTCCAAACACCATACAAAAGTGAATTTTGCATAATAGGTCCCCTTTAAGATATGTCATTGCAAGTTGTTTACAGTTAAAACAGCTCAAACATGCATTTTAGTCCAGGACTAGCTTAAGCCTTGTCTGTGAAACCGGGGGATTGTGTCTTAAAACAACAATTACGATATTATCTTAGACAATATTGCAAACCCCTATATTATAAGCCTGAAATACAACAACTGTGTTCATAAAATTGACAGGTTTTACATGACTGTAAATCCTTAAATGCTTTACAAAAATGCGCAATTACAAAAAATGCATGATTAGTCTTCTAAAGTACTCCTGAAAAAATCATTTGAACCCAGTTACTTTAGAATTCCTTTTTAAGGGAGGATGGTTGCTCAACTCCTGGTGTGCTCAGCTCTAGGATGTCTTGGCCAAAAAGAGCAGATGCCTCTGGATCTCAAAGGACAAAGGTTCAGAGTCAATTGGGTTCACCTCAGTTTTTCAAACGAGATCAGATTAAAGTGAAGATTTTAATTTGTTCCTGAAAGACAGGTATTTGAAGGTTTCTAAATGAGGTCTTTTGGTTATTGATACATTGCGTTGGTATGCTGACCTCACGTCCGTTTTTCACTTTCAGTGGAAATGAGTAATGGTTAGATATTTGAAGTGACTGCCGGTCTGAGGTCAGAGGCTCCTATCTGGAGCAGCTTAATGCCTCAGTGACAAATTAAGAATTCCTCAGCCTGCCACTGTGTGGTAAACTGTGTTGATTAATACCTTTGGAAAAAGGAGGCAAGTTTATAGGTTGTAGAAACTGTGTGATCTTGTAAAGTAACTTTTACTTTGGGTCATAAATAGACACTTGTGTGCATACGGAAGGCATGTGCATGACCATAAATTTGCTTGTTAGGAGCTGTGTGTGTGTGTCTGTGTGTGTCTCTGTGTGTGTCTGTGTGTGTGTCTGTGTCTGTGTGTGTCTGTGTGTGTGGACTAAACTGGCTGCAATTAGGGCCAACAGCAGGTGGGGGTGACAAATGGGATTTTGTGAAAAGAGTCAGTAGCTGAACCTAACGAACCTTGCAAGTGTTCTTCCCCTATCTTTCTATTTTCCCCCCTTTACCCTTGCCAATTACAGAGTAGCTCACTTTGTCAGTGTATCCAGTTATAAAAAGAGATTTACAGTATGGCCAAGCAGTCCTATTTAATTCCGCTCTGATTCCATTCTAGAGAGTGTCACACCGGACCGGGATGCTGTAATGGTTATTCTGCCCTCTATTTCGCCTTCACTGCCATTAAAAAATCCCATTGTAAATGTTTTATGATACCTGCTCTGGCTTTAAAGGCTTACTATGAAAGTACAACCCTATTTTCTCTCCTATTTATTTCTTTATTTTCTCTGTCAGTTTCACCTCTTCACCTCTCCCAATGTCATGTCATTATTTACTGACTTTCTCGATAGGAGTGGCCTTTTAATTTGTCAATTGTGCCTTCTTCTAGGTTTGCAAGTGTGTATGTGCGCATGTTTAAGGTAGACAAAAAAAAAAGAGTACAAAAGAGATGAGTAGTGAGTGTGTGTTGCATCCTTTCACCCTTTCCATCAAAGCATGTGGTTTTAGGAGGCCCCTCTCTCAAGACCATGCTATAACTCACTGCAGATAAGGGTCTTTGCTACTGAACCTCATACCCTTTGCCACAAGTTGACCTATACCAGAGAGACGTTTGTTTAAAGAAATTTACTGAAATGGGATTTAGAATGAAATGGGAGTGAGTAAATGATGGAGTTTCATTATTAGGTGAACTAATTTGTTAAAAGTTGACGAGTGACAACACATAAACGCATAAACACATAAAGAATACTGCTTTCCAGAATCCAGATCTGAGCACAGATGGAAACAGGAAATCTTTTGTCACGACACAAAGCATAACAATTGCATTTGAGGTTGACCTCATGTTCAAACCCTGAACAAACGGGAAAGGATGAGATCCATATAAACATGCAGAGTGACATTTTTGTGGCTGAAAACAGGAGAATGTGGTGAACCGATGGTAGCATGAATGTTGATGTCATTTAGAACACTTACTTACAATAGTTTATAAGCTGCATCTGTTGCATCCTGTGGTTTGCAGATGTGGATTATTGTTTATTACCATAATCTTATGCCATACACACACTCAATCAGGACAGGTAAAGACAGGTCATTGTGTCCAATCTTTGCGGCTTTTGAGAATTGTAAGTTGTATATTCTATATAAATCTGCATTGCATCTACAACCTGTTTTCTGATATGTAGACCTGCTTTTAGAATACTGTGAATTTATATTTTAAAGTTTTTTTTTTTTTTACAAGAAGCCCAACATAGCATGTTGAAGTTGTTTATTCTCTGTGCCACTAAGAGCAGACATAATTGAAGTTGTTCAGAATAATTCTAGTGGAGCCTGTAATGTGGTTGAACTCTGAAATTACCTTGTGTCCCGCAATCATTTTCCCCTGCAATCATTTTCTTTGATTCCCAAACATCTTTGTCCGTGTTTTGGACATGTAGAATCATGACAAATGTAAGCCATATGAGTTATATCCATTTGGCTGTAGTTTTATTGTGCAAAATGCTATGTTTTATGCTACATAAAGCATTGCTATTGTCAGGAATTACATGTTGTTTCAGTTGGGTTTGACCTTTACAACATCACCAGAAACTCAAAATAAACCAAACTTCCATTGCCAATCAACCGTCTGACATGCTAAAGACATGCTAGCACTGTAAACCTCTTCCTTACCCTTCCTAGTTCACGCTCCTTCCTACTCACATCCTTTCTTTGGACAGTAAGTTCTTGTCCATCTGTTGGGTTGACATCCTCTTTCTCTCTTTCATTTTGAGTTTCTGGAAGGACGAGGGTTTTGAACTGATTGCTTCAGAGTTATGAGACATGCAGCCAGGAAACAGCAGTCCAAATTACCACCAATACAGGACTTGGCCGCTGTACTTGTGAAGTTCTTATTTTAAACCTGTAAAACCTCATTAAAAAATATAGCTAAAGGTTCCAGGTCGCAACAAGTTTCTACCACATCATTATCAAAGAGCTTATCCGGACATAACCTGATATACAACAGAGCTACACATTCACTATTATACACATGCTAATGTTAGCTGTTGACTTTGGAATGTTTTAAAAGGGACTTTTTATGGCCATTAGAGAATATTATAATATTTACACATATCATTTACATTACATTTATGTATTTAGTTTTACAGAGTGACTTACAAAAGAGCAACACAAGCAATTTGTCACAGTGCCAACAATATTCAATGTGTACAATGCTAGGTTTATTAGAAAGTTAGATTAGGAAACAAGCTAGAGCAGAGGTGAATTGTGTGTGTGTGTGTGTGTCAGTGCGTGTGTGTGTGTGTGTGCGTGTGCGTGCGTGCACGCGCCTTCAGTTGCTTCATATCACAGGAATGACAGGCTAAATTTTCATGAGGTAATTACTGTATAGGTGCATGTGCTTTAAACACTACAACTGTAATAACGGTTCAGGGCAGGCAGTAGCTTAATCTTTTATGAAAAGAGTTGCTTTTACTATAGGCCTTTATCACAGTCCATGTGTCGTCACATCTGGCTCCGATTAGGAGTGTGATAGAATTTCCGCCTGCATTATTGTCAATGGACGGACACCAATTTTGAGGTGAAAATTTATACATTTAAAAATAATAAATCACAACAACAGTCCCGCGCTATGGGCACAGCCATTGATACAGACTGCAGCGAAAGTGTGATGTCAGACTGGATTTCGGTTTGGTTTGATTAGTGTAATTTAACAGACAATGTATAAATACTTTTGTCACTTTAGTGCATTTCATTTGACAAAATACAGCATACGTTAGCTAGCTATTTGTAACATAAGCAAAATGTCTATGAACACTTTCATGAAACCAGGTCAGTGTAAAATGTCTGGAAGAATGTATTCGCAAGCAATTCGACTTTCCAATGAAGATGTTTCACCACCCATCTCAATGACTTCATCAGCTGTTGGATTCTGGAGAATTCCAGCCATCAGACAGCTCTTAAAAGCAATTTGGATAAGTGACAAAATGTCTTCAATAGACGCATTAAAACATCAGGGCATGTGTGTAGAGGTGGCGAAATTTAATAACCAGTTGCTTAATATTTTTCCCAGCACTTTTTTGAGAAAGGAAACCAATCATCTTTCCAGCTTTCTGATTTCTCCTTCTATCTAACTTATTCCATCCATCCATCTGTATGTCTGTTTCTTTCACTTAAGCACAGATGCACATTTTTTCATTGCTTTTGGTTGTATTCCTGCCTTGCATTCTTTTTCGCCATCTGTCTGTTTACTTCTCTCTTCCTGTCTCAGTTTCACTGTTAATCTCTCAGTTCTTCTTACATAAATTCCACCATCTGCTTGTCTGTTTGTGTCTTTGTGTTTGCTAGCTTTTCTTTCTCTCTGTCTTTTTGCTCTGTGCCCAACTGCCTGTACTTTGGGCCCAGTGTTTCAGAGCGGATGGCCACCCATCAGCACCAGTTTATAGAACCTGTCTTCCCTCATCAAAACTCAGAATAGCACAGCATTGCAACTGTTTCAAGAGCAGCTGGGTGTTATTTGCATGAAAAATTACCAAATTGAAATATTAGAAATGATGCCAAGGATACTGGGAGGAAACCTTATTTACTCTTGCATATTGCATGTTATGTAACCAGTGAAACAAAACGGTGGTTGTCTGACTAGCCTCTCGAGCTGTCAGCTCAGTGATTGACGGGAGTCCATTACTAATATCAACAACACGTGCAAAGGGAAATTTGTTAAGTTAGATGTGGGGTTTGTTGCTTAATTGACCAGATAGTCTATCAAGATGACTTCTGACAGTATGTACCATTGGAGGGAAGTAGAGATGGGCTAAGAGAGGAGAAAGAGTTTGACTGATTTTTAAATGATGAAAAAAGTGACCCATTACCTGAATTTAATCTCCAACTGGGGTCCAAACAAAGTGTTTTTTCTCCAACTTTGACTAAGTTGAGATGTCTGAACAGAGCAGCTATTGATAAAGAGTGTCTGGGTTGTTCCTCCCTCCACAAGTGAAATGTCTTTGATATTTTACATGTGCTTATGTGGGGAGGTTTTTAGGTATTTCAGCCAAAATTGTTCCAGTAAAAAACACATCATTTACTTTTCTAAATAGTCTGAAAAATACTCTTGGAATTTAATGAATCCTGTCTTAACCTCCAAAACATACTGTATGTGTCATTTAAGAAATGGAAAGTTAGTGCTGGGGAGTTTTTCATTTCAATAACATGCTATCTGACACCACATCTTATCACAAGGGTTTGTGTCTAGTGTTTGACGAACCCATTGGGATGAATTAATTTGATTGTGGCATGTATACCAAAAAAGGTCTATATAATGTTAATTAAAATTAATTTCCAAAGGAATCACAGTTGCGGAACATTTTATTGGATCATTAAACATTTTAAGTTACATTTTTAACATTGTCTTTTTGATCAGGGACTTGGTTCTATCCATTGGTCATTGATTTGGATGGTGGCAGATCTAATTTTGGTTAAACATTACGAGGTAAAAACAAGCAAAGCAAAGATAAACAACATGGATGTATTGTTCACAATAAGATCAATAACATGCATTTAGAAAATGTGAATTTAGAAAGATGAATTTCCATTTCATACCGACTTTAAGTAATTTCTATCAAGCTCGTTCTTTCTTTGACCATTTTAATTTCACTTTTTTTCTTTCTCAGCTTGTCCATCTGGCACGTATAAACCTGAATCAGTTTCTGGAGGTGCGAGTACCTGCCTGACCTGCCCAGACCCTAATCACACATCCAGACCTGGGAGTACAGATGTATCAGACTGTGTGTGTACGGAAGGCTACAGACCACACAACAACACATGCCAAGGTGCTGATCAATTATCAAATATATATATATATCACAAATATAATCATATAACTCTCCTACTCTCGTTCTCTTTTTCATACTGCAGTGGTGGTCTGTCCAGTTCTCTCTCCTCCAGAGAATGGCTTCTTCATCCAGAATGTGTGTAATAATCAGTTTAACTCTGCATGTGGGGTGCGCTGTCTCACGGGCTTTGACCTGCAGGGAGATGGTATCAGACTCTGCCAGCCAGACGGGAGCTGGTCAGGAGTTCAGCCAAGCTGCAGAGGTGAGAGAGGGGGGAGGGGGGGGGGGGGCACACCTGGGACCGGTTGCATGAAACCTAGTAAGTGGTTTGCTTTAAAGGTATCCCTGAGGGCGGGAAAATCCTTGAGGGAAGGAGTTTCTTTAATAGCGTTGCAACAAATGTCTTAACCGCCACCCATACCTGAGTGTTTATACTAAGCATTTTGAGATAGTTTCTGGCATAACACGGCAGTGGAGAAGCGGTTGCTATAGTTATGAAATCTCCCACAATAAACAGAACATAACAGACCACTGACTTTTAGACAAGTTAAACATTTACTAAACTATACAGCAGTACTTCAATATTTGAGTTATGGGGATTATTAAAGGGGGTCTGATGGATGACAAAGAGTATCCTAAAATTTGAGCACATTGTTTCTATGAGTGTACACACACTGGCGACGTCCAGCTACGACACAGGAGGATGCTTAGAATCCTGCCGCGCCACACACATAGTTTTCCAATAAATTACATTATATTTGTCCAACTCGTTGTTATTGTACTTAATCTTCAACGCCACTTTGCCTGTATGGTGATTAGATTAACTGATTTTGCCCTCTTGAACCTAAGAATTACAAAATTATCCATCCAGTGTTCGTGGTCCTAGCCACGACGCGGCTCATCACCTAGTCCTGTGTCCTTACGAGCTTTACACAAAAAAACTAACTGGACCAAAGACAAAAAAAGCTGTTCTTTTAGAAGATGAGGGGAAACACCCAACCCAAGTCTGCTGCCATAATCAGTCACTCTTGCCATGAACGACGAAAGCCTCACAGTGGAAGTAATGAAAAATATGAAAATGTGGTTGTTCAGTCAATTTTGTTTCTGACAATACACACTTTTTCATGTCATACTTTCAACAGGCTTATTTTGATCAATAAAAATGCACATTTGCCTAGGATCCGAGGAATCTTTTAGGATTCACAAAATTTGTCTCAGATGGCCACGCTGTGGCCCAACTCGGCTTAAGGGTATAAATTAGTGTCAGGGTTTCAGGTAGGTGAAAGTAGCGAGGACTCAAGTGCAGAACAACAAGCTTTTATTAATAATAAAAATTAAACAGAATACAAACAAAACTACCCCATGGGGGAAGACTTGACTTGACACAAGGGTGTACATTCGACAACAAACCAGCACAGAACTAAAAACATAGGGAGAGCAAACAAAGCAGGTAACGTGGGAGGACAGGTGGGGCAAATTAATCAATAATCAGGTAACAAGATGGGCGGGGCAAGACAAATTGACAGGAGAGCACATGGCACAAGAAAACACATGACAAGCCATGTGCTCACACCAAACATGACAAAAACAAGCACATGGCCAGTAAAACAAATCACAAGCCATGTGCTCACACAAAACTAGACATGAAAGCACACAGCTACTGTAAAACACAAGCTGCGTGCTACATAGTACAAGACAAAACATGACATGAGAGCACATGAAACAAGACACACAGACAAGACAAAACAGGAGTGTCAGGGCAAAGAAATAGACTACAGAAGTGACACTACCCTGACACTTAGGGTTTTCTTAATTTAAGGCCTTTCATGCAACCGGGCCCTGGATTTTATGACATCACCAGTCCTGTAAAGTGAAAATAAACTGATTTATTAATTGTTTTTCTTTTCTCTTCCTTTTCTGTCACTCATTCTTTTGTTCACTCACCCTGTCTCCACTCTTTTGTGCTATTTTTGCCTCTAATTCCATCTAAGCAGAAAACATATTGGTTTTATTGTCAGTTTATGTGTTACACAATTGATAGCTCAAAGGGCTTTGAGTCACCCCATATGTTTCATCACCCCCAGAAACGGTAATATACTGCAGCCCGTGAGTATGCATGTATGCGTGTGTGTGCAGTGGGGCTCATAAAGCTATTTCTCTGCATGTCTGCCTGCAGAGCTCTGAGTTCATGTGTGTTTAGATAGCTGGAAAGTAAACTCAAATGCTTTGCCAACTATGTGAGTGCATACACACTTCAACACACCGACAAATGAATACAATATGAATATGCACCTACACACACACACACACACACACACACACACACACCACCAAATCACATGCGCAGACAAATGTATGTATGCAAGTTGACCTGTCAAGAGTTCCCTCTATTGTGACCTCAGCCCTGAAATAACATTTGGGATGTTCTTTGTTTGGAAATAAATTACAGGTCTCAAAGTCCTAACCACAGACTTAGCTACCAGCCACCCTCTTCTTTTTCTTTCTTTTCTTTCCGTTTTCTCTTAAAATCTCTCTTTTTTCTAGCCTGTCCATCTTTTTCATTTTTGTTTCTCCCTGGCTGTTCATTTTAGCTGTATTGTTCCATGGAATAATTCAAAGTTTGTTCAATACAGCGAAGTTTTAATAACATAGGACCAGACTTTCTGTGCGATGCTCTAACCCCTGTGTGTGGTATTTTCCCATAGTTCGCTCTTGCCCAGATCTCTCTCCTCCACATCACGGGGTACTGAACTGCAGTGAGCGGACTGCCCCCTACAGGCTGGAGTGTTCGGTGCGCTGTGAACAGGGCTACAGGCTGCAGGGCAGAGCCAGGCTCACTTGCCTGGCCAACTCACAGTGGAGTGGACCACAGCCCCGGTGTGCTGGTAAGATAGTAGATCTATGTGTGTAAAGATTTTTACATTGTTACAAAAAAATTAATTAGTTTGTACGGTACTTCAAAAAAAGTAGTGTTCTTTTGAACTGTTTATTCATCTAAGAATCTAAATTCTTTGATCAAATAAATCTTTGATCAAATAAATGTAGCCTTAATGTAGCCTTGTTTTGTACTTCTTACAAAAAAAAAAAAAATTCTTACTGACCACAAACTTTTGAATGATAGTGTAAATTACATACATTTATACATCAATTGTACATCAATTGAAACTGCTGTGTTTTATAAGTTAGTACGTTCCAACAATCGGGAGTTTTTGTGAGCTTTTGCATGTTACAAATCTATTTAACCTGTTTAAATTTTAGCTTGCGTAGAAATTATTTTCAAAACGCTAAAATTGCACCGTGTTCGACCCCCTACGGATGGCATAGCCATCAGTCCTACAAGAAGGCTCAAGCTTTGTTTTTATAACTATGTCTTTGATCTCCACAAGGCCGTCAATCAGTCTGATGTAACTGAATACATAATTGTGCCTTTTTGTTATTGTTTCTTTGTCTCTCTGTCTCAGTGCTTTATCAGACATACACACAGCTAAGCTATGGCAGCATTTTTGCTAGTTTTTACCCACAAACCTACCTCCTGCTTGGTTTCCCATATAAAAGCAAATGACATTTGTAAGCATGTCCAGCCAAAATAATCTTTTATATATTTTATTTTAACTCCCATCCTGAGTAACTGTTTATGTATTTTGAACTGTCCCACATTCTACTGACTGTCAATCAGCATCACTTGGCTCTTCTCGGTTTCATCAATCTTTTGTAGATCGTTTGAACTGATACTCCAGCCTTTGGCCCGTTTGAGTCGTGTGACATGTTTTCCTGTCTTCACTGTAATTCTTTTACTCTGTTTTTCTATGTGCTTATCAATCTCTCTTGCTTTGGCAGTACAGGGTGATCCTGATGTCAGATTGAAAATCATTTATTTGTGCGAGTATGCGTGTGTTGAGGTTTTTTCCAAGAATGTCAAGCAGTGTGGTCAATAACCGCTCTTACATTTCCCTTTCTGGAGATATTTTTGCATGATCTCTCTCTCATTCTCTTGATCTCTCATTCTTTTGATTTATCTTTGTGGAAAATGTTGTTCTTGTTTTACTGTGTCCCTCTTTCTCTCTTTCTAAGAGGTGCGATGTCCTCCGATTGTTACTTTGAAGCATATTCATCTGTCGCCCTCTACTTGTGGGGAGAATGAGGTCAAGACCGGAACATCGTGTCAGTTAACCTGTCCCCGTAGTTATCGTCTCCTTGGTGACTCTGAAGTAAAATGTCTGCCTTCTGGAATCTGGAGTGACTATCTACATAAAGCAACCTGTACAGGTGATTTGTTTTCTGTTTGTGTTTATAAGGATGTACAAGGATGTGTATTGCATGACACTGTCCATATATATGTATAAATGTGTCTGAAAAAAACCCTCTTTGATCCTAAATTTGTGCTGTAATTTGATGTTTTGCAATGGGACAGATGTGCTGCCAGTGAAACAGGTGCATTAAATGTGTTGCTGCAAAATCTTTAAGATGATGAACAACAGAATAAGTGGACGATCATCAAAAAAAGTACACCAGTGTGAAAAACTAAAGGATTCCAAGATCATAAAACTCAAAAACTGCCCCTCCAAGCTGGAACTGAACAAAGCATCAATTAATTTTAGCTTTCACCCCTGAACCTCTATGATTTACTGATGAGAGGATAGATTATGTTTGTGTATTTTTGTGAGTTTGTGGCTCATCAGTGTCTATAGAGATTAGGATAGAACGCAAAAGACAGGGTGTTTTCGTCTGATCTAGGTTCTTTCTTGGGCTGACAAAAGATGACGTATTTGTTTAGCTTGGAAGGACAGCAGAGGCTGTGTGATTAATAAGCTCTACTCCAACCTGGATGTGATAATAATTGACACTTCAGTCAATAGCTCTCAACAGAGCAACACCAACAACTGCTCTTTGCTCATAGACTCTACATGAATAGTCTAATTTGGAGCGATGTTATGGTGAGGAAATTGTGACAGAACTTTCATTTTTTGTTCTTTTTTGGCCCAGTGACTGTAACAATGAAGTATTTGTTTTACTTGGACTGACAAAACACAGATTATGTGATTAGTAAGTTCTACTCAGAGCTGCATGTGATAATGAAACACCTCTATGTAAGTTATGTCACTTCAACACCAACAACTTGTCAGCATGAATCTAGAGAGTCACATTATCATCAAATAGATAGTTCACTTCAAAAATATATCTAAACACCCCTAAAGATCTTTCATTTTACGTAAAGGGGGAATTCACCGTTGGCAAGATGGGCTTTTAATAAAACTTGGCTGTCTATTAGGGCTGTAACGATTAATCGCGATTAATCGAAATCCAAAATAAAAGTTTGTGTTTACATAATAAATGTGTGTGTATTGTGTATAATTATTTTGTATATATAAATACACACACATGCATGTATATATTTAATAAAAATGTGTTATTTATATATAAAATAGTTCTATTTATATATAATATAAATCATATAAAAATATATATGCAGTATATGAATGCAAATATTTCTCAAATATATACATGCATGTGTGTGTATTTATATATACAATATAATTATACACAATACACACACATATATTATGTAAACACAAACTTTTATTTTGGATTTCGATTAATCGCGATTAATCGTTACAGCCCTACTGTCTATGCAATAGAAACGTGATTTTTATTTATAATATAATACAAAAATGTGAAAGTTTGATCAGTGGCCGGTTTCATAAACTGCTTAGATTAATATAAAAAGTTAGTCATCTAAATTTTTTCTTCAAAACTGGTCCTAACTTTTTAAAGTCAGTTACAGTCTAATTTGAATTGGAAAAGTACAACTCATGCCCCTTGGTTAACTGCTAGTTAGTCAAACTTCTTAAGACACAGTCTTAACAAAGTGGCTAAGTTTATGCAACTGGCCCCTGTCAAAAGTCTGCTGGATGATGCAAAGTAACACGTTTTGTGTTATCCGACAGACTTTGGCTGACAAATAAACAAGGATATCTAGGTGCAGATAACACGAAGAAAAAGTACACTTTGTTCATTTACATATACTTCCGACATTGTATCATCAATACAAAGCTGGTTCAAACTCCATAAACTTATCCTTTAAGAAGCAAAATTGTTTAAATGTATAGTTTACTTAAAAATAAAATTTCCAAACCTGTATGACCGACTTTCTTCTGCTGAACACAAAACAAGATACGTAGGCAGATGTTGGTAACCAAAACCTTTTGGTTACCATTGACTTTCATTCTAAGAACAAACAAACAGAGGCATTTCTCAAAATATTTTCTTTTATGTTCCAGAGAAGAAAATAAGTCACACAGGTTTGGAACAACATGAGAGTAAATGACAACAGACAGTGTGAACTATCCCTTTAAGATATCTAGACTTGTTTAAAACAATAAAGAAAAAAGTTTGTATTTCAATAACTAATGAAGAAAAAAAAGTCTTGCCGTTTACAAGGACATATAGTAAGCGGAGGCCGTCAAGCTCCAAAAGGGATGATCTTTTTACATTACAGATGTTTTACATAAAGCATAAGTTTAAAAATGAGATGGCTAGAGGTAATGAGTGACATCATTGTCATGTTTACATCAGTAATTGAATCAGTAATTGGTAATGGGGTTGACGTTATGGAGACTTTTGATCCTGAACTGATTTTCTCCTCTTTTGTAGATATAGAGCCTCCATGGATTCAGTGCCCTGGTGATGTCATCACAGAGACAGATGAACATCAGAGGTCAGCTAACGTCAGTTTGAGCGCACCCATGCTGAGAGACAATTCTGGAGATGAGGTGAGTTTTGCATCAGCTTTATTTTCCCCTTTCAAAGTAAAAACACAGGTTTGTTCGTGTCATTTTAAAATGAGGTCTTGCCTTTCTTCCTCAGGTTGTGGTGCAGGTGACCCCCGTTCTAAACCCCATGCAGCCTTTCCCTATAGGAACTGAGTTCATAACATACACCGCAACCGACCGCACAGGAAACAAGGCCAACTGCTCTTTCACTGTTACTGTAGTTGGTGAGGTTGATTCCTTGTACAACTAATATTTATTGGTCATATTTAAATGTAGTATTGTTTTGCAAAAACAAAACTACAACATAATTCATATATTATTTACTATATTCAATTTACTATTATGACTATTATTCACTATTTACTATAAATATCTTGTTTTGTACAGTTCCTGTCTTCTACTATTTTTTTTTATACACAGTTGAATTTAAAGTATAGAAGCAAAAAACAAGACATTTGTTCTCGCTACATTTATAAAAAAAAACCTGTTGTTTCCTTAGATACGGAACCACCATTGATTGACAGGTGTCGATCTCCACCCACTTTTAAGGCCTCTGGGAGAAAAACTGCAGTATACTGGGAAGAACCTCAGTTTTCAGACAACTCAGGTACATATAAATTAATTTATAAGAGAGTGGGAAAAGAGAGACAATGTGTTGAAATAGGAGAAAGGGTACTCATGAATATTAATTAGGTCACACTAAAATAATTGAACATGATCTTTTACTGTTTTAACAAATATAGACAGCAAAAAGAGGAACAATGTCAATTGTTAGGCCACACTTATCATGTTTACAGTTTATTTTTGTGTTCAAATTAAATATTAAACGGGTCCAGGAAAAAAAATGTAGGCCTTTTTGGAAAGACCTTGAATCTGAGCGTTTGTGCGTGAGAAAATGAATCTTCAGGGATTGACGTTTGGTAAAATCATCACAGAGAGGATGCTTTTCAGAACACCTGTGGAGCTTGAACAGGGTTGAATTAACTTTTACAGTAGCTACAGAGAATGGAAATGGTTTGATTTA
Source organism: Phoxinus phoxinus (assembly GCF_949152265.1). Lineage (NCBI taxonomy): Eukaryota > Metazoa > Chordata > Actinopteri > Cypriniformes > Leuciscidae > Phoxinus > Phoxinus phoxinus. The sequence continues at coordinate 39,956,058 of NC_136877.1, read as the reverse complement.
TGAACATTTTAAGAACTCTGGGAAGGAAATGTTTTCCTGCAAAAAGTATTTATTGAATTGGCTACATAAGCAGCGATAAAGATCGGAATCAGTCTTTTGGTCTCAGACAGGTGAAATGGCTTTAGTTGTATACTCTTACTGCAAATCCAGTGAACAAAGAAATAAATGAGGTATATGATATTATGATTATGGTGTATGGAGATTATTGGGATAAAACAAGATAAGAAAACATAAGAGAAATAATTTATACACACAAAGGCATTTGTACAAATGCACAAGCTCTCCAAATTCTGCAAGATAATTAATTTGGTTCTTAACCAGTTCAGACGTGAATGCACACACACTTTTCCAGAGAGAAGTTCCAGGGCTATTCCAAACTGTCTGACAAATGTCTGGGTCTGGCGGGTTTTGGAGGGAGTTTTGTCTGCACTAAATATAAACCAGCGTCAGGGTGTGGGCATGGAAAAACAAAACATGCTGACGTTGGGACAGCGTGGTGTGACGTCGACAAGCAGCCTCAGTGTGGTCACAAAACCTTATTTTAGTGGATAAATGTATGAAGGTTTCATTATAGTTATGGGTACTGATATGTGCATGCAAATAAGTGTGAGTGTATGTTTGTGTCTTTGAGTGTTTGAAGTCTATGATCCTTGAAAGACTCTATTGTCTGACCGCAGTGTAGCACCCTTAGTTCTGTGTCATTAAACATTCTAGCAATTACTCTCCTCTGGCACCAAGGCCTGTTATTCCAAGGCCTCGTGAGGAGCTGTACAGTAGCGTATCACCCTTTGTAGGACTTTGTGGTTGACCAGAGCGAGTCCTTGTGGAGCTCCACATTGCTCCCTGTGGTAAATGTCTGTGAAAGTACCTGTTACATCATTGGCTATTGCCAGATTGCACAACTAAGGCAATGTCTGCGATATTGCAAACAGATGCAGACATACATTACCAGCGTCATATACAGTATATACACTTCATTGCCAAATGTATGTGGACACCCACTTCTAATTAACAGGTTTAGCTGTTCTAATTCCAGTGAAGATAAATCTTAATGTTAAACATTACTGTGACTTTCTCGAGAATCGTGTGCTTCCAAATTTGTTGCAATGGTTTGGGAAAGGCATTTTTCTGCTTCAGCATGATGATGCCCCAGTGCACAAAGCAAAGTCCACAGAGAAACTGATTACTGAGTTTGGTGTTTAAGAACTTGTCTGGCCTGCTCAAAGCCCAGACCTGACCTCCACTGAACACCTTTGGGATGATTTGGACACCCTTGTGTCTGAATGGGAACAAACCCTGCTTCCATGTTCCAGCATCTAGTAGAAAGCCTTCCCAGAAGTCTGTAAGCTGTTATAGCTGCAAAGAGAGATACAGATGGTTTTGATATTAAATATACAAGGGCATGTTGATGTCCCACTTACTTTTATATTGAAGGATATGTATTGTACACTACCATTCCAAACGTCTTGGGGTCAGTAAGATATATTTAAAAATTTTGAAAGAAGTCTCTTATGTTCACTAAGGCTGCATTTATTTGATCAAAAAGTACAGTGATATTGTGAAATATTATTACAATTTAAAATCACTTTTTTTCTATTTTAATATATTTTATTCCGGGGATGGCAAAGCTGATTTTCATCATTATTACTTGAGTCTTCAGTGTCACATGACCCTTCAATAATTATTCTAATATGCTGATTTCATGGTTAAAAAACATGTATTATTATCAATTTTGCTTAATATTTTTGTGGAAACCATGATACATGTTTTTCAGATATATCATTCTATTCTTTGATTATTAGAAAGTTCAAAAGAACGGCATTTATTTGAAATATATTTTAACAATGTATAAGTATTTACTGTCACTTTTGATCAATTCAGCATCCTTGCTAAATAAAAGTATTAATTTCTTTAAAAGAAATCTTACTGACTGCAAACTTTTGAACTGTAGTGTATATAATAATGTGCTGCCTCCTTGTCTGTATTAAATTATTAATTTGTTTATTTTTCTTTCTCAGGAGCCTATCTGAATATCTCCAGTACTCACTCATCCGGTGATGTATTTCGTGTGGGAGAAACTTCAGTTTACTACATAGCCACTGACCCTTCCGGCAACAATCGAACTTGTGAACTCATCATTACTGTACAAGGTATGTACAGTAAGGACTTTACATAAACTTTCTCATTGTTGACTATGAAGATCATTCCTTAAAGCATGCTACAGTCTATTATTCTAGTTTGCTTTTCATGCCAAGAGTTTTCTTAAAAAAAGAAAGTGCACTCTGCTATAATCTGTCTTTGGATCTGTCTAGCCAGTTAAGCTAAATGCTGTGAATTTTTCCAGATTACACTGTTCCTTATTTAAATAAACTAGTTAATGCACTGGCACTGAAGGATGTTTCTAACCTCAGGTTCAACTTGTGAGAAGCCATTCGTGCCAGTGAATGCAGATTTCTCATGTGCCAAGACGGAGGAAGGGATGAACTGCACTCTGATATGCAGACAGGGTTACAGTCTTGCCCAGGATGCTGTGCGCAGCTACTTTTGCGCCAATAATGGAATCTGGGAGCCGCCCCGCTCACCAGACAGACCTGATTGCTCCCGTGAGGATTGCTTCACTGTTACTCAACATTTGTCTTTCATTTTAGCTCTACTGTTCATAATTTCCTCTTTCCACACACAGATTCATACACATACTATCTTACACAGATTTCTTTTCTTTGAGTTTATTGTAAGCATTTTGCTCTATGTATCTCCTGTGTACAGTGAACAGAATAGCAAACAATGGTTTTAAGCCCTTTGAGATGCTGTTTAAAGCATCCCGCTGTGATGATATTGACTTGCTAAAGTCCTTCACGGGAGAGTTTTCAACTGTTCTTAAAGATATGGTGAGATCTGATGCATAGACATGCACATATACTTTAGCCACATGACATTTCATCTTGTTTACCCTCATTGTTTTTTTTTAACAATAATCATAATCCCACAGGTCCCTAACATCTGCGGTGGAGATGAGGTCTCCTGCAAACTGGAAATTGATTTACCTGGACAGTGCCTAGAGTATAACTACGACTATCCAAATGGATTTGCTATTGGTAAATAATGGCATGCTAATGTCACATTTTTTTTTATTCTTTTCGCCAGGCAATGTTGTTATTGTTAACTAAAACTATTAAAAATCTGTAATTTTGATCATTGAAATTAAGCTAAAACAAAATATAATATTAGATGAAAAACTTTAAACTTAAATTAAAATTAGAAATGTTGATTTGGAAAATACCTGAAATAAGTTTAAATTGAAGAGTACTAAATAAATGACTAAAACTAAAACAAAAGCTAAATAAAAAATGTATACAAAAAAAGCTAAGAAAATCGACAGAAGCATACAAGAATATTACTACAATTCAAACTAGAATGAAAACTGAAAATGTAAAAATAAAACCTAAGTCAAAATATTTATAAACACTAATAATAGTATATACATAATAATAAAATGAAACCGTCACCAAATTGAATGAACCAAGTTTTGACTGATTGTTAAAGTGCTTCTTTATCCTCAAAAAGCACATCAACAGGGGCAATTACTACCTGGTGATAAATTGATCCATTGGGGAGCCAAAGAGCTGAGCTTGCAAGCCTTACAAGCTAAAATGGTCACAATATTGTTTTGGTAATTTTTCAAAAGCTGTTAATCTAAAATGGGTTCATCATTATAACTACAAAAATGTATTTCATATTTTGGGGATTGTCTGTAATGGTCACATGTTAGCAAGAAGTTATTTTAATATATCTGATCCATGGAGCTTTGTATGCAGTGTTTACATGCACAATCTTATGCTGATTATGCACCGATTAGCAAAAAATATGTAGAGCGGTTTAGTGAAACTCGTTTTTTGTTATTTCTATTTTTGCTTTTATGTTGTTGCATTTTTTTTATTTAAACTCTAAATCTCTCTTACATTTTTATATTATTTTGTTATAGATTAAATTTGCCATATAATTGTTTTTGTTTTTTTCTTCTCCTCAGGTCCTGGAGGGTGGGGCAGTAATTGGGGCTCTCAGAATGGTCAGGACTATGCATATTTTGACACTGGTTTTGCTCCAGAGCACCACTTACAGCAAGATGGCTCATCACAGCATGGCTATCACATGAGGACCAAACGGCATCGGAAAACCACTGGCCCTACCAGAGAGCAGAAGATACAAATCCATTTCAACATCACAGGTAGAGAAATACCAACTTTTGGGCACGTTAGGCCCTGTGTTGTTATTGCACCTGTTGATAATTAGGCTGCGTTTACACTGGCACAAAAAAATCTGAATTTTTTTACTCGCATCTGACACAGATCAGAATTTGTTGCACACGTGTAAACACAAAAATCCGCACGAGATCTGGGGGGGTTTTTTTTGGCATGCATTCTAAGTGGTTTCCCCAAATTCAACTGAAAATGCAACTTTTAATGACTTCTGCAGTCTCAAAATTATGCAACCCCTTCATGGCAACCATCTTTAGTACTTAGTAGAACACCCTTTTGCTGTTATGACCTGCTCCAGACAAGATGTATTACCAGACACCAGCTTCTGGCAGTGTTTCTGAGGAATCTAAGCCCATTCCTCATAAGCCATGGCCTCCAGTTCAGTAATATTTTTTTGATTTGTGTGCTGCAACCACCGCCTTCAAATCCCACCAGAGATTTTCTATGTGGTCAGGTGACTGTGATGGCCACTGTAGAATCTTCCAGGAGTCATTTTCCAACCAAGCCTTGGTGGAATTTGAGGTATACTTGATGATCTGCAGGTTTCCAGTGCCAGAGGATGCAAAGCAGCCCCAGAGCATCACAGCCACCGCCATGCTTAACTGTAGGCAGAGTGTTGTTTTCAGCATATGCTTCATCGTTCTTTAATTATTGTTCAGTAATTAAATATTCTACTCAAGTAAAAGTACTACTACTTCAAGATAAAGTAAAATTAGCAGTCTAAAAATATACTCAAGTAAAAATAATAAGTAGCTAATTAAAAATGTAGTTACTTATTAAAGGGGCTATATGGAACTTTTTCCCCCAAATAAACGAAACAATATTCTTTTTATTTTACCATTTATGACTCAAACATCTCCTGATGAACATACTGACACCTTGTCTGCTCACAGTGGGTGCACCTATAAGCCTGTATCCTATTTTTCCTATTTTCTGTCGGGTCGGATTTTCCCGCGCTGTCTGCGGATGTGACGTCAAGCGCGTTCATGTTAAACGTTTCAGATCACTCAGAACACTTCTTTGACCTCCTTGCAGCAGATGACTTGTGAAGTGTGCACGTACGAGCGAGCAGAAAGGAAGAGTAGTTCTGTTTTTTGGCCACCGGTGTCAGTCGCGAGTTTAAATTTCAGAAAAACGCATATAGCCTCTGAATTACTGAATTACTTTTTAATACCGGGGGTGGGGTGGGGTGGGGGAGTCTCCTGTGTAGGGCTGTGACGTATGAGATTTTCACAGTATTATAACGTCTCAGAAAATATCACGGTTTACGGTATTAATAATTTTTTTAATAAATAAACTGTATCATTAAATTATGGTTATTACTATTATCATCAGTTAAAATTAAAACTTTTTTTTGGTAGAACAAATGCTTTTATTATTACAAAATTGAAACCATTATTTATTTCAATAAAACATGTCTAATCAACTAAATTCAGTAATTGATAATGAATTAGATTAACAACTTATTTTTAACATTAAAGGTGGGGTATGTAATTCTCTTTTTTGGCCATTTTTTCAAAATCACTTAAAATCCTATTCCTAACCCACTTACAGCCACTGATTTAGAAGCACTGAAATAAAAATTAAGCAATTTAATCATCTGTGGAACGGGCAGGACTCGAAAAACTCCAGCCAATCATTTCCAAGACCACCTAGAATCATTGGACAGTAAGTGCGTCAATCAATCGGTCGTACCTTCCCCCCATCCATGTCCATGTTCTTTGAATGGGTGGAGTCAAAGTAAAGAAGGTAGGACCATTTGAGTTGTGTATTTTCAAAATCTGCCAGCCATTTTGCAAATCACATACCCCAACTTTAATAATTTGTTAAAATGTTTAAGGATAATAGAGTCCTATGAAATGTATTTTATTCAGAAAATGTATCTTTATTTTTATGATTTAATAAAAATATATTATCAAAAACAGTGGTAATCAAATTAAAATTTTAACTTTTATCCTTTTATCTTTGGGGGAGGTGCTGCAAAACAGATTTACTCAATTAAACCATGGACAAAAAAAATAAATTCCTTAAATAATGTTTAAATAAATTGTGTTATTATTTTGAGAAGTATGTTATATTGTAGGCCTACAATAGTAATATTTTTCTGTCATAATTTCTCCTAGATAAACCAAACTTTTATTTTGACGGGTTGTAGTGAAGACCTGTTTCAGAGTGTATTTGACAATGGTTTTTCCTCAAATAAAATGATGAAAATGCTCATTAGGCGTTCTCTCAAAGCAGCTCTGGAAATGTTCATGTAACCATGTCCTCGTATTGTTTGTGAGAAGCTGAAAACACCATAAGTGTCACGCGTACTTGAGTATAGTAAACAAAGCAGCGCAGCTCATTCACACAGACACGCAGAAAAAGCAGATTATATATTTACATAGCAGTTTTACACTTTAATATTCACAGACCATGTCACGATTGGATTTATTGCTCAGATCTACTTTTGATTTATTCATCCATACATCAGTTTGTGTGTTTTATGTCAATTCCATTTTAATGACTGGATTCCGGGATTCCCTCTGCATCACGGAAATTATTCGGCCATAAAGTGCCCCTGGGTCTACATCACCTTTTTTGCACGTTTGTTCTCCCGCCCTTTAATCAATGCAGTAGTTTCTGGAGCGTGATTTCTTCTCCCTTGTATTATTATTATCTACTTTTTTACTCTGTAACGGATATGATTTAAAATGTAGCGAAGTACAATACTTCAAACAAAACGTACTTAAAGGGTTAGTTCACCCAAAAATGAAAATAATGTCATTAATGACTCACCCTCATGTCGTTCTTAGCCCTTAAGACCTCCGTTCATCTTCGGAACACAGTTTAGGATATTTTAGATTTAGTCCGAGAGCTTTCTGTCCCTCCATTGAAAATGTATATACAGTATACTGTCCATGTCCATAAAGGTAATAATAACATCATCAAAGTAGTCCATGTGACATCAGTGGGTTAGTTAGAAGTTTTTGAAGCATCGAAAATACGTTTTGGTCCAAAAATAACACAAAATAAGACTTTATTCAGCATTGTATTCTCTCCCGGGTCTGTTATGAATCTGCGTTCAGGACTCCACAGTGACGCTGCTGACGTAAGACGCTGATGACGTGTTATCTGGTGCGCCCGAGCTTCGTTTACAGTCTGAGGGAGACGCACGCTATATTCAAGCTATTCTACATTGTTTGCGTGGATATCATTTTTTTAATGGTGCGTAAATGTGCATGTCGCGGATGAGACACTTTTACAGCGTGCGTTTCCCTCAGTCTATAAATGAAGCTCGGGCGCACCAGATAACACGTCATCAGCGTCTTACGCCATCAGCGTAACTGTGAAGGATTGACAACAGACCCGGGAGAGAATACAATGCTGAATAAAGTCTTATTTTGTGTTATTTTTGGACCAAAAAGTATTTTCGATGCTTCAAAAACTTCTAACCAACCCACTGATGTCACATGGACTACTGTGATGTAGTTTTTATTTTGTTTCATCGCTCCAAAGAACAGAATTCCAAAACTTCTGTGGCTTATTTACATGATTTTGAGCACTTTTCTTATTTATTTTTGGACCATACTTTTTACTTAGCCATATTTCTAACATAGAGTCAAACGTGACACTCAACAAACCTAGCGAGTTTAGATATTTAATGTGTTCTATCTCAAGCACACCTGGTGCAACTAATGAAGCCCTTGATTAGTTGCTTCAGGTGTGCTTGAGACAACAACTGTTTTGCAGATTTTTGCTGTTGTAAGGGATTTTATTCAGGGGGTTGAATATTTTTGAGACTGCAGAAGTCAAAAGTAGCATTTTCAGTTGAATGTGGGGAAATCACTTGAAACATTTGTTGTGTTGAGCTATTTCAATTACTTTTGTTTGTGTTCATTGCAAACAGCTGAAAGTCTGTACATTTTGCCAATAAACCTGATTTGTAATGGGGGTTGAATAACCTATGATAACTACTCGGTTACTATCGTAACCTCGGTTCCCTGAGATAGGGAACGAGTATTGCGTAGCTATACGCAGTGGGGAAACTCATTTCTCTAGCACAGTGAGAGACTCGCTCACTCATTGGCTGTGCTGCAGCAACTGCACATCCAATGGTGAAGGCGCCTCCAACTTATGCGTCAATCAGCTAACAGCTCGCCGACATACGTCAGAGCCCGCCAACAGGGCGTGGCAGAGCCTATAAAATGAGCCCGAATTCGCCATTATAGCAGGTTTAAATCGACTGAAGCGACAATCTTGCCATGTTACTATAGTGCGGCAGACTACGCAATACTCCTTCCCTATCTCAGGGAACCGAGGTTATGATAGTAACCGAGTAGTTCCCTTTCGAACGGTCACTTCGTATTGTGTAGCGTGGGTACGCCATGTAAAACGCCGCACCATAAATAACTGTCCGAACACGAAACTCAGGACCCCTGAGTCCATGAAACATGCCAGAATACAATATATATGTATATATACATAATATACTGATAAGACCTTACACCGTCGGGTCTAAATCAGGTATACAATGATGCCACTAAGCTCATACCCCCAATAACATACCAATAGACCAGAACCCTCAGGTCTAATACATGTATACGGGGACCAAAAACATCTAGAGGCTGGTTCATAGTAAGGGATAGTGTGCTTATGAACAGTGACTTAATTATACAGATAAGACCAGACTAGTCGAGTCTTAATCATACAGAAAGGACCTTCGCCTGCAGGGAAGGAACCTCCATGTTGTAAAACCTCACAAAAGTGGAGGGCGAAGACCAGCCGGCCGCCGCACAAATGTCCTGAATGGGAAACCCATAGGACCATGCCCATGACGAGGCCATACCACTAGTGGAATGGGCTCTAGTGCCTATAGGGCAAGCCTGGCCCACAGAGGCGTATGCCAGTGATATGGCATCCACTATCCATCTGGACAGTCTCTGCTTCGTGACAGGAGCCCCCTTGGACCGGCCACCGAAGCAGACACAGAGCTGTTCTGAACTGCCTATAGGACACGGAGCACTCCAAATAGACCTTCAGAGCCCTGACAGGGCAAAGTAAATTATGGCGCTTTTCCATTACCAGTACCAGCTCGACTCGGCTCGGCTCGGCTCGGCTCACTTTTCGCTCCGTTTTCCATTGCAGATAGTACCTCCACAATAGTACCTGGTCGTCATAGCGACATGACACACACCCGCTACCCACACACACAGGACAATGGAGGAAATCGATTGTATGCTGTTTTACATAATATTAGTAATGGGTATATCACGCAATATCTGGCAAAACTATTTAAAAATGTCGGGGTTATTCAGGATACTCCGTCTGGTGCGTGCAATGATGACGCAGTGAATAGTGACGATTCTCTCTGACCAATAAGCAGTCTGCCGTGTTTCACGTCACGTTTTAGTATCACCTCAGCTCGCTTAGAACCTTGCTGAAGGTGATACGAAAAAAAGTACCTGGAAGCAGGTACCGGTGCAACTTTTACACAGTGGAAAACCAAACAAAGGCGAGTCGAGCCGAGCCGAGGCGAGCTGGTACTTTGTAGTGGAAAAGCGCCATTAGATTCCCCATCCCCATCGGAAGGGGGAAGAGCCAACAGTAAAATCACCTGTGCTCTAAACGGTGTAGAGCACCTTGGGCACATAGCCGTGCTTGGGTTTCAGAGTGACTTTAGAGTCACTTATACCCAGGGGTGCACATAACCTTTTCAGTGAGTTACTCAGGTGAGTACCAGGAGATGGTGTTTGGTACTCACCGACCTAAAATAATGGAAAAAAAATTATTTGAAGTGTTATTTGATTGTTCAGATATATTTATTTGTATAAATTAAATATAATTAATTCTTATTAAAGATATTAAAGAGCAGTGCATTTTCTCTTTTTATTTTGTTGTTTGATCAATATTAAGTGTACAGAAGGCACATTTACAGAAGGCATTAGGTTTATTACGCACTGTCACTTTAAGACCGAGTGCAGATCCAATTGCACGGATGCACTGTACGTTCTGTAAAGACATAAGCGACTGTGTTTACATGAATACTCTCCAAAACGGACATTTAGACATAATGTGTATTTGTCCATTCAGACGCGAAACAGAGCTCAATTCAGTCCTTGCGCGCAAGGCGCTGTATAGCTGTTCACACAGAAAAACATACCGAATAAAGCTCTCTTTCGCGTCGTCACTCTTATTCAGATCTATTCATATGTCTGCTCTTATCTTTCACCCAGACGTTTACATTTTTTAACGATTTGAGACAGACATGCATCAAGCACATGCCAACTCGTGTGCCGCCGGTAGATCAACAATTCAAATGTGCGCATCTACCATAAACTCAAATCAATTCTGACGGGATCACTTCCCCAATCGTCCCTCATTTCCGTCTAGTTTTTATTTGTTGACGAAAATGTCAATACATTTTTGTCACAGTGGTCGTCATTTAAAACAGGTTTTTATTTAGTTATCGCCTCGTTTTCGTCTGTGAAAAAATTGTATGAACACTGCCTAGGTTGCATTTTGGCGACAGTTAACATTAAAGTACGCAAAGGCGCGTAGTAACACAAGTGGCATTACACATTCCTAATTTTTGTCGCGCATGCGTACCTGCGTACCAGTTATGTGCACCCCTGCCTATACCAAACTCCAAACAGTAGGGGCTCACGGAGAGCGCCTGCAAATCTCCCACTCGCTTGATAGACGCCAGTGCCAACAGGAGAGCGGTCTTTAGCAAAAGCGGTTTGAGGTCAACCGACTGAAGCGGTTAAAATGGTGGACCCCTCAGGGCCCTAAGGACTGTGGAGAGGTCCCACGGTGGTATAGAGGGAGGTCTGGAAGGATTCATCCTCCTAGCTCCCTTCAGAAACCGTACTACCAAGTCATTCCTTCCCAGTGATTGGCCAGCCACTGGAGCATGATGAGCTGCTATGGTTGCCACATACTTTGAGCGTGGATGGGGAACGACCCGCGTCCAGCAGTTCCTGTAGGAAGGACAGTATCACTGATACCTCGCATGACTGGGGTTCAAAGTGTCTATCCGAGCACTAACTGAAGAACACTGACTGCCATAGAGGCGCCTGGTAGACGGGGCCCTAACCTCAGAAATTGTGTTCAGAACCTTCTCATGGAGGTCCCGGGGTACCCGTTGATGAGCCACACATGTAGGGCCCATAAGTCGGGACGGGGGTGCCAGATCGTCCCGTTCGCCTGTGTGAGGAGATCTTTCCTCAGAGGGACAGGCCATGGGACTTTGTCCACCATCTGAACCAAGGTCTGGTTTTCCAGAGAGGGGCCATTAGGAGGACTGGGCATCCGCTCTCTCTCACCCGTTTGATGACCTGGGGGATCATGGAAACGGGGGGAAACACATACAGAGGGCAACTGGGCCAAGCATGGGTCAGCGCATCCCTGTCCTTCGAAAACAACGCTGCGCAGTGAGAGTTGTTTCTTAAGGGCAAAAAGGTTGACTTTGGCCACGCCCTCGTGCAACGCACCCCAACCTTGGTTGGGGGCATCTGTGAAGACCACTTTCCTTCTGGAGGTCACTCCCATGGTCACGACCTCTTGGTACCAGCTCTGAGCCTGCCAGGGAATCAGGGTACGCAAACAGCCGTGATTCACCATAACACGCATTCTGCCCGACTGTCATGCATGGGCTGGCATCCAGCGTTTGAGCCAGTGCTGTAGCGGGCGCATATGCAGTAGTCCCATATGGAGTACTGGCGATGCGGCTGCCATGAGGCCGAGAAGTTTCTGAAACTCTCTGAGGGGAGTGCGTGCGCTCCTTTTGAAGGAGGCTGTTAGCCGTTGTATAGAGAGCGCTCTGTCTTGAGACGCGCTCTCATAGTTGTAGAGTCTCTAACTGTGTCCAGAAAGATCACATTCTGGCTGGGCATTAGTTTGCTCTTGGATACATTGATTTTGAGTACCAGGCATTGCAAATGGCCGAGAATCAAATCCCTGTGTATCAACAGTTCGGCTCGCGACTGTGCTAAAACCAGCCAGCCAGTCGTCGAGATAATTCAGCACGCGCACGCCCTGATGTCTCAGGGGAGATAACGCTTCGCCCATGCACTTCGTAAATGTACGGGGTGCTAAGGACAGGCCGAATGGTAGGACTGTGTATTGATAAGCCCGTCCCTCGAAGGCGAATCTCAAGAATGGCCTGTTATGAGGGGCTATCTGGATGTGAAAGTACGAGTCTTTCAGATCCACAGTGAAAAACCAATCCCCTGGGCGAACTTGCACGAGGATTTGTTTGATAGTTAACATTTTGAACGGCCGTCTCATGAGGGCTTTGTTCAAATGCCTTAAACCTAGTATGGGTCTGATGCCGCCGTCTTTCTCTGGGACTAGAAAATAACGGCTGTAAAACCCTGAGTGTTTTAGCGCGGGGGGAACCAACTCTATTGCCCCTTTTGCTAAAAGATTCTGTAGTTCGTAGCGAAGCACGTGACACGCGCTGCTTCTCACCAAAGTCTCGAGAACCACCTGAAACTTTGGGGGTCAGCAAGCGAATTGGAGCGAGTAGCCTCACTTTATTGTGTTTATAACCCAACGCGACACACCGGGAATGGCATGCCAGGCCGGAGCCTTTGTGGCTAGGGTTTGACACATATTTAGGGACAGGCCACCTAACACAGGGGGACCGGATACCTTTATGTTGGAGCCCCAGGATGGTCCGTCTGTGAAAACAGGACGGGTAAAGGTGTTAGGGCAGGAGAAAGCGAGGCACGCGGGGACGTGGCCGGCGTGGGCTCGCTAACCTCCATGCTCTCGGGCTGTCGCTGGCTGCGGCGCTTCTTCTTCCTCGGCAGAAGCAGCGCGGGAAACGGATGAGTGGGGAGTGCGGCGTCGCCATCTTTAGCGAGAGCTAGCCGCGTCCGCAGCACCGACACAGGCATGCCCTCGCAGAGAGAGCAGCCGCCAGAAGAGAACGCGGCTTCGGCATGGGTAGGCCCCTGGCACGAAACGCACTCCGAGTGCCCGTTGCCCTCGTACAGATGGGATCCGCACGTGGTGCAAGTGGAACTAGGCATTTGGAACAACGTTCTTTCCGCTCCTTCAAACTGTATAATGTAACAGTTCTTAGAGAAAGGATATACGTTGATCGCCGGATGGCCACAGGAAGTCGGCGCACTGTTAGCTGATTGGCGCATATGTTGGAGGCACCTTCGCCATTGGATGTGCAGTTGCTGCAGCACAGCCAATGAGTGAGTCTCTCACTGTGCTAGCTGTGCAGCTACATTTTAAGCTTCAATTAATCTGAGGAAATGAGTTTCCCCACTGCGTATCGCTATGCAATACGAAGTGACCGTTCAAAAGGGAACTGTATAGGTAAGAAATTGTGCACACATAGAAACATTCAGGAGCATAGAAACTGGTTTTCAACCTCTGCCCAGTGAATTTTACAAATAAAACAACTTCGCTACTGAAAGCTACATTGTTTCTCTGCAACAGTGATAACTTTGCTTTTTTGTAATTAAAAACACATGCTTCGCTATTACATAGAGACACTGTACAGAGTCAGGTAATACACACTCACTCTCTCTCTCTCTCTCTCTCTCTCTCTCTCTCTCTCTCTCTCTCGTTAATTCATTTGAATTCATTCAGATAGATGTAATCTTACCCACTTCAGAATTCTAGATCTAACAAGCCATAGATAAAATAACAACTGAAAATTACCATTATTTTCCGGTCTATATCCGTTCAGTCAGATTTTGCGCTGCTAACATCCATGACAGCTTTTAACTTCTCCATGTTGGCAAATAATCATGGTTCCACCCGATGTGAATTATATAAATCATTTTAGTACGACCATTCAAAACCAAAGGGACAAAACCATATGGTCAAAAGATCAGGTCCTTGCATTAGGACTTGCAGTGTAAACGGAGCCTTAGTTTTACACCCAAATCCAGTTGCAACTTCTCCCAACACCATTCCTTTTTCCCAGCAAGCATCCCACTGCCCTTGTCGAGGAACGACTCTGCGGAAATTGTCAATCAAAAACGTTTACTGAGGGCACTTGAGCAGCTGACCAATCGACTTAAGCGGACACTGAGCAAGCAACCATTCTCTACCTTCCATGTGTCGTCAGAGATGATCGTAGCGGACCCCAAATCATTGGAAAGTAAAAAAGCTACACTGTACTGCCGGCCAGGGTCTGTTCTCAAAGGCAGGGTGTGTGGTGAGTCTAAAAAATGAAATACACATTCAACAGGGCACATCTGATATAGATTCAGTAGTGAAAAATATGACAAGCATTTAAAGCGTTTTTGGGTTAGGGTGAAGATCTGTGAACGTCTGGAAAACATTTGCGGCAAACTGTTGCATTTTTTGTAAATTTGCCACAAATTAACTGCAGTTTTACCACAACATTTTTTTGACCACCCTGTTTGTTACCCATAGTACAATGCCCAGTAGGGACGTATTTCTCCCTGGAGTATGCTGAGTGTGAGAGTTGCTGGAGAGGGTCATATCAGGATCAGGAGGGGCAGATGGAGTGTAAGTCATGCCCAGATGGCTTCTCCACTCCTTACCTCCATTCACGCAGCCTGGCAGAGTGCAAAGGTAATCAGTCAGCAGTCTATATGTTTGATCATAAATCTACTCATCACTCTATTCCATTCCAGCAGAAGGCTGCTTATAAACGGGATCTCTAAGTGTGTCTCCATCTTTGTATGTGTGCATACCTGCATGTGTGTGCATGTTTCCAGCGCAGTGCCAGCCTGGCAGCTCGTCATTTACCGGGTTGGAGACGTGTGAGTCCTGTCCTCTAGGGGAATTCCAGCCAGGTTTCGGCTCTCAGGTCTGTCTGTCCTGCCCTCCTACCACGACCACTGTCAATAGAGGGGCTCTGGATGTCAATGAGTGTGGTGGTGAGATGTAACAATTGAATAAATACCTATGAATTACTTTAACATACAAGACTAAAAAAAAGACTTATTTAGGGGAATAGTTCCATTTGCTTTCTGAATACATGGTTTCTCTTTCTCTCTGTCTTCCCAGTACCATGTTCCGGGGGTCATTTCTCTCGTACGGGTCTGGTTCCATGTTACCCATGTCCCAGAGATTATTACCAGCCTGAGGAGGGCCGTTCCTATTGCCTCTCCTGCCCCTTTTACGGTACTACCACGATAACGGGAGCCAAAGCCATCCAACAGTGCTCCAGTATGTATCTTTTCCTTAGTTATTTTCCTTATTTCCCTACACTAATGTTTATAGTCGGTGATTGACATGTGTGGTCTGTCTCTTATGCTCACTACGTCTGCATTTATTTGATCAAAGCAGTGCTCGAAGTGGGTACTGTAGCGTACCCAGTGGTGTAGTCTAGTTTTTTGTAGTGAGTATACTGTGACACCATCCAACCCCATCCCCCCCCCCACCCCCCGTCGCATACTAACCCGTCTCATACTAACCCGTCTCATCACCCCATAAGCACCACCACACTCACTAATGCATACAGTATGCAACGACATGTAATTGAGAGCATTATGAGACTAAGTGTTATCAACATGTCAATTTATTATAAGCAACACAAGACTTTAACAGCCAATGATATTTACAGCTGAGGAGACTGGACTGATTTTCTACATTTAGCCTTAGATGTTATATGAATATGGTCCCTGAAGCACAGGTTTTATCAGCTGACAATAAAAAAAATAAAAATAAAACATTATAGGCACAAATACAAATGTACTTTTAGAAATGGTGCTTTTGAAAGAAAATTGTGTTATTGTTTTGGCAAGTTTACTGTTTAAATTAAAACATGAATGAAAACTTGTGTGATATTCATTTTTTAAAATAAGTTTTAATAGATTTCATCATTATTATTATTTTACAGTACATTTTACTGTGCAATTTCTTTCATAATTTCTTTGAGTTTATACCAAACTTTTATTTTGACAGGTTGTCGTAAAGACATTACAGTTTCTGTGTGTGTATGATACGAATGAATGACGATAGTTTTATCAAATGAAATGGTGAAATTCTCATGAAGTGACTCTCATAGCAGCTCTGTGATGAAGTTCATGTGTCATGTGTAGCCTACATCATGTCCTCATAGGCTACATAGCTGCAGTGAAGCGCTGACACAAGCACGCGCTTGCTTCAGTGTGTGTGTGTAGTAGAGCACACATTGAGCGCTCATTCCCAGAGACGCGTTGAACAACTGCTGTCTCTTTGAGTTTTTAATATTCACGCGATTTGATCTGTGTCCATTGCAAACACAGACGCGGTGAATTTATGAATGAAAGTGTGAAAGTTCTGTCACAAAACGAAGTTGTTACGTATCCTCACGCGTTTTTTAGTGGGTATACGGAAATACTTGCCATTTCCTAGTGGGTATACGGCGTATACCTGCGTATCACATAGACTACACCACTGAGCGTACCCTCACTTTTTTCTGCATACCGGCACTTCTCACATGTTGCCGGTACTTTGGCCACCCCCGCCCCCGGAACACGATTAAACCGAGATGGAACAAAGAGATTATTATAGGTAGACTTGGTTGGTTAGAGGAAGTCTTTTTTATCATAAAAAATGACAAAAAAAGTGTAAGACAATGGTGTGCAGAGGGTTTCCTCATTCATTCACCAGTGGAATATATGGCCCATTTTCAGGCTTTGGGTAGGTGTGTGAACGATTTGCAATGAGAATTCAATGCACATAATGGAATCTGGTTCTCTGTACACGCAGGGAAAAAGTGCATCAATGTGGAAAAGATGAGGATGATGAATGCCTTTGGAAAATGTTTTCCAGTTTTGACAGCAGAAATTCTCCTCTTTCACATCTTTTTTTTATGTCTGTGTTGTGCTTATTCTGTCTGTTTCATTTTCTCATTTCTGTCTCCTTGTACTTTTTCCCTCTTTTCTCTTGGTCTGACTCAGGCTTTGGCTCTAGTTTCCTGCCTAAAGAGGAAAGTGCAACTACAGCGCCAGAAGTGGTCGTGAGAAAGGATTATCAAGCCAGTAGCCAGGTGAGTCGTCTTCTCACTTTCACCGGTTGGTACCTGAATCTGGAAATCTTTTGAACTTTGAAATTAGTTCCTGCTGTGTTTGGATCACATATAGTAAGACTAAAATATATTTGGACACATAATTCACACCAATAAATGTATGAATGCCATTGTTATAAATTCCAAATTACAAGTGTTTTATTTTAAAGAAAGATAGCACAAAACATCAAACAAAATCACTGGCTCTTTTTTGAGAAGAACTGACATCATACAGCCATTAAATAGTTAATACTGTAGTTAAAATAGTTAGTACTGAAGAAAGTTTTTGCATTATCTGTTTGAAGATGCAAGTTAGTTTGCTATTTTATTATTTAATGCAGTGACATTCTGATATGTCTTCAGTGGATAGTGTTTATAACTTTTTGTTGATGTCACAGCACCCTCTGGGGGCTGGAGTAAAATAGCTGAAAATTTAGCTCTACTCTCTCCAGCAGATGTTCCATGAATGTCTCCTGAATCCATGTCAAAACCAAGGGACTTGTGAGGAAGTCGGGGTCGGATATGTATGCACCTGTCTTCCGGGATTCACAGGTTTGGCATGTTCTATAACCATAACTCACAAGTAAAAACCAGATGTTAAGTTCAGTTGGCTTAAGGAAAACAACTTTTAAACTTTTATTGTTTCCTTATGTACTGTTTTCTCAAACTATCTGTTGTGCTGTGTACGGCAATGTGTGTATTTAAGACACATTTATTTATTTTTGTATATATAATTCAGCTGGTCTGGTATTACACTATTTCATTTTGATAGATTTACCTCAGCCTCTGTGGTTGATTTAATCACTGCCTACTTTTTTCCCATTTTCCTCATTCATTGCCTTATAGGAGCCAAGTGTGAGAGCGACATTGATGAATGTGATTCCGCTCCTTGTCAAAATGGCGGGTTGTGCAGAGATGGCATGGGAGATTTCCAATGTCAGTGTCAGCCTGGGTTTGTAGGTATGAGAAAGTCCACTCACATAATCTGACAGCTCAGCTTCACACTGGGGAATCCCAATAGAACTGCAAAAACCAAGTTCTACAAGTGAAATGTTTGAGGCAATTAAAACTCAAACCCAAAATTCCTCTCTGTTAAAGGTCCTGAAAGTTTCCTTTAGTCTCACCATTGTGATTGATTTAGCTGTCTCTGAATCTCTTGAGTCTGGCAGTGAAACTACACAAGCTCTCATTCTCAGAACCTTACAGCACTTTTCCATTCAGGCCATTGTCTCTCCTCTTTAAGACGTGGCCATGATTAAACCTGTGGCTGCCCTAGATATGGAGAATTTGAATTGAAGTATTTTAGTTATTTTCCGATTCTACAGTATGTATGTGTCTCGGGTGTTTGTCCAAGGTGGCAAAAGAGACACATCTTTACAAAAAAATTGTGGGGGGGAGTACAAGGATGAATCAAAACAAATAATATGAAATATGAGCTCAAACAGTGTGTAAGAAAAGTAACACTATTCAACATTAGCCAAGTTTCCATCCAACTTTTGCATTGTTCTGTTATCTACAAAGTGGAGGGGAAAGTTTGCAAGACTTGCTGTCTCAAGCCTGTTTGCGTCCAATTGGCCTTTTATAGATAAAATAGTGTGCGTATCAATGTCATCCTTAAAAATATATATTTGTCATACAAGTTTTGGTGTATTGCAAATGAATTTGCCCTTGTGCCACTTCCATACAAAATTTTGTGTGTATCGCAAGTTATCTACCTTTTGCGTCCTACATGTTCTCAAAAATTGTGAATCAGTGAAAAATGATTTAAAGTATCATCAACATAGAATTTATGCACTGAATTCAAATAAACAGAGATTATGTCTTCACTTTGTCGCAATTTTATCGATAATTAGCATTTCTATCAGCCATATCTGTAAACATTTTGATGCGTTAAAAATCCTTGGATGGAAACTGGGCTAGTGACAAAAGCTGATAAAGACATCTCTTTTGTCTCCCTTGAGCTCATTGAGTTCTCAAAGTGGCCCAGCATGCCATGAATGTGAGGGTGTAACAGCAGAATACAGGAGAAAAGTGAGAGGAGGACCTGCCACATTAACACAAGATAGTAATATAGATAATTGAAATAATAACGTATTGGTTGCTTGTTGATTGTCCCAAGTATCAGGTCAAATGATGTTCCACGTGTCTTTGTGTGTTTTGTCTCTGAAAGGCTTGCTGTGTGAGGCTGAGGTGAACGAATGCAGCTCTTCTCCATGTCAGAATGAAGGAGTCTGTGTGGATGAAGTGAATCACTTCACATGTAGCTGTCCAGATGGATTCACAGGTCAGGACTTCACCTCTGCCACACCCCTTCACTTGAATATCATTTCAAATATAGTATAATATATTGCAGCACAGTAATCAATGGCTTTTTTTGTCAATTACATCTAGGTCCACATTGCGAGTTGGAAATAAATGAGTGTGTTTCCAGCCCGTGCCAAAACGGAGGGGTTTGTAAAGACTTGGAGGGTGGGTATTTCTGCACATGTCCTCATGGCTTCACTGGCGACAATTGTGAGGTTGACATTGATGAGTGCTACAGCGCCCCCTGTCTGAATGGAGGTACATGTGTGGATGCCGTCAATGATTTCAGGTTAGTGAGGAAACCTTTGTGGGAACTGTACATGCATGTTTATAATGAAATCAACAACAGACATGGATAACAGACTTTGTCTCGCATTTGCGATCAGGTGTGAATGTGTGAATGGATACAGAGGCAGACTGTGCCAGGTGGACGTAGACGACTGTGAACCGAATTTGTGTTTGAATGGCGCAACCTGCGTGGATGGAGTGGCTACTTTCACCTGCCGATGCCCTCCTGGGTTCAACGGAACCAGGTGTGAGACAGGTATTGAGGGAAAGAGATGAAAAAATCATGGAAATCATCATCATAATGGAGATAAGTTTTACAAAGGCTTGTTAGAGACAGAATAGTATCACTTTAATTTAGATGCGTTCCCAGAAAAGTTTGGAAAATTCCCAGCAGCACTTAAAATGATCCAATAGGCTGTTAATTTTCACACCCTGTCATACAGAATAAACTTTTCATTTATGTTTTCAGATACAGTTTGATGTACTGTGACAACAAACCATAACTCTCAGAACCAGACTTCCTCCCCAGTCTAAAAAGACTATTTATTAGAATTAAGCTACAGACACATTTGCTTTGAACTTCTGCATCTTTCTGACATCCCACAAATGAATACATTCATGCATAATTTATAATTATATATGTTTATATACATTTGTTATATAATAGTTGGGGGTAAAACCTAATTAACATAAGTTAACCTCAGACACTAGAAAAATATATACTTATTAAAAATTAATGTATAATACTGTATATCATCTGTTGTTGTTGTTTTTGTCTAAACAGAACTGCCCTATTCCTTTGATCTGGAGTTTGAAGTTTCTGGTATCCATGGTTATGTGATGATGGACGGTCAGATGCCATCTCTTACACAGATCACATGTACATTCTGGATGAGGTCATCAGACACTGTTAATTATGGAACTCCCATCTCCTACGCTGTAGAGGGAAGTGACAATGCCTTCCTCCTCATCGACTACAATGGGTGAGAGCTGTGTTTTCATTTGCATACCTCAATTGAATATGCGTACATGCTATGACCTGTTTAACATGTTTAAATGATGTAAGTTGGTCTTACCAACACCCAAACAAATATAAAAGCCAAACAAGGGTTTGGGTTTACTCTTGTTTAATCCTCACTCTTTTTCTTGCGTTCTCATGTCTGTCTTCCCTTCTTACTATCTTACTCTCAGGTGGGTGTTGTATGTTAATGGAAAGGAGCGGATCACTGACTGCCCAGCAGTAAATGATGGCCTCTGGCACCACATTGGTGTATCATGGCGCAGCAAGGATGGTGATTGGAGAGTCTATATTGATGGAAGCCATTCAGATGGAGGGAAAGGACTATCAGTCGGCACTACCATACCAGGTTGACCTTAATACCTGATAAACATTTTAAACACACTGCCAGTTTATTAAGACAAGTGCTTCAAAGAGAGTGTGCGTCCAGAAGATGAAATGTTTGCTCTATACATCAAACAGGAGGGGGCGCTCTGGTACTTGGACAGGATCAGGACCAGAGGGGGGATGGCTTCAACCCAGTAGAGTCCTTTGTGGGCACTATTAGCCAAATGAATATATGGAACTATGTTTTAACACCCCAGCAGGTAAGACTTTTTATACACATTTCTTACTCTTACTCTTCATGTTAACAGTGTACTGAACAGTGTACTGAACTGCTCTGAGATCAGAAATTAGGCATATTTCCACTATTCTCAGATCACGTCTCTGGCCAGCAGCTGTCCACGTGATCTGCAGAAAGGGAACGTGTTTGCCTGGCCTGACTTCTTAGGAGGAGTCACGGGCCGAGTAAAGACAAGCAGCAAGAGCATTTTCTGCGCTGGTAAGAATGAAGTACAACTTTTTCTATTATTGTCAATCAACCATTGGGTTCTCTTACGTAGAGTTCTCTCGTACTGCGTCGAAAGAACGCTACGGGAAAGATATTTCTTTGTCGAGATTGAAGCCTAAAATTAATCCTTAATTTTGTAATATTGTAAAACGCTTTTCTGAAGCATACAACCTAGGCGGAGCAATACAGCTCACCCATTGGCTGCTCTGCCAGAAAAGCACAGCCTATGCGAGGCCAGAGACGCTGACCAATGAGGACGCTTCGCGCCCTTCTGCGTCACCTCCCGCCCAAACAGGCGTGGCCTAGGCCTATAAATACGAGCATAGCTGTCTAACACACTGATTTTTCTAAATTCACGAAGCTGCACGCATCGTTGGATTGGATTCGAGCCGCCACAGCCGTTTGGAACAAGCACCTCAGCAGGACGCGCCTCTTACCTGAAGCCGCTGGTCATCACCGCCTTCAGCCGCCGTTCCCTGCTGCGCTTCTCCGGCGTGGAATATCCTTTACATTATGTGTGTGTGTTTTGTGTGTGTGTTCGCCGTCGCGTCACACAGTTTTTCACCACTAAAAGAGTCGAGCGTCTTTTTCAAGATGCCTCGCACCTCCTGTGGCTCGTGTAGAGCCCCGCTCAGCGACGGGGACCACGTGCTTGTGTTTCCTGCCTGGGTATGATCACGCAGCTTCAGCTCTCGTCGATGGCGGCTGCCATCACTGTGATTTGATGCCTACGGTGACTCTGCGGACTCGCCTGGCGTTCTTTACTGAAGCTTCATCTTTCCGCCCGCTGTAGTGCCGCGCCGTGAAAAGCGCCGTGCTCAGCGGAGCCCGGAACCTCCCTCCACCACGAGGTGCTCGCCGCTGCTGCCGCCAGCTTCTCCGCCCGCTTCGCTGGACTCTCTGACCGACGGACAAGGGCCGCTGTGTGCTGCCGCGTCCGTCATGGACGAGGGGGAAGCCGCGTCTGTGGAGGACGACTGCTATTCTCTCCTCGCTTCGGGTAGCGAGGGATGGGCGAGCTCCGAGGATCTCCCCTCCCCCGCCGCTCGTGAGCGTCGACGGAGAAAGACCAGCATCGATGCGCTTGCCGGCTGGATGGCTGCTTTTCTGCAGAGGAACGTACGTTACCGTCCTCACGACCCGCGCCTTTTTCTTCCTGAATTCACGAAGAAATCGCGGAGTCCCGGAAAGCCCCGTTTTCAGCCAGGATGCGCACTTCTGCTTCGAGGAAAGCTACAGTGTTAAAATCCCGCCGCGGCCGGATTTCACTAAAATGTCTCGCTCGCACAGTCCCAACATACGCGACCGTGCCAGTGTATTTTGCAGTCACCAAATCGGCATCAATGCTCGTTTGCCTGCACACAGACGCCGTTTTCACGACGCCCCAGGTAAATCTGAAAATGTATTTTCTGGTGTCCCGGCCACGGCCGATGGTGTAATGTGTGTATCCGTAATGCCCACGACCTAGTGCCCATTCGTACACACAAGCACAGCCCTACACAATACAGGGCTTGCACACATAAAATCGACTCATGTCGGTTGTGCATCACATGTAAGTTAGTGAACGTGCCCGCTTTTCAGTGCCCACAATCACTACACACTGCATGTCCCGTGGTTTCTGTAAAAACGAAACGAATGCACGGTCAGTCGGTTCTGATAGACAGTACTCTCTGTGCTACACGGTGTCCCGGCCACGGCCGATGATGTAATGTGTGTAACTGTATGCCCACGACCCAGTGCCCATTCGTACACACAAGCACAGCCCCACAATACAGGGCTTGCACACATAAAATCGACTCATTTCGATTGTGCATTATATGTAGTGAGCGTGCCCGTTTTCAAGTGCCCACAATCACTACAAGCTACATGTCACACGGTTTCTATGAAACGAAACCGATGCACGGTCAGTCAGTTCTAATAGACAGTACTCCCCAGTGCTATAAATGTACCCGCGTTCACGCACCCACATTTATTCTCAAACATGCCGAGCCCTACGGGGCTCGCCCCGCGCGCTCTCTCTCTCAACTCAGAGAGTCGAGCGCGCGCGCGGGATGCACACTGTGTTAAACATGCCCCCCGCCTCAGACGCCACGGCGTCCATGTTACAGCACACGGTTGCTCTCGTGTCGCCGCCATTTCGCGACCAGGGCCCAGATTACATTCGACCCCTAGTCACACGTGCACATGCATGGGAAAGACTTCCCGGGGTCTCAGAATGGGTGCTAGAGACTATAAAAAGAGGCTATTCGCTACAGTTTCATCGACGCCCTCCCCGTTTCACGGGAAAAGTCGAAACCACGGTAAAAACAGAAGTAGCACATCTACTTCGAGCCGAAATAGCGAAGCTATTGAGCAAAGGGGCCATAGAGCCTTTATCTCAAGCTCAGAGCGAAGGGGGTCTGTACAGCAGATATTTCCTGGTACCGAAGAAAGACGGGGGTCTCAGACCCATTTTAGATCTAAGGCGTCTGAACAAAACGCTAACAAAGCGGAAGTTCAGAATGCTCACGACCAGAAGAATCCTCGCGCAAATTCGCCGAGGAGACTGGTTTATGGCGATAGATCTGAAAGACGCGTATTTTCACATACAAATTGCGTCACGTCACAGGCGATTTTTGAGATTCGCCTTCGAGGGCCGGGCATATCAGTACACAGTCCTGCCATTCGGCCTGTCTCTAGCACCTCGTACATTTACAGTGTGCATGGACGCGGCGCTGGCACCCCTGAGACTCCGAGGCGTTCGAATTCTGAACTATTTGGACGATTGGCTAATTCTGGCTCAATCGCCGTCAGAACTCGCTCACCACAAGACACTAATACTCGATCACCTCGAGTGCTTAGGTCTGAGAGTCAATTGGGAGAAAAGTTCACTGTTTCCCAGTCAAAGGATCTCCTTTTTAGGACTGGATCTGAACTCACTGTCTATGACAGCACAGCTGTCATCACAGCGCAGGCGAAATACCCTGCAAATGGCGAAATCCTTCCGCAGCGGCCACATAGTGCCACTCAGGAGATTTCAGAAAATGCTGGGCCTCATGGCCTCAGCCTCAACAGTGCTGCAGTTGGGCCTGCTGCGCATGCGCCCACTACAGTTCTGGTTGAGAGCGCGCGTACCGCGCCGAGCATGGTTACACGGTCGTTATCGCCTCAAGGTCACTCAGGAATGCATTTCAGCCCTGACACCATGGAGAGCGTCAGACTGGTACCGGTCAGGTGTAAGCCTGGGGACTTCCTCGAGCCTGAAGGTGGTGTCCACGGACGCGTCCACCTCAGGCTGGGGAGCACTGCTCGACGGCAGACCGCTCTTTGGCCAGTGGGCAGAGCGGGCCAAACTACCGCACATAAACTGCCTGGAAATGATGGCGGTGGACTTTGCGCTGAGGCGCTTCTGTCCCCGGATAAAAGGACACCACGTCCTGGTCCGCTCGGACAACATGTCGGTAGTAGCCTACATAAACCGCCAGGGTGGCGTGAGATCCCGGAACCTATTCAGGTTAGCGGAACGCAAACTGGTGTGGGCCCAGCACAACCTGCGCTCGTTAAGAGCAATGCACGTGCCAGGCCACTTGAACGTAGGCCCGGACAGACTCTCACGGAACAACGTTCCTACGGGAGAGTGGTCCCTACACACACAGACAGTGCGTCTGCTGTGGAAAACGTTCGGCAGAGCGGAAATAGACCTGTTTGCAAACCAGGAAAACGCTCACTGCCCAGAATTCTTTTCGAAGAGCACGAACGCGCTGGCCAGAGTCTGGCCCCGCCGTCCGCTCTATGCTTTTCCTCCTGTCTCACTCCTGCCTCAAGTGCTGGAGCGTATCAAGGAGAGCGGATGCTC
Source organism: Phoxinus phoxinus (assembly GCF_949152265.1). Lineage (NCBI taxonomy): Eukaryota > Metazoa > Chordata > Actinopteri > Cypriniformes > Leuciscidae > Phoxinus > Phoxinus phoxinus. The sequence goes on along the minus strand of NC_136877.1, from coordinate 39,930,546 downwards.
AGTACTACTGGTTGCTCCATACTGGACGAATCAGACCTGGTTCCCAGCTTTGATGCGACTGAAAAGTACTGCCCCGTGGCCGATTCCAGTGAGGAGATACCTCCTCTCACAGGCCAAGGGCTCGATTCTGCATCCTCACCCCGAGCTTTGGTCCCTACACGTATGGGCCATAAACGGGTACCCGCTAACCTCCCAAGAGGAGTGTTAGACACGATCGAACAAGCTAGGGCTCCGTCTACTAGACGACTCTACGCTTCCAAATGGTCGGTGTTCTCTGGATGGTGTTCAGATCAAGGTCTGTCACCACTTCAGTGTGGAGAACCGGAGATTCTCTCCTTCTTGCAAGAGCTATTGGATAAGGGAAGAACCCCATCCACGCTCAAAGTCTATGTGGCTGCCATATCAGCGTTCGTTAATCCAACGCTTGGCCATTCACTAGGCAGGAACGACCTGGTGGTCCGCTTCCTTAGAGGCGCCAGGAGGTTAAACCCTCCAAGGCCTCCTTCAGTCCCCGTTTGGGACCTTTCTACAGTGTTGAACGCTATGAAAGGGGCCCCTTTCGAGCCTATTCACTCAGTTGACATGAAACACCTGTCTTTCAAGACCGTGTTTCTTTTGGCTCTCGCTTCAGTGAAGCGTGTGGGAGACTTGCAAGCGCTCTCAGTGAGAGCTTCTTGTATGGAGTTCGGGCCAAACGACTCTGTAGTCGTATTGAAACCGAAGCATGGGTACGTGCCTAAGTCCCTCAACACACCGTTCAGGGCTCAGGTCATCTCCCTGTCGGCCCTGCCGGCCTCAGAGGACGGAAATAGCTCCCTTTGCCCGGTCAGGGCATTAAGAGCTTACGTGTCCCGCTCCGCTGTTTTTCGACAGACGGAGCAGCTCTTTGTTTCGTTCAGCGGGCGCTCCAAAGGGCGAGCCGCAACGAAACAGAGTCTGTCTCGATGGGTAGTGGACGCCATTGCGCTAGCCTACGCATCTAGAGGTTTGGAATGCCCTTTGGGCATCAGAGCACATTCCACGAGAGGCATGGCCTCTTCATGGGCTTGGTATAGCGGAATCTCGTTACAAGATATCTGTATGGCGGCAGGCTGGGCCTCCCCGTCTACATTTATTAGGTTCTATAACCTAGAGGTTCCTGCGTTGCAGGCTAAACTGCTCTCGGTCTAGAAGACTATGTATAAGTGTTCCTGCCCCGCGCTGCGGCCCAGGTCACTTCAGTGTTTAATATGTATAAGTGTTCCTGCCCCGCGCTGCGGCCCAGGTCACTTCAATGTTTAATATGTATAAGTGTTCCTGCCCCGCGCTGCGGCCCAGGTCACTTCAATGTTTAAGCATCACTCACTGACAATGTGTCCCATGAGCATGCTATTACCCCTCATATATATCTATATTTACATATATATGCTATTGTGCCTTAAGAGGCACTACTATAAAGGGATGATGCTATTTTAGCCGCTCTCCCTATACTTCTTGGGGTAGGCACTTGTATACCAGGGCGCGCGCGCCCTTAGGTGTCTGTGTCGGTCCAAGAGCACGCACGGCGGTTTACATAGGGTTCCCGTAGCGTTCTTTCGACGCAGTACGAGAGAACTCTACGTAAGAGAACGTACTCGGTTACTAACGTAACCTCGGTTCTCTCTAGGAGAGGGAACGAGTACTGCGTCTCATGGCCGTGCGTGCCCACGCTGCGTCGCTTCATTGACGAAAATCAGTGTGTTAGACAGCTATGCTCGTATTTATAGGCCTAGGCCACGCCTGTTTGGGCGGGAGGTGACGCAGAAGGGCGCGAAGCGTCCTCATTGGTCAGCGTCTCTGGCCTCGCATAGGCTGTGCTTTTCTGGCAGAGCAGCCAATGGGTGAGCTGTATTGCTCCGCCTAGGTTGTATGCTTCAGAAAAGCGTTTTACAATATTACAAAATTAAGGATTAATTTTAGGCTTCAATCTCGACAAAGAAATATCTTTCCCGTAGCGTTCTTTCGACGCAGTACTCGTTCCCTCTCCTAGAGAGAACCGAGGTTACGTTAGTAACCGAGTACGATTTTTCTCATACTACTACACAATAATAACAGTACTCACATTTTGTCTGATTTTATATAATGTATCCTGATGTGTATCTACCAAACACATATTATCCTAACCATGTGCCATTGTAACATTTGTTGTCCACTGTTTTGGTCTTTGTTAGACTGCCCCCTGGTGGAATCTTCTGTTTCTCAACTGCGCTCATCCAGTAAAGCTGTGAATCCAGGCTCTAAGGTGCAGTTCTCTTGCAGTCCCGGGTTCTATCTGGTGGGGGAGCCAGTGCAGCAGTGCTTAAACAGAGGCCAGTGGAGCCATGCAGAGCCAATATGTGAACGTGAGTGATGTGAATGCACAGATAAACAACGAAAGACACAAAAGCATACACTGACTGTTTAAACTGTGACACATGTTCAAAACTACAATCACAGCCATGATTGTACAACAATATGTACTGAGATACAATCGTACAACTTATGTTATTTTTTTTTAAGTGCAAATAAACACATGCCATAACACAAATAGACGCGTTTGTGTGCATACTCACATGTACTGCATATAAACACAATGTAGCACTCATTACCCAGTATCAGAACTGTCATTAATCTGCACCAGGGCCTTTCTCTATATATGCAGGTGTGGAATGTGGTCCTCCCCCTGATCTGGAGCATGGCCAGTATCATGGAGAGGATTTCTATGCTGGGAGCTCAGTGCTTTATCAATGTAAACCAGGGTTCTATCTACTCGGAGAGAGTAAGATGCTGTGTACCAATAATGGAAAATGGATTGGCAACCCACCTGCCTGTCTGGGTAAGAGATACACAGCAAATATTTGAAAGTAGCAGATAGGCAGTGAATAGACAATAGGTCTATATCAGAGTTATCAAGCACTACTATGCACAGGTGCACATGGAACCTGAAATATCGTTTTACATACATACAGTCTTTCATTTATCATTACACCTTGCGTTCCTTTGTTCTAATGTTGGTTTGTGCTCATATTACAGATGTGGACGAATGTTCTCTGGGCTCTGAATGTGATGAACATGCTAGTTGCCAGAACACTGATGGCTCTCATATATGCACCTGCATACCTCCTTACAGTGGAGATGGAAGAAACTGCACAGGTAACACAATCTCATTATAAGTTGGACAATTTATATGGCCAAATAAGTTTCCAGTGGAAGCAGTCTCTTGATGAGTGCACTGCCATTCTATACATTTGCATCATTATTATTACATTTGTGCATTTTGGACCTGTCTGCCACTCCGTCACGAATCAGACAACATATTGTCCACAACAAGTTTCTAAAATCACTCATGTATTTTTCTTAACAAATATGTTCATAAACTGAAGACAATTATTTTTGTTTTTCTTTATTTTCACAAGAGCCTGTAAAATGTAAAGATCCAGGTATTCCAGAGTTTGGGCAACGTGAGGGCAGTAATTTCATCATGGGCAGTGAGGTGGTCTTTTCCTGTAAGGAAGGCTATGAGTTGATTGGCTCATCCCGTCTTTCCTGCACAGAGGAAGGAATATGGAAGGAAGATGTCCCATACTGCAAAGGTAGGCCTAGCTTTCAGATTTGTACACTGGTGCTACTGTTTGCCTACATACACTACTGTTCAAAAGTTTGGGGTCAATATGATTTTTTTTTTTTAAAGAAATGAATCATTTTATTCAGCAAAGTAGCATATAAACTTTCAACATTGCAAATAAAAAGAAATGTTTCTTGAGCACCAAATCATCAGTATATAATGATTTTGGAGGATCATGTGACACTGAAGCCTGGAGTAAGTACTGCTAAAAATTCTGCTCTGCCATCACAGAAATTAATTACATTTTTAAATATATTAAAATAGAAAAGAGTTATTTTAATTTGTAATAATATTTCACAGCATTACTGTTTTTTTTTATCAAATAAATGCAGCCTTGGTGAGCATAAGCTTTTTTCAAAAACAAAACAAAAATCTTTTTTTTTTATTATACAGTAGTGTAGAAAATGAGAAAACAAAGCTAGCACACAACACAATGATTTGAACATAATTCATGTTTTATTCTTCACTAGAATTAGAAGAGGCAAGCTAATGCAAATATTCCATTAATGTAATAGTAGTTAATATAGTTAATAATAATAGTAACTAATTAGAGCTTGTATTGGGATCCAAATGGTTGTAGACTCCAATTTATATGTAAATGTTTGTGTAACTGTACCACAAACAATGCAGATACATTGTTTCTTAATCTTATTGCCTGATCTTACTTAATCTTACTGTCTGATCTTACTTAATCTTACTGCCTGATAGATACATTCTGTGTTTATATATATATATATAGGTACCTTATCTGATAAACAATTGTTCAGCTTTGTTCAGTCCATGTTACTGGAACAATTCAGTATTTTTGCACTGCCAGCACACTGAGCGTTATTCTGAACCTCGGCCAGCAGCTTTTATGAGGCTTTTATGCCTGGTAAACTCAGATTACTGTATGTCAATCAAAGTTACATGCATTTTGCTTTGGGCGTATTCCCGATACTCTCCAGATGCATTGATTTTTTTTCTTGACATAACGGAATTGAATGCAATGATGAAGACAATTTCTGTCTGAAGTGCATTCATAACACTGATCATAATAACATTCTAATGACCTCCTCCCACAGCCCTTTCCTGTGCTCATCCCACTCTCCCAGAATATGGAATCCTAAAAGGGGCAAACTTCACATACGGAAGCAAGGTGACTTTCAGGTATCACTGTCAGTGTTAGATGTGGAGTCGGTTTCTAGAGGTATTGTATAGCCACTTTTAAAGGGATAGTTCACTTTCAAATTAAAATTCTGTCATCATTTACTCACCCTCAAGTTGTTTCAAACCTGTATTAATTTATTTCTTCTGCTGAACACAAAGAAAGATATTTTGAAGAATGTCAGTAACCAAACAGTAGTCTGTACCCATTGACTTCCATAGTAGGAAAAAAAATACTATGGAAGTCAATGGGTACAGACTACTGTTTGGTTACTGACATTCTTCAAAATATCTTTCTTGACTTCCATAGTAGGAAAAAAAAATACTATGGAAGTCAATGGGTACAGACTACTGTTTGGTTACTGACATTCTTCAAAATATCTTTCTTGACTTCCATAGTAGGAAAAAAAAATACTATGGAAGTCAATGGGTACAGACTACTGTTTGGTTACTGACATTCTTCAAAATATCTTTCTTGACTTCCATAGTAGGAAAAAAAAATACTATGGAAGTCAATGGGTACAGACTACTGTTTGGTTACTGACATTCTTCAAAATATCTTTCTTTGTGTTCAGCAGAAGAAATAAATTAATACAGGTTTGAAACAACTTGAGGGTGAGTAAATGATGACAGAATTTTAATTTTAAAGTGAACTATCCCTTTAAGAGACCTGTTTAAATATGGAAAAAACTGTTTTTATTTAATAACATAATGGGAAAGGATGATATTTTTGTGTGTAGCTAATCTTTGTATTTTTTTGCTCTGCTGCAGTTGTGAGAAGGGCTATGTCCCCCAGGAGCCAATAGAAAGCCAGTGTCAATTGGATTTGAAGTGGAGCAGAGAGGCCCATGTTTGTAAGCCTGTAACCTGTGGTGAGCCCCCAGTGGTGGATTATGCTGAGTATACCCTCAATGGGAAAGTCTTCCTCTCCACGCTAACCTACACCTGCATAGAGGGATACAGGTAAAGTCTAATACATTTTCATAACTGACTATATGATAATTGTAGCAGGGACCATACAGGAAAACATGTTAGATGGTATGGTTGGTTTATACACAATCTAGATAGAGAATGAATAGAGAATACACAGAGAATGTGTTGACTCACCAGTTTTTTTGTGTAAAGATTGCTGGGTGCCATGGAACTGAAGTGCGAGTCATCAGGAGAGTGGGCATTTCCTCCCCCCCTCTGTGCCAGAGTGGACTGTGGCAAACCTCCTCCTTTGAAGGACGCTGAGATTAAGGGCGACAACTTTACGCTGGGTAGCAGAATCATCTATATTTGCAAAGAGGGGTAACTTAATTTGTGTATATTTGTGTGCCAAGGGCTCTGAACCGATTATATTTTTCTTAGAGGTTAAACGATTTCAGATTTTTTTAAGTCGACATTTACGCGATGAAAGTCGACTTGACGTCTACTATTTGCCAATGACATCATTAATAAACAAATAAGCCTCAACCTCGAGCTGAGATTCTAACACAGGTTGCCTTGTGCACAGCTATGGTATATTACACAGCACTGCCCACAGGCTATTGCTCCTACATAACAGCTTATTTTTATCAGTTTTTTCGTCTTGGGGCCGTTATATTTCTCACAGATTTCTGCTCATTCTAAATGAGATACAGATAATGTAGCACAGTAAATATTACTTTTATATGAATACATTAGTGATATAGTGATTAAGTTAATTCTACCTGCCAGCTTCTCCAAAAAGAAGTAAATCACAGTGTTGACAAAAAATTTCTGTGCTACTGAATGTTAATGTGTGTGCACGATCTGCACGAGTTGACGTCAAGCTTTAAGCGACATGGCAGAGCATTAAAGTCGACTAGTCTGTGCAACCCCTAATTTGTCTGCGTTCAACAAAAACAGATGTTTGATGCCCTGCAAAATATCTTTTTTAATCACTGTAGGAATGATTTGATAACAATGATTTGTAAAAATTTGTTTTATTGTAGTTACACCCTGCTTGGCATAGAAACTCAAGAATGCCTCCCAAGTGGCAACTGGACTCGTAATTCTGCCCAGTGTGTGCCTCTGTCTTGTGGGCCACCACCCCAAGTTGACCATGCCCTACCTGACACTGGACACCAGCTTTTTGGGGACACTGCTATCTATTTCTGTGATGACGGCTACACTGCTGGTAACAATACAAAAATGTTCTGCAATGCCCAAGGTGTTTGGGCACCCCCAGATGGCTTTGTCATTCCTCACTGCATTGCCAACTTCTGCCAGCGTCCCCCAGATTTACCTCATGCCATTCTGGACTCCATAAACAAACTGAAGTATGCTAGCAACACAGAGGTCAACTATAAGTGTGAGGAGGGCTTTGTTCTCAACACAACAGGAACCCTGAAATGCATGATAGGGGGAGAGTGGACACCCTCACCTTCGGACATTGGCTGTATGCCTGTCAGATGCTCAAAGCCAGACAGTATTGAGAAGGGCTATGTAAGTGGGAGCAATTACAGTTTTGGAGCGGTAATTGCTTACAGCTGTGACAAAGGTTATTTCATTCGAGGAGAGAAAAGGAGAATTTGTAAAGCCAACGGTGAGTGGGGAGGTGTCTTGCCCACATGCCAGCCTATTTCCTGTCCCAGCCCTACTCGCTTGGCAAATGGTTTTATCCAGGTAAATTCAATACTGTCTTCCTGGGATGCATGATGTATATATTTATTTAAACAAAACAATAGAGAATTCTAATGTCAATGTAATCCTTGATTATTTCACATACATTATTAAACATATTTGACATTTTTCTCTTTGTAGGGCCAACTAAGAAAGAACAGCTATGTATACAGCAGTAGAGTGACCTATGCTTGCAATGATGGTTATCGCCTAACTGGAAAACCTGAACGTATATGCATGGCCAATAAGCAGTGGTCGAACAACAACCCTCCTGCTGTTTGTGTCCTCCTCACCTGCCCTACCCCACCTGATATAAAAAATGGGCATTATCACGGCTCCACCTTTGAAGTCGGCAGCAAGGTGGAATTTTTCTGCAACGAGGGATATGAACTCATTGGAGATGCTGTATGGACTTGTTTAAAGTTAGAAAATTGGGATAAGAGCGTAACCCCACGTTGTTCCCCAGTACAGTGCCCCGAACCACCATTAGAGGAGAATCACCTTGTACTGCGTGGATTTGATTCTGACTCTGGCACTGTGGAGCTTTCTTGTGAGGAAGGTTATGTTCTCCATGGAGCACGAACTCTTCGTTGTACCCCATCCCAAGAGTGGAATGACTCTTTCCCTGTCTGCAAACAAGTGTTTTGTGGACCTCCCCCTGAGGTTGCCTTTGGTGACCCATCTGACACACTGTCCTATTTTGCTAGTGTGGTGACCTACTCTTGCATGGATGGCTTTACCCTCCGGAAGGAAGCTACTGTCCGTTGCCAGGCAGATGGGAACTGGAGTAAACCTTATCCTGAGTGCATTCCTATTGAATGCCCACAGCCTGAGGACATACCAAATGGAATTGTGGATGTTCAAGGACTAATGTATCTTAGTACTGCCATCTACAGCTGTAAGGCAGGCTATGACTTAGTAGGTAACAGCACTGTGCTTTGTGGTCAAAGTGGACTGTGGATAGGAGGTGTACCTATATGTCACCCTGTTAAGTGTGCTGCACCCAAGGAGATTCCCAATGGCTCTGTTAGATACTCCAGGCTTCAGTTTAGCCAATCAGTTACATATTCCTGCCAAAGGGGGTACCGCTTACAAGGCCCAGAAACCCTCACCTGTCTGGAGAATGGACAGTGGCACCAGGAGGCTCCTACCTGTGTGCAGATTTACTGTTCTCCCCCAAAACCAATTGACAATGGCTTTGTAGAAGGACGGGACCGCAAGTTTGGGGTTACTATCTTCTATAGCTGCTTCCCTGGTTTTCTGCTAGTGGGTAATAATCATCTCACTTGTGAAGAACATGGCTGGTCAAGCTCTGAGCCAAAATGTACTCCTGCTGACTGCGGCCTGCCTCCACATATTGATTTTGGTGACTACTCGAAGGTCAAAGAAGACGATGATGACGCACTTACAAGCCAACATTTACCAGTAGACAACAGCTTTTTACATGGTTCCCTAGTTCAATATCACTGTCATGCTGGCTATGAAATTAATGGTGGTGTCATGTTGATGTGCCAAGAAGATGGCACGTGGAATGGAACTGCACCTGTGTGTGCTCCGGCACAATGTGAGACTCCACCTAGCCCTGAATATGGATCAGTTATGGTATCAAATAGCCCACATGGCAGCCTCGCAGAGTACAGTTGTGAGGAGGGTTACGAGCTAAGTGGACAGACAATCCGACAGTGTATCTCTGGGCAGCAGTGGAGTGATGATGCTCCCCGCTGTTTGCCCATCTCATGTGGTAATCCTGGAGGCATTGCGAATGGTGAGGTGATTGGAAAATCCTTTGATATCAAGATGCTTATTCATTATGAATGCCATAAAGGGTTTGTCCTCGAGGGTGTTAAAACTAGAACTTGTCAGGTTGATGGGAAATGGGACAACAAAGCTCCAACGTGTAGAGCAGTCTACTGTGGGCGGCCTGTTGTATCAAAGGACGTTTTAGTAAGAGGAGACGACTATACGTTTGGTAAGAGGTTGTTGTTCAGCTGCAATCTTGGCTTCATCCTACAGGGGGCACCGACAAGTGTTTGTTCGGCCAATGGCAGTTGGAGTGAGGCTCCTCCAAAGTGCCTTCCAGCCAACTGTGGTCAACCACCAGTAATTGAAAATGGCAGAGTAACAGGCACGGATTATGGCTACAACGGTATGGTTAGGTATGCGTGTGACATTGGCTACGTCTTGACAGGAAATCCTACGCTAATATGCAGAGCTGATGGACTATGGGATGACCCTCCTCCGCGGTGCGACATAGTCACATGCGACCCACCTGAGGACATTAGCCATGGTTACCTGAATGGATCAAGCTTTAATTTTGATGATGTTGTGGAGTATATTTGCTTCCCAGGCTATGAGGTTTTTGGCAGTCCGGTTTTACGATGTGCTACAGAGGGTGTCTGGCTGGGGCAAGTTCCAGAATGCCGACCATGTGTCTGCAGTACCCCGTTTCTGAAGTACGGCACCATTCTCGGGCGAGACCACACCTGTGGTGCAAGCATCTGGTTCCGATGTGATGATGGATATAAAATTCTTGGCCCCCCAGAGGCCATATGTGACAAGGGCGGAGTGTGGAGTCCAGGAGTACCCATCTGCACCCGAGGGAGATGTTCCAGCCCTCCCCCAGCTGTGCCTAATGCTGTCGTACAAGGCACTCCTACATACTCTATTGATACAGTCACCTACCGCTGTAGGCCAGGATATAATTTGAAAGGTTTTCCCCATCTTTCCTGTGGAAGGTTGGGTAGATGGGGAGAGCCTAACCTGAACTGTGAACCAGTTTCTTGTGGAGTGCCTCCTCTCATCCCAAATGCAGAGACTGCAGGAGTGGTGTTAACCTATGGCAGCAAAGCTCAGTACAGGTACTTTGACATAACATAAACATCCAATAAAAGCTTAATTGTACAAATAAAAGTGCTGAGATGCATTCAACTGAATGTTTCCACTTGACACACAGGTGTACAGAAGGCTTTGAGTTAGCAACAAAGACAGACTCAATTACCTGTGAAAGTGATGGCACCTGGTCCAAACACAGTGTCAGATGTCGACTTTCACCCTGCAGGCTGCCTGCAAACCTCACCAATGTAGTTGTCACAGGCAAGCAGCTCACACCTGTAGGGGGCACAATCATAATCTCCTGTAGACCAGGGTACTATCTTGAGGGACCTGGATTATCTGAGTGTACAGTAAGTGTCAGTGATATGTTAAGATCATCATTCTGTGTCAACACATAAATTTGTCTTTAACTAATTATGTCTCAATGTTATTTTCCTTTTAATTCATCCAGATCTCTGGCAAATGGTCTCCATCTTTCTCTTCCAACTCTTGTGTGCCTGTTATTTGTGAGAAGCCTCTCACCATTCTTAATGGTTTGGTTGAGGGCAAGAGCTACAATTATGAAGATATTATTAGCCATACTTGTCTACCGGGGTTTGAAATACAGGTACGTATTTATTTATCAATTAATTTCTAAACTGCTTGACCTATGCAGGAGCTTATCCCATTGTCTCAGGCCGTAGGCAGGGAAAATATAAGGATTAGTCCTTATATTATCTAATGCCATATTTCCCCCCAAACCATTGCCCCAATATTAATAAATGTGTTTATAATAGTGGTGAATAAGAGTTAATAAGCTAAAAGCATGTATATATTTATATTCTTATTTCACATCATACAGGGTGATTCTGTTCAGATATGTCAAGGTGATAAAACCTGGAGTGGAATTAAGCCAGTGTGTGCTGGTAAGACTTTTTCAAACTGAAAAAAAAAATGTATCTGACGTTTTTTATTGTTTTCTGGTTATCTTTAATAATGAACAATATTTGGTATGTTTTTCTTACCCGTTTATGCTTAAGAAAAAAAGTTGTTAATTAATAACAAGTTGTTAATAGTTATATTGTTATTATTACACATTCATTCTACTTGATCTCTAAACTCATCTTTTGTCTAGCTGTATCATGTGGTCCTCCACCAGTGGTTCCCCATGCAGTTGCTTTGTCCAGTGGTCAGACATACCAGAGTATTGTGAGTTACATGTGTCATTCAGGGATGACTTTGGTTGGTTCACAGAACCTCACTTGCCAAGCCAACAGAACATGGAGCTTACCTACACCAGCATGTGAAGGTAAGAATAGATAAACAGTCACTCTTGACTGTTTTAAGAAACAGTATAAGTTTGACGTCTTTCCGTGTTTCTCTATCTAACCTTTTTCCATTCTTTCCTCTTCTTTTTTTCACAAATGCACATACATAAACTCACAGTTTTAGGAGGCTGTGAGAAGATAACAGATTTGTTGAATGGAAAAGTGCAAGAGCACAACCTCTCAAATGGGCGTGCTCTTGAGTTCCACTGTGACAAAGGCTACACACTGCAGGGAGAGTTTCTCGTCATGTGTGTGGGAAACGGCTCCTGGAGTTCACCCTTCCCAGTCTGTATACGTATGTCAAGCACTATGGTTTCAAATACTCTGACAATATTTAAAGTAGGGATGGGACGATTACCGGTTTCACGATAAACCACGATGAAATGTACTGACGGTTAGTATTATCGTTTACAATGTAATTATCATTAAAACCGTGTTTGATTATCGCGATTTTAATAGCTCACTGTAAATCCTGTCCAGCCAGCATCAGTCTGACGCAGGCGCAGCGCGCACTGTTGTGTTTTTATTCGAGAAGGAATGGCGGATGCGCTCGTGAGTTTTTTCAGCACAAAAGTCCTGAGGGAAACTTAATCGAGGATGGTCACCCTGTCTGCAGAACAAAAAGTCGCTGCAATATAAACACTTCAAATCTGCCGAGTCGTCTTGTGTGACCATCACCTACGGTGGCCGCGAAGTGCAAAGCAACATTACAAAGAATTAAACACTTTTACAAAGCTCGAGACAAATTTACATTCTGGAAAACATTTTTACCTACCATAAAACACAATTACATGGGCTAAACACTTTTACCAAGGACAAGACAAATTAACATTTTAGAAAACAAATTAACAAGACGCAAAACACTTTTACCAGTCCCGAAACAAATTTACAAATGAAAGATTCTTCACGGAAAGGGAATGTACCACATACCGGAAGTGACGAGTGAAAGCGGATGATAGGTGTTCTTGGTGAGCGCGGTCAATTCGTGTTGTGGAAGTGGAGTAAATATGGCGTGAATGAAGTTTATGGTGACCGAACATGGACTGCGGCCGAGGGATGTTTTGCCCGTTTTGTGGCAAACACATGAACAGCTTAACGCGGTTTTGCTTTACGTGTGGTCGGTGTTTGGAGTTTTTAAAGGACGCGAACCAGACGGAAACACCTGAAACCCCGGGGACTTCTCGACAGCCCGACACAGTGCTAAGCAAAGTAAGTGTAGCAAAACGCTAGCTATCTAAGGACATGTGAAATAAAAGTCAGTAGTAATGCTAATGATTTTTCGAGCGGCTTCTAACTTTCTATTTTGGTAAATTGTGAATTTTGAAACGGAACTCTGTCCATGTCAGCAGAACAACCCATGTCCCCCATCATACAAACAGTTCATGGAGTACAGAAGCTCGAAGTCAAAAGAACGACAGTCTTTTAACTATGGGCCAAAAGGAAAATGTAGGCCCAAAGAAAGAAAACATGTCCAGGTAAGTTGTACTGACCGCCCTATATAATTTTGCAATGTTCTATATGTGTGTGTGTGTGTGTGTATATGTATTTTACCTATACATTAATTATATCTTTGTTATTTTACTAGATAAATGTAGGATTGATGGGGCCACATGGAACTGATGGAACTGATTTAAAACCTCTAAGAGGGAAAACACTCCCGTTATTTACAGACCCAGAGGTAGCAGCACCTGATCTACTAAAACAAGCTGTCCAGAAAATGAGAACCTTTAACAAGGACATGCACGAAGGACCTTATGTCCTTTTGTATCCAGACTGCTCAGAGGTGGTCCATGTGCCTGGGTCAGAAAGGTCATTTAAATTGGCAGAATATAAAAAGGAAATAGGAAAGGCATATTCCAGGATTACTTTTTTCATTTGCCTAGAAAAACACTATAAAAGAGGTTAGTGGATCTCATTATTCAATATTTTTACATATTTAGATACTCTGCTGGAGGATAAATAATGGTTGTTTGATTCATTTTTTTCAGAGTACGATACCTCAGACTCTGATTCTGATTCTGAAATTGTCATGACAACAAGGAGCACAGCTGAATTCAATCGAGCTGACACTTTGGTACATAGTTATTTATCTTTTTTAAAACATTTATGTATGTTTGTATTTATTCAATTTCATGTAATTTATTAGATGTACATTGGATTTTAAGCATAACATCAATGTCCTGGTCAATATTTTAGTGGAAAATGCTTGTTTTGATTATTTTGCAGTTACTATTATACAGTAACACAGACAACCATTCAGCATTGATATACTGTATGTGGTAATGGAAAAATAATGGAAGCTGTTGAAAGTTGTTGATCATTTTATCCGTTTCCTCTCAGGTTTTTGAACCACAAAATCGAAGTACTCCCAAATACAAACTGGAAGATGAAAGGTAGGTGTTGCACACTTGGACACAAATGAACTTTCAGGCGTGCATGGGTTGAAATTATTTATTTACTTCTTGACTGAAATTAATATTTTATGAAAAGTCATATTTTATTGGGCTAAAGTGCTTTCACTACCAGGTAAAGTGCAATCAAAACTGATAAAACTACTAGCAGACATTGTTCTACTTATTCACATACACATTATACATACATTTATATTGCTGCACATAAGCTCAACGTTGCAACATGCTATCGGCTGTTTCTGAAACTGACTGAGGTGCTCCCTACCTAAAGGACCCACAGCTGCCTGTGTGAGCTTTACTTAACATAACAGAATAAATCTACTGAAATGCAGTTGCTCTTGCAGGTGAATAAACACAAACTAACCAAACCATTAAACACGTGAGAATTGTTGTGGCAAAAACAATATTTAACAAACACAGCATTCCCAGGCAAAAGAGACGTCAAGATCCAAATTGTATTTAAAAGAAAAAGATATATTTATTCTTGCAAGAATAGTTCCCATTCTAGCCACACAGGCCAGCTGCCAGGCTGGGTGAAACCCCAGCCTTTACAGACCAGTTTGCAGGGTAGAGTGAGACACAGATTGGTGTTCTTTCTGGAGTCTTATGTTCTCATCAAAGCATTCTCTAAACACCCACCCCAGAGGGCAGGAACTGAGGAACCCCCATGGTTGCCTCAACCCCTCCTTAGCCTGGGGTCTTCTCACCTCTGTCTCAGTGTCACACACAGCTGTATCAACGTTACAACAGGAAAACTCAAAATACAGAACACGTCATTCAATTTTATCATTGAGAAAACAAAATAAGATTAAAATCGCCACTACAGAATAAAGTGGGGGGTATCCACTATCACACATCATTGACGATCCTACATAGGTACTATAGGCCTTTATTGAAGTGGCACGGTCATCCAGAACCAACTAATAGAACTTCGACATGTTTCGGCATCTAGCCTTTGTCAGGGAGTCAAATAGATGTAATGAGAGACAATGGGTTTTTTAAGTGGTAATCAACCAATAGGAAACTTGGCTGTTTACATGATTTGACTATTGTAGGCCTGAAGGACACCTGCTGGTTTTAAGATGTCTACATCACCCACTCTAGCCCAGAACACTTTGGACACTAGAAAAGACCCACTGTCTCGCATTTCATCCGTTTGACTCGCTGACGAAGGCTAGATGCCAAAACGCATCGAGTTATTTTAAATTAATTCTGTATGACTTGGCCACTTGCAATACAAGCATTTTAATAATTATAAAAATTAGTAGTTTGAGCTTTCTCTTATTTTATACCTTTTCTATTCAAAAAGAAACTCAAACAAACTCAGATTTGAGTCCAAGAAGCGCTCCTATCCACATGTTCTTAATAAATAATTTATCTTTAAGTTGTTGATGTGATCAGAGAATTTGCTTGGATGAACTTGAAACAGAAGATACCATATGTATAATGCTATTTATAGCAAAAAAAATTTTTTGGATTTATTTATAAATCTTTCTGTTCCCTCTACATGTTACTCAAAACTACCTTATAGCTTTAATCATGGAGCTAATCATTTTAATGTTTTATCATGTTTCAGAGATGCACCAGGACAATCATCAACATTTCAGCCAGGACAGGTAATAAGGCAGACTGTGGCAGCATGACATTTCTGGTTTTCAGTGTTGTTTCAGACATTTGAATCTGTTTTTCAGATAGTAATATCTGATGCTGAGGATCTGGATCCACCTGAAACATATCCAAAAAAACCTTCTTGCTACAGGTAAGTAAAAAAAAGAAGAAGATAAAGACTGACATAATTAATTTATTTAACTGATTACATGGGGAAGACTTTTGTTTGTACGATGTTTTAACATGGAAATGGTAATTTCCCAACAGTAAATATACCGACCTGTATTCACCAAATGTTGAGCAAGAGGACGAAGGGCCGGTTGCTGTCAATGTGGAGAATTTCCAACACACAGCAATGTAATATGACAGGTTTTGACTATAGCACTCAAAACATGAAAAAAAAAAAATTTCACTGTACAATAGTTCTGGAATATCCACAAATCAAGTCACTTTTTGTCATTACAGGGAGGAGTCGGACATTGCATTACCTGACATCGTAGCAAACCTGTCGCTTCCTATTGATCGTAAAAAAGTCAGCCGGTTCAACATCTCAAGGGCTAATGTTTGGGATGGGGCAGTCAGAGGTTTCAAGCGTACAACATATTCTGAAACCTGTGACATGCTGGTGAAATTTACTGATGATACTGGTGTTCTGGAAGAGGGAATTGACACTGGTGGTCCAAGACGAGAGTTTTTAACTCTATTAATGAAACACCTAAAAGACCGGCCCATTTTTGATGGACCAGAAGGACATCGGTTCCTGGTCTACAATGCAAATGGTATGCATATTGGTTAGATGTGTACTATAGGCTACTAATGGTTGGTTAATGTTAATTGACCATATATATCACATGACATATGCTTGTATATTACAGTATATACAGTAATGCATTGTTTGTTTTATTTTGCAATATGAATTAATTCACAGCTGTTAGGGAGGATGAATACTACCTGGCAGGAAAGATGATTGCTGTGTCAGTTGTGCATGGAGGTCCAGGACCCCATTTCCTGTCGGAAGATCTTGTACATTATCTTGCAGGCCAGCCTTCATTCAAAGCAACAAGTAATTTAATAACTGATGAAGAAATAGGGAAAGCTTTGCAAGAGGTGAGAATAGCATAAGTTGGTAGTAAATAATGGTAGGGCAGAATTTTACATAGTTCCTGCAGTGTTTTGAGACCATGTTTACTTCCTATATCACGTGCAGAATTTATTTAATTAATTTATTAGTTTTTGATAGTGTAAGATGCTACAATATGTCATTAAAAAATAGGCAAGAAGATACAGTGCACACAGTTATTGACTGGGGTGTTTATACCTATTTTCATCTCTTTCAGATTGAGAATGCTGCTTCGTTGGATGCTCTGCAAGAATGTATCATGAGACACAGCACAATGTTACAGACAGCAGGTTGTCTGAGACGTGTGGCTACTGTGGAAGAAAAGAAAGAAATCGTGTCTGACTACCTCCAATGGTATATTATTGACCGCAACTCATCTGTAATTGACAGGTAAGATAATATTTGTGGTGATGAGATTTTCTTTTTTTTAATGTATTTTTGTAAGAATTTTTAGTTTAAAATGCCTCATGGTCCCCATCTTTGGTTTATGCAAGCATGTATATCTGTTATCAATTTGTCACTGTGACAGAATTTGTACCTTAGTGTATTTCAACTGATATGTGATGTTGCTTCATTCTGTGTCAAACAGTGCCTTCATTAAAGGGATAGTTCACTTTAAAATTTAAATTCTGTCATCATTTACTCACCCTCAAGTTGTTTCAAACCTGTATTAATTTATTTCTTCTGCTGAACACAAAGAAATATATTTTGAAGAATGTCAGTAACCAAACAGTAGTCTGTACCCATTGACTTCCATAGTATTTTTTTTTCCTACTATGGAAGTCAATGGGAACAGTCAACTGTTTGGTTACTGACATTCTTCAAAATATATTTCTTTGTGTTCAGCAGAATAAATAAATTAATACAGGTTTGAAACAACTTGAGGGTGAGTAAATGATGACAGAATTTAAATTTTAAAGTGAACTATCCTTTAAGTCTTCACACCTTATAGATTCAATTTAAAATGTATATTAATCCTTTTCCTCATCAATCTACACACAATACATCATAATGACAAAGCAAAAACAGAAATTAGATCAAGTTTCTCCTCCTGACTAACTCTTCCATAGAGGAAAATCTACATGTATGTTTGTTAAGGTGGATAGTAATTGTAGAGAAGAGAATATTTAATAGTTTTCTTTAGATAATTTAAATTCAATTGGCACTACACAGCAGTGAAACAATGTTTGTGTTCACTCTGTAGATTCAAAGATGGTCTTTCAACCCTGCAGTTTTTGACTGCACTACAGCAACACCCTACTTTGATGGCCCCTGTCCTGTTCCACTCTGAAAGGCGACTCACTGCTTTTGAACTTGAGAGTCTCTTCAAACCTGACCTCAGTCCTTCGGGGAGTAATCGAAGACTTAAAGAAAGTCAAACCATGGCCTACTGGGCAGACTATCTCCTTGATTGTGAAGGTTTGTTAGTTCATTTGTTTTTATAACTAGTTAAGAAAACACTTTGCAATGATGTATCTGAATTTTTTTTCTTTGCAGAAAGCCAGGCGGCTGTGTCTGTTGAAGATGTTTTGATGTTTGCTACTGGACTGTCTTCACTTCCCCCATCTGGCTTGGAACCACTGCCACAAATAGAGTTTGAGGATGACTCTGTGTTCCCAATGGCAAATACATGTGCAAACTCCTTGAGATTACCACTCCTAGACTCGTACACTTTGTTTAAGTCACAAATGGACTTTGGAATTCAAAATAGTCCAGGATTCGGCTGTTTCTAAGCTATATAATGGATGACCCCTAGAGTTAAGACTCTGCAAAAGTTGTTGTTAAAGATGCACTTTAAAGTGCAGTTGCCAAAGTTGTTTTTATAATGTTACAGTATGTAAGCATGTTCTTTTCTCAGTTAACATTTTGAAAATGTTTTAGATCCATGAATCTCAAACTGGGATCCCTTTGTGATCACTGTTTTAGATAAAGAAACAATAACTTTTGTTTACAAAGTAAATAAATACTAATTACTATTTTTGATTCATTTATTTCACACTTAAAAACAATTAAGCTTTGGGTGACAGATTCATGAATATTGTATTCAGGCAGGCAGCAGTGTTTCACTACTACAAAATAATTACCTTTTTGATAATTTCATAGCTGAGCCATATCTTTTAATTTCATGTACAGTTCTGATGCAGACTCCCAGTTCTCTGGCTTCTGTAACTGATTGTGTTCCATGGCAAAGTCCAAGTACTCCTGCATGTTTGGGTCCCCACAAGGAGTCAATGGCAGGCTAGCCTCAGGAAGGGCATCCAGGTCAGCCTGTTCAATTTGAAATCCGCAGTCTCTGGAGCCAAACCTATGTTAAATAGAAAACATAATTGCATTTCTTTTAGTTAGTTAGTTAATTTTGGTCAACTTCAAAAGAAAAACAAAAAAAAGAAAGAAAAACAATTTACAAACAAACATTAGAAAATAAATTTAAATTACAATGAAAACAATATTTAAAATATTTTTTTATTTTCTTTTGAATTTATTTTCATATAAGTTAAAACGTTATATTAATACTTTGATCTGTTTATCACCTGTGTGGTAAGTAGTAGAGTTCATTGGGCACTCCTCCTGGACATGCTGCTGTTCTGGAAGGGCGAATCCTGTGACTGTTCCACAGCCTCACACACTCATCCAAGTCCTTCTGAATAACATCACCAAAGCAATATCTCAATAGGCACTGATGCTCATGACTACCGTTGAAGTATCCAGCATCTCTAAGGTCTGCAAATAACTCCATCCAGAACTGAGACCTATAGAAATGGACAAAAATGTTTAGTTATACTTTCAATACACATGTTTGAATAATAAAATCAAGGTTAGTTGTAATGAAATTCATGGTCTTTGCATCTTTTGGTCATTCGATTTTCTTTTCAGGAACAACTATTCCTGACGAGCAGGATTTGTTTTACATTTTTTATTGATCTTTATTGTGCTCGTTTTCAATTACTCGTTCCTGACAAGAAAAGTACATTGAATGATTAAAGATGCAAATTACCCCTTATGAAGACAACTCACCTTCCCTTTCTAAATATAGACCACCAGGACTCAATACGCTGGTTAGTTATAGATGAGCCGTACATGTGGCTGGACGCTCCAGAGTAGTAGTCACTGTGATGGTGGCGTAGGGTACATTGAATTGCAGCCATTATGCCGTTCTCAGTGCCGCAATCAGTCCTCAGTCTCATGGGGATGACACCGAGGTTTCGCACACATGACATGAAATAATGAGCAATCACTGTTGGGTTATTATTTGTTGGTCCACATTCAAGCCACAATACTTTACGTGAAAATCCATCAATGCATCCCGAAATGGCCAAACCGAATGGCTTAAGTTTATCATAACCATCTGCGTGCCACATATAGTTAGGTCCCATTGAGTGATAGGTTCTTCTTGTAAACCTTCTGCGTGCTCTGCTCTCACACCCTCGAGGATTAAGCTCCCGGAGGAAATTCATCACATCATCTCTCTTCACTCGAAGATTGTACTTTTGTTTAAGTACCTGCCACATCGTGCGGTAGCCAAATAGTTGTCCAGGTCCACGAAGTTCAGATCTGATGGCGTTACTCACGGCGTTTGGAGAGGAATAATCCTTTCTGCGGTAAAACCCGGCTTCGTTCAGTTTACTTTTAAGAGTCCTCAAGCTGATGTTTACACCGTGTAGACTTGACATCATGTCCACGATTACATCGTACGAGTGGCCCTCGTTAAAATATTGAACGCAATGATGCAGTATGTCAGGTGTTTCCGTCTGGTTCGCGTCCTTTAAAAACTCCAAACACCGACCACACGTAAAGCAAAACCGCGTTAAGCTGTTCATGTGTTTGCCACAAAACGGGCAAAACATCCCTCGGCCGCAGTCCATGTTCGGTCACCATAAACTTCATTCACGCCATATTTACTCCACTTCCACAACACGAATTGACCGCGCTCACCAAGAACACCTATCATCCGCTTTCACTCGTCACTTCCGGTATGTGGTACATTCCCTTTCCGTGAAGAATCTATCATTTGTAAATTTGTTTCGGGACTGGTAAAAGTGTTTTGCGTCTTGTTAATTTGTTTTCTAAAATGTTAATTTGTCTTGTCCTTGGTAAAAGTGTTTAGCCCATGTAATTGTGTTTTATGGTAGGTAAAAATGTTTTCCAGAATGTAAATTTGTCTCGAGCTTTGTAAAAGTGTTTAATTCTTTGTAATGTTGCTTTGCACTTCCCGGCCACCGTAATCACCCACTGTTTAGCTGTAACGTTAGGCTATAGCGAACGCAAGGCAAGTTAACTTTGACTTCAATACCTACGTCTGGGAAATAATTGGGCACAAAATGTTGTTTTGAGTTTAAATATTGTTTCTCACTCGCTTGAAATAAACGTGAAGCTTCCGCGAAGAAAAGTTTGCAGCAAGTGGCTTTGAACCAAAGACGAACGAACAAGTTCAAACAAGACTATTATTAAGAGTGCCATTTATGGGATAATAATGTATAGATTCATTGTAAACTCTTTTTTTTTTTACCACATAATTACGGGGACATATTGAATTGAGATTAATGTTTTAAATCTTACCTGTTTATAAATCCATTTAGTACAGCGTACAAAACAATCGTCCAGACAAGATGATCACAACAATATTATCAAACTCTGTAAACAATAAATCAACTCTGATTTAATTTTCAATACAATCAAAAACGGAGACGCAAGACGTCAAGTTGCATTTGAATGAAACAAGAGCGCGCGCCCGTTGTGATGCATGGATGTGCGCTGTGTTATAATGCGTTGCTATGACGACGGTCATTATAATGAAGGAAATGCCACAGAATAGAATCTTGATTTAATAAGTGCATAGAGCTGCTTATTTTATTTGTTGTTTGTTGATTTTCAAATATAAAACTTGTTGAAATGTTTTCAGTGTGAGCATCAGTTATTTTTGAACACTTTCATCTCGTTTTAACAAAACCGTGATAATATTGATAATCACGATAATTTTGGTCACTATAATCGTGATATGAAATTTTCATACCGTCCCATCCCTAATTTAAAGGGAAGCTTTCTGGATGAGGGAAATGCATTTTGAAAAACTACTCACAAGTCACAACCCCATTTATCCAGGTGTTAAATACACTGTCGTGAGTAGTCTTTTCTGCTCAAATAACTTACATTGTAATAAATTAGGCTCAGTATAGATTGTATACCTTCCAGTAGTTGGCACTGCACCATTGCAATAAGTGCAATTTATTTTCAGTGAATTGAACCATTCTTTAAAAAAACTGACATTTAAGACTTCTGTTAGACCTTCGTCAATGAGAGAATTGCAAAATGCCTTATTTTCCAACAAGAAACATACTAACTAAATTTACATTTCTAAGAAGTTAAGACGTTACTTACTGCATTATAGATCTGCTTTTTTGTTTATCCAGCAAGGCTTTACAGTAATATATGACTCAAATCTTATTCCCCCCCACACACACAGCCAAACCATGCCCCCCTCCTCCTGGCTGGACTGGAGGCAATGTCAACATTGCTCAGACGGCTTTCCTGGTAGGCCAGTCAATACCTGTCAGTTGTCCTAAAGGTCAGCGGTTCAAAGGTTACCAGAGAAAAGGTAACGGCACTTTAACTTGCAGGAGTGATCAGACCTGGACCCCCATCACTGCAGTATGCGAGAGTGAGTACAAGCATTCATTATTTCCATCTTTACTGTATTTATTAGTTGCTTGTCTATTCATTAGAATAAAAATTGCTTTAATATATTAATTTATTTTAATGCCCAAAAGCATTTTGCACCAAATGTTAGGGGAATTTATCCCCAATTCGATCTCAAATTATTCAACACAGGCAGAACATCTAAAATACTTTTCCAAGATTTTTGGGCCATATTAAAACATATTTCAGCTTCTCTTTGGTGCACCTCACTAACCCATGATAAATCTGTACAGCACAAAAATGTCAAAATCACATACTCTACACACAATTTGCATATTAACAAAATCGAGGGCAAATAGACTTCCGGATTTGACGAGCTGGAGATTTGTTGTATTGTGATGGGTTAATAAACTATGAACTTTGTCCCTAAGCACTTCCACATTGTGTCATCGTGCTGACTCAAGCACAGCTGCTGACTGCTTGAGGAGTAAGATTTGACCAATAACTCCTCATTCAGTTCCTCATTCAGGCTGCAGCATCACAATTAGTGCAAATTAATTTGTTATGAAATAAAGAATTGTGGAAAAAGTTTTATTAGAGACATATACTGTATATGGGTGCAAATGCTAATAGTGTCGAAGACAAATGATCTGTTCCAAACCCTAGTGAGCTGCTACAGAGGCAGCATTTTTAGGCATTTCAGGCGTGCTCCTGGTGCAAAAGCAGGTATCCTAATTGTTCCGGAGATTCTTGTTTTGCCCAAACTCTAAGTCTCAGAATACATTATATTCAGATCAGTGAAAAATAAATAAATCCAAGATGGCAGATGAGACAAGAGAAAAGTTGATTAAAAATAAATTGAATTAATCAACACTTTTCAGTATTGAGTGGAATACATGTAGTTAAAAAAGATTTGTTTACCCAATATTTGTGTGGCTGTGTATTTTTATGATTATTACTAGAATGTTTTTCCATTAGCATACCAACATGCTAACACCAAACTCTATTAAAATCAATTTCAATCGCTCACTAGGTTTTGGAACCTGGCTTACGTGTCACATTGATTGTTAACTCTGCTTTTCTCATTGCATGGAATCTCTATCGTACTGTCTGTGTATTGTTGGAAACTTTCACCTCTGTTTTCCTCTGTCCCTGTTTCTTCTGCATGCTATCATTGAAAATAATACTAGTAACTATAATCTCTCATAGTTAGTTAATGTTCCTTTGTTGTATTGAATTGTGATATTTTGATCCTTGGGCAATTTGCATGCTAGCTCTGTAATATGACATGCGTATGTACGTGGTGGATTGTGTTCACATTTATAGTTGGTTATTGCCTGAATCGGAACATTATATGTGTATATTCACTTTTCTCTCTGTGAGACACCTGTTGTGTTGAACTTCACTTACTGCCTGTAGCATTACTATTATCAGATGTGAGAGGATACTATGATGTCATCTCTCAAATGTGCATTTCTCGTGCACCATCTCCTGTTTTGTGGATTTGTTTGTATGTTCCCAACATTAATTAGGCTTCCTGTTACATGAACGAAATGCCAAATATTCTCAAATACAACTAACCTAAAAAGATTGAAATTAGAGAGCTCAAGAAATTAATGCCATTTCTTAACCATCCTTTAAAGACCCAGAAAGCTCTCTTTAGTTCTTCAATGGACTGCTCAGCATAGCTGAGAATCTTCCTTTCTAACCTACTGGTCCGGTCCATTTTAATCACACACAGGGGTGTCCTGCGGCCCACCACTGTACGTGGCAAATGGGATAGTCCGTGGGGCAGTGTTCCAGTTTGGAGATGTGGTGGTGTACTCATGTTACGCAGGCTACACCATGGAGGGTTCTAGCAGGAGTGTGTGCTTGGAGAATGGCATTTGGACCCCACCTCCTACCTGCAAAGGTAGCACAAGGACTTGCCCTTAAATCCCACTTGAAGTTCTGCCTTCAGCCTTTTTCTGTATCTTTGCAAAATCCTGCTATTCCCTTTGACTGGTCTTGCACATTTACACATATTAACACGAGCACTGGGCACTTTGGACATCTTTACAGCTAATGACTATTAAGCAACACTGCTAGTCAATGGCTTGAGATTTACTAGCGCTATTTGTGCATTTTTGGTGTCAAGAGTCTCACTAAACTTATTCAAAAGAAACTCCAAAGTTCCATTCCCTTTCTGTACATTATTGCAAATAGAAGATATTTAACTTGTTGATCTACACTACCATTGAAAAGTTTGGGGGCGGTAAGATAAAGATCATGCTCACCAAGGCTGCATTTATTTGGTCAAAATACATTAAAAAAACAGGTATATTGTACATATATTGTTACAATATATTACTATAACTGTTTTGTATTTTCAGCAGCTGTTACTCCAGTCTTCCGTGTCAAATGATCCTTCAGAAATCATTCTGATATACTGAATTGGTGCGCAAGAAACATTTCTTATTATTATCAATGTTGAAAATGGTTGTGCTGCTTAATATTTTTGTGGAAACTGTGACACATTTTTTACCAGAATTCATGGATGAATAGTTATAAAAAATATTGACCCCAAACTTTTTAACGTTTCTTTTTAACGTCTTCCGGTATAGTATTACCTCAAGCTCTTAATTAAAATATTATTTTATTAAACATTTACCTGACTATAACAAGTATAGCTTACTGTTACTTTGCGTCATAGATGTTACTTTATTTTAGCATAGCAAGAATGCTATATTGATAAATGCAGGGCCAGAATTTATTTTATAATAGCCATTGAACAACAGCGTTGTCTCACAGAGATTATTGAGATGGCCTTTGGTATGGATGTCACTCTTTTCAATAAGGCATGAATGATTCAGTATATAAAGCTTTCATTTTTGGCATGTTGATGTTTTAACCTTGTACTTCTGAGTCTCTCTTTTGGTCTTGAAGTCAAATGGTTTGGGTGCTTGCAGAAATTAACTTGGATCAGTGCAATTTCACACCGGTCTGTAGATCTAACGTCTAGTTCTTTGAATACTGCATGTCTTTTCATAGTGTTTTGGAATTCTGTAGGAAAGTCTCTGCTTTTTTAAAGATTGTGTCAGTTTCATCCCTGTACCAATCATGTTGTGTTTGTGCAGCTGTGTGTTGGCTCCAGTGTCAGAATGGAGGTGTGTGCCAAAGACCAAACACTTGCTCCTGTCCAGAGGGATGGATGGGCCGATTTTGTGAGGATCGTAAGTAGACACACAAACATCCCCAATAACAAGAACTGCATACACAAACAGAGATGATTATTTCTACATGACAGTCCATTCATTTTGGCAACAGTTCATGGAACAGTAACAGTAACATTGTGCAATACAACAGCTTCTTAAAAAGCCTTGCTCATTAACAGTCATCCCACAAAACCAAGCTGCATTTTTCTCTGTTTCTTCACTACTTCTTTATCGGAAACCCAAAACTGTTGGGTGTGGTGTGAATGTCTGTACATGCTTGAATATATGGGAAGTAGAAAGTGAAAGAGATGTTGGTTTTAAACAGTTAACTGTACTAATTCTGATTTTTCCTGTGTCTTATCAACCCAAATGTCACACAATTTCATAATGTATGTGCCTTTTTTTGCAGCGATCTGCATCCTACCGTGTCTCAATGGAGGACGCTGTGTCGCTCCATACCAGTGTGAATGCCCAGCAGGATGGACAGGCACACGCTGCCATAGTGGTAAGAGTGTGTGTTTGTATGTGATGACTCATGATGGTCGTCGAGAAAACAAGTTAATTTATTAAATAAATAATGATTACCGGTAGTAGCGGAATTAGTTGACTAGTCAGTGCAACCTCTAACGTTGTGGATCTTGTATGTGTAATACATTTACATTTAATCGTTTAGCAGACGCTTTCATCCGAAGTGACTTACAAATGAGTAGAACAATAGAAGCAATCAAACAATAATATAACAAAATCTACAAAACTGAGGAAGTAGAAATATCATCTGCTTTTTTTCAGTCCTGAAAAGTTGAGACAAATGAAACAATTAGTGATAACCTCACAGTATTTAATTACAGCCAATTAATGGAGTCTAGAGAACATCTGCCATTTACCTCAAGCTACCTGTGATCTTGCCTGTTAGCATAAGTCTTAAAGCCAAATTACACTGCACAGATAACAAACAAGTTGGCCGTTGAATTTAGAATTTTATGAAAAATAACTGTCACACATGTTCACACTGCCCCAACAGACAGAAAAACTCTGATTGAACATGTTCAGTCAGGTGAAAACAAACCCGACCAACGCCAAAAGACGGCGACACTGATCCGATAAAACCTTAAAGCAACACCATGTAGTTTTTCAACCTTCATAATATATTTCCAAGACCCTTGTGATGGTACATCGACTTACAATAGGTTTAATGACACGTCTGCCATAGCCTGACGGGTCTGTATCGCTTTTACTGGCACTACGGAACTTCGGGGTTCGGATAGTAACCCGAGCACAAAAAAAAACGACAAAATTCGACTGCTTTACGGCATACCTCACTTCCCCCACCACCCCCCACTTCCCAAGAGCCCAACTAGCGTTTGTTTGCCGGCTGGTATAGCGTCTGTATGTTGTTGTCATGGCCGAAGCAGCAACTAAACCGAAGAAGGCAGAGGTTTTGTCGGAGGAGACTAGGAAGAGAAAAAGGGAGAGTGATAAAATCAAAGACCGGACGAGGATCAATATTGGTCCAGCGTTCGCTCGTCTAAACAGCGTGTACAAGTTAGGTAGGGGCTACATTCTTGCAAGTAAATAATACATGAGATTAGATGGACAAAATCATCTTTTTAGGAAAACTATCCTAATGACTGCAGGCTGAT
This sequence comes from Phoxinus phoxinus, assembly GCF_949152265.1. Lineage (NCBI taxonomy): Eukaryota > Metazoa > Chordata > Actinopteri > Cypriniformes > Leuciscidae > Phoxinus > Phoxinus phoxinus. The sequence goes on along the minus strand of NC_136877.1, from coordinate 39,903,404 downwards.
AGTCATGTTTGTGTATTTATTTTTCTGGTAAAAGTGTCTTGCCTCAGGCTATAATGCAAATCGATTTTTCAAATTTGCAGATTCATCTATGGTAGCTTGATATTATAATATTGACGATATATGGCTATTACCTACCACACAAACATTGAATTGAATTAGCATATCCATTATTTAAAACAGTAGCCAATAGGCTACTATAGTGACGCTGGCTTGTAAACGTGAGCTACGCGATCTTTTGGCGTTTGAAAAAAAATAAAACCCATGAAATTCTATTCATATGATTTGCTGAAATACATGCCACTGTACCTGGGATGAAGACATTTCACACGCAATGCAGGCAGTCTTCCCAAGACGTGAGAACTTCTGCAGAGTTCGGGGGTATCGGCTTGTCAACAAATGCACGTGTATCCCCTGGTGTAACCATGACAGATTTTACGACAGTAGTAGAAGACAATACTGTTTCCCAGCTGTAGGGGGACCCCGAGAGCAAAAGTCACATGGTGTTTCTTTAAAATAAAAATCTGTGCGGTGTGAATTGGCATTTAGTTCAACTGTAAAAGTGTCTATTTATGGAAATATCTCATGCTATTAAATAAAGACATTATGATAAACCAATTAAATTTAAGAGTTTAAATGTAGGGTGGAGCGGAGTGATTACACTGATTATAGACAGAAGGACCTCATGGTGGGATGGGGCCATGGCTCATTCTCCTGGGGTCATCCCGTGTCATGCTCATGTTGATGCCAGGCAACACCTGTGACAACAGGCCCCTAATAGTGATATCCAGTAGATCCCAGGAGCTCAAGCAGTTAAACAAAACACAATTATTGAAAACGCTTAGGGGCAGTTGACATGACATGTCGAGCAGTGACACTGGTGATATGCTATACTTCATCTTAAATTATTTTAAACAGCAATTATTATACTTCTAGTTTTATGAACTTCCATTAATTGAGGGACTTCGTTGAATATTTAATGAAAATGATAAAGTCAATGAAAATTATTTTTAAAAAAGCATCTAAAAACATACACTTTCTATGAATGTATTAATAAATATATAAATATAAGTATATATACATTAAAAAACTAAATGACTTCTGCGGGGGGGATTCATGCTCACATTAATGTCAAAGATGTTAATTTAAACGAAATAAACATGTTAATTCATGCTTATTTATAACATGAATGTAAATTAAGTTTAATGTATTATTTTATATATTTAAACAGATTTTATTTGTCACCATTTAAGTCAGTATCTTTGTTTGTATAGTGAACTTTGAACTGTCTAATTGCTGAAACTGCTTCTTTTCTTTTATCATATTGATCTGTATTGATGCATTTGCTTTCACAATACAATGAACATCTCCATAGTGAATGACTTATAAAGGGCAAGCACTCATTTACAATACTACTTGCATTACATTTTAACATTTATCAATGAAACTTCATTAGATTTATTGAGAACACCACCAGCAAAACTGTAATTGTGTGTTTTTTTAAAGCTCCAGTACCAAGATAAAAACCATAAAAACCCTACTTGCTAAGCTGTTGATATGCATTAAAGCAAACTTGGTTTTTCAGACTCAAGCACAATATGCACAGTATGTCACCTGCAGAGCTTACTGGTTCTTATTCTGCAGTTGTTGCTGGTCTTTGTGTTTTGATCTGTGTTGATTTACATGATGTGGGTTTAAATGTCTATCAGGAAAAAGGTCTCTAGGGCGAATAGGAATTCTGGAAAAACCTGGATTCCTCTTGAATTACACGGAATGTCACCTTTGAAGAACGATCCGGGTTGCTCATTATGTGCATAATGTATTTAGTTCCTGTACTTTTCCTAAAGACAATGATAAAGTGCTAAAGTGTTTTGGCACACCATGATAAACAGAAGACAAGTTATACAAGTTCTATAAAGCCTCATAATAAATGTTTGAACTGCACTACTTATATAAAGTATAAATATATATATACTGGATTAGTGGTGAATTATTGGTTAATAGGAGTATTTTGTGTGTGTTCTTAGCGGTGTGTTCCATGCCCTGTTTGAATGGAGGAAGGTGTATCCGACCCAACAGGTGTCATTGCAGTCAAGGATGGGGAGGATATGACTGCTCTAGGTAGGCCAAATATAAATAATATTATGTGACATAAGCACATTGCATAGACATTTTTATATTTGATGATCTACAGTATATAAACCTCAACACATTGTAATAATGTAATGTATTTCCACTAACTGTGCAAGGAACACTGAAACACTCACCTGGGAGGTTCCCGTTGATTGTGAAAGACAAGTAAAGAAACGAGTAGCAAAATAAGAGATAAGAACCATCTTTGTCTATGTGTGTTAGTATGTGAATTTATGCCTCTTGACACACCTCGTTTCATGATAGCTTATCTCTTACAATAAACGTACATTTCCCAAGGCACTGCAGTTGCTTTCAATCCATTCATTGAGTTGGCAGAGGGACCATTTCTTTTTCTTTTTTATTCGTTTAAGTAATCTGCTCCTTTCCAATCTTTATTTCACTGATTCAGTGCCAATTCAAGATTTTATTGAGCAAATACAGCCTCTGTCTAGAGGACTATTGATCTGATGGTTTTACTATAAGTGTTTCCCGCCAATGGACTTGAAACCCGCATCCCTCAGCTAATTAGATGCTGCAGTTGTCATAGCTGGTTAGAGTGATTCCCAATTAGATGTACGTGACATTTGGTTAATCTAAGTTAAAAAAAAACTGAGCTTTAAAGACAATTTCAAGGTCCATCTGTCTGATATTTAAAAGCAGAATGCACAAATGGCTCAAACCAATATTATTTACCCATGCTTAAGGTATCATAAATGTTTGAATTATTGATTTAGAGATTATGGTTATAATATTTAGGTCAAAAAGGGGTTTAACGTTCTTCAGCTGATCTTTGATTATTAATTATTGTCTTTCAGAAAAAGAAAATCTGGATACTTTCATTTTTAATGTGCCACGCTACAAGAGTTAGAGTCTGAATGTGTTGGAACAAGATGGCTTTATGTCAGAAACTTGTACACAACTCATTATCTCTTTCCCTCCAAGAGTCCTGAGTGGTTTTGTAAATTAAAGCTGTATTTTTTCATGTAGAAAATGAAACAGTATTAAATATATGCTGCTGCTATATACATGAACTTGTATGATGTGTAAAAATGTTGATGTGATTGTCCAATGTACATGTATATAAACTATTCTTTTCATGTTTTTATTAAAACAGAAAACACAACTATATGAAAACCAACTGTAATTCTCATTACCACAGTTAATGATGAAGAATTCTCAATTAAACTTTCAGTTTGTTTTACGTGCCTGTCTCGTATGACTAAATAAACATTTGACTTGGATAATTTGACAATCCCAGCACAACACAAGAACTTTTCATTTCTTTTTATGGTTTTATTTCATACAAAGCCAACATAAAATACACTGGAGGCAGCCATTGTAGGAGGCCAAAATATTTAACAAAAAAGTCTTTGAGGAAAGTATTACCATAGTTTTAGCATATAAAATAAAATAAAACACGATATAAATGTAGCTGTCAATTAGAGGATGAGAATGATGTTGTTGTACTTGATTTAAACTTCTGAAATCAAGATCAGAAAACATTGTGTATTTATCTTCAAATATCACTATTATGTGTATTTAGTTTTAAACGGCTGGTTTGTGTTTTTGTTTATGCGCGTTAATTTTTCTTCATTTATACGTATTGATCTTCTCTTCCAGCTTGGATTGGTTTGATCCAGAAAACTCATCAACCTGCAAAACAATTGTTGAATCCCAGTTAGGGGGAACAAACAGGTTAAACTGCCAAAATCAGCTTATAAAAATATGGAATGATATTTTGATACCAGGAATGATGATTTACCTTCAGTCCATTCTTGTAGAATTGGAATGTTGGCATAGATTTAATGTCACAGAAAGCGGCCACATCCTAGAACAGAGAAAAAGGGAGCGGAGGTCAGGTCTGAATAGGTTTATTCGGTCTGCCGTTAGATGATAACCATCTTTAATAGTGTCTTTTCATTTTGCTTTGCTAGTCTGGGCAGATCTTTAGGGCTGAAATTACATCCATGACACGATGGCTGTCGAAATTGAAAATCCTTTAAATGCTTTGTTTCATATTCAAATCATCTTATTTGATATTTTATGCCAATGGTAAATTCAGTCGCAAAAAGGTCCACTGGATTGTGGGATGTGTGTATTGTTATCAGGATCTTCAAACGCTCTGCTTTCATTTGCCATCCATGCCTTGCGATTTAAATGTCAGTCAGAAAGCATGACATTTTAACAAACATTTATAAAGGCAAACATTTATTATATGCAAACACGCATCCTGTAATCTGATTTGCAACACAGCATTGTAATAATAGCTAGTGTTTGTAACCATCACAACATGGGCAAACATCAGAATTGTCCCATTCTGGCAGCGTCTCAATCTACCTCTAATAAAACTGAAGGACAGCCAATTTCCTTTCTCAGCACTATCACGTGAATCAAATAACACACTATCAGCAAGTCGATCGGAAGAACAGCAACCAGCTGACGGGTGTGCTGCGATATTCTAATGTGTTTGGGCCCTTTTATAAGGTTTGGCTGTATGCGAGTATCCAAATACACTATACAACACCAGACATCCGAGTCAACGGATAGCAAGGCAAGTATTCAAATGAAAGTAACACAGTAAAACCCAGATGGTGAATCTATGATGTAAAAGGGTGTTTTGCTCATTTGCCTTGTAGGAAACTAAGAGTCTTTTTTGTATGAAAAAAGACCAGGAGACGTTGGGATCGCGTTCAAACAGAAGTTCTTCTTTATTGGGCGTGGCTGCAAGTTCGTCCACAAACAGTCTGAACTGTTACAGTGTACTTTCAATTTATGTACTTTTAGGGGCAGGGAGAAATTAAGTATTACAGGTTTTGGAACCTGCCCTAGGCCCAGTTAGCATAACTATTCAAACGCTGAGACGCGAGAACAGGGCTGGCAGGATTCTCTTGCTGAAACAGGAGCTCCAAGAGCCCGTTTTCAGTAAGCGAACAAATACAGAAAACAGGACTGGCCGGACTCTCTTGCTGGAAGTTTCGCAGCTGATCTAAACATTTAGTCTCTTCACTTTTGCAGTTTCCTAAATTAAACATTTAATAAATTTGTTATTCTTCAGCCTTAATAGTCTGTAGGCTTTTGAGTGTATTCATCACAGAAAAAAGAAAGCAGGTGACTAACCTGTGCATCATCCACATCCACCTTTAGAAACACCACATTTTTGTTGTCTTGTCTTTCAGACAGTGCCTGTGGAGGGAAAAAAGGCGGTAGTAAAAAGCAAACCACAAAGCTCTTAATCAAAGCACTTCCTTTGAGCTTTAAAATTTTGTTCTTTCTGTTTCATCTGTGACATTTGCATATGCTTTCTTTCCTAAACCCAGGTACAAATTCATGTGGATTGAATGAAAGTAAAAGTGAACAGCTGGTTAATGTTTTTATGTAGTTTAACCATGCGGTTAAAGAGGAATTTTTTTCTTTTGGTTGGTTAAGTACACCAGAATTTGTATATGTATGTAATGTATTGTCTTTAAAGGATGAATCGGCATTTTTAAGGCTCTTTTTTTCTTTTATCCCTCTCTTCTTACTTTATCTGGACTACCTCGCATTTGCATTATGTGAATGATTCACACTTTAATTCTTAAGGAAGCTTCCCCAGCAGTTGCCCCGACAACACAGCACAACAACAGAGCCACTCCCGATGTTTCCGGAGGCCTCTATAGAATAAACATTAGAATCATGACAGTTCCAGATGTCACTCTGAATCTCGGATACGGTGTATGAATGCTCACTTTAAAGAATGGAGCGATGCTCTGGCAGGGGCCACACCATGTGGCTGTGAAGTCCACCACCACCAACTTGTTTCCGGCATTTTTCAGAGCATTGTTGAAAGCAGGCTGCAAAAAAAGAGAGAGGAAGGAAAAGTTAATACAATTTTAAACTAACATGACACATTCCTTCCTGCTGAAGTTTAAATGGAATTTAAATGGAAGATGGAAGATGGAATTTAAATGGAAGATGAGTCATAATGCTGTGGCTTAAGCAGGGTGATTGATATTTTTACAAAAGAACCATAAGTATGCCCTGTGAGCTAACAGCATACCAGGTATTCAGAGAGGGGTGACATTGCTTTCCGTTTCTATATGAGATACTGGGGAAAAACAGCTCATATCCTTTTCAGTGAAATTACACTCAAGCAAAACAAGCAATTACCACTTTATGGTCAATTAAAGTAGGTTATATTTAATCGAATAATTTATTACAGGCTATGTGTATTGTATTACATTTATTCAAATTTCTTAACGACTTTGTAAGCTGCATCATAGAGCAATTTAAAGTAAATCATGTTTGAAGTGCAGCGTTCTTCTGAGTTGGATTTTGAATGAACCGGTTGACAAAAAGGTCTGGATGATTCGTTAACGAATCTGACTGAATCGATTTGAGTTCTCATCACAGTTCTGGAGTGAATCAACTCACTGGCTGACTCGCTAGACTACTCGATGAACCGAGGACCTGGCCTGTCTTATTCTCAACAAGTTAAGAACCAATAACAGAAATTAAACAAACATGACAGTTGCGAAATCGAGCTGGTTCAACCTTAAACCAATGCACTTACACTATTTAATAAAATGATACTTTTGGCAACATTTATCATTCACCAGATGTTTTTATCCAAAAGTGACTTAGAAAAGAGAACAAAAACAATTCTTTAAAGAGCCAAAAATATACAATGCCAGGTTTATTTGACAACTAGATTAGGAGGCAAGCTAGAGAATATAGGAGAAACACAGAGATAAAATGTGTGGTAATTTTTTGTTTAGTGTAAATGATATATGCCAACTTAAATTAATTGTATTTTTATAAGGTGAAGCATTGCTGAAATAAACTAAATAAAAAAACAGCAAACATCCTTATTAATATTAACCTATCGAGAAAAAAATCAAGTCCTTCTGGGAAGTCAGATCTCCCACCATGGGTGTGTGTGTTCCAAGTGTTTAGCCTGCCCTACACACACGCCAGCACTTTCTCGCAGACAAACATAGCCTAGGCCTACTAAATCATAAGTTTAACTGAAAACAAATGCACTTTTCATTTCCTTACTTTCCACTATAGCACTCTGCCTTGTGGTTCTGTGGAAAACAAAACATGTTGTTACATCTGTTCCGCAAGCACCGTTTCGTAAACAAAACAAAACAAAAATGCGCTCGTCTGTTTTTTAGATACTTTTTTTAGTTAAATACTTAAAATACGACTTAAATTAAGTTATTAATAACCTATTCGAATATAGCCTATATTTCCCCCCATAGAAATCAGAAGTCCAATATTAGGCTACCTATAAAGAATTACAACCAAAGTAAAGGAAACACTGGTATTATGTTCCTACCGTATCCTCAATTATGACAATCATTTTGATGTCTGTCTTCTAACGGACTGTATTTTCTGAAAGGTCCTGCTTCGTTGACAGCCAGAGTGGCAGTGCGCGTTATTAGCCCCGTATATAAACACTGTCACGTAACCCCCCCTTCAGAGAAGAAAACGATCCAATCATGTTTCTGCTCCTACTATATCCCCGCCTACGGCTACACCCTACAAATATAATCAGTTGAAATAGTTAAGTAAATGCAATGTGTAGGTTTTGCGCAGTTTGTGATAAATATTTACATCACATATATAACGAGTAAACCTATTTATTTATTTTGAAAGAGAATCACTCATCCCGGTTGTGTTATGAGCAAGTCAGAATGACTTGACAGATTCCGGGATTACTGTACGCGCCATGACGTCACCGAGAGTAGTGGTGGACTGCTAAACTGTACAAAAAGAAATGGTCTGACTCCAAACCTAACTTTTCTTGCTTTAAAAAATGATTTTAAGATTTATTTATTTTTGTGTAATTGCTCAAGTAAAAAGGCAATTAGAGCTAATAGCATTGTAAGCAGCAGGTATGATGTTGTATAAAGTAGCCTAGCACCCTTTTTCTGTTGAGTGTAAAAAGAAATGTCTTGTCCTCTGGCACTGTTCTTATTTTATTTTACTTTATTTACTTTTATTTGTTTTTACTTTGAATGATTGTGTCTCATTCATTTTGTTCTGGTTCATGGCATTAATTAAAAGTCCATAAAAACTGTACAAAAACTGAACATCCACTACCTTTCACAACAGGTTTATAGCTATCACATTAGAAATCCTCATGAAGACATTTGGACAGAAGACTGTTCTTTAAAATAACGGCATTTAATCTTACTTCATGAGCAAATAGGTTAGGTAACATATCATGAGATGAGATGGTCATGATGGGAGTATTATTTATTGTTCTTTGGAATTGTTTTTGTCACTTCCTGATTCATCTGACAGAATCACGGTGACTAGCCTATGTGTAGGAGTATCAAATCTTCTGCTTCTCTATTATAGCCTGTTAATAAGCGGAACATTAAGACAACATGTGCTTTATCTTGAAAGAGTAACACTGCCTATTTAATTTACATCCAATTCTTAATAAAATATTCCTTGAATTGATGTCCTGTTGGTCTTAACGTCCTCTAGTGGCTGTAACAGGCAATCAGCTTTTTATTATTTTTTACTCAACGTACTTTTACTTTTCTGTGGAAAAAGGTAGCATTTAATGTCAGCCTATTATTTTGCGGCAGAACCATCAGTCCAATGCAAGACACTTTTGGATGGATCTTATAATGAGCAAACATGTTTTACTGTGGTTTTATGTAGGCTACTGATACACACACCACCTAAAATCCTTAAATGTTTCACAAGTCAACATGCAGTTTTGGGATGACCCTTAACAAATGGAACATGTAAATGTATTGTCAAACTTTTTGGTTAAACATAGTTATAACTAACTGAACTGTAACCAAATATATATGTTGGAGCTGTGGCCTATAGCAGTTGACATGTTTTGAATCTGGCTTGCAACATTTCCCCCATGGAAATAATGAACATTATTAATCAGACAGAGTATTTGTAAGAATACGCAAATATAAACATGAAATCTGAGGCTTTACATGGCTTTATTGGTAAACATATTGCAGTTATAGGCAGTTAATATATCTTGTTGTAACATAATTTCTACTACAAAAAGCACTTAGACAAGTTTAATTTGTAGGAAACTCAGAGAAGTGAAGACCATGAGACTGTTGCAGGATTATTTATTGACAACACAAGCTCTTGCTGCAGTCATCAAGTCTAACTAAGGCAGTATTCTACTTTATTAGGAGGCAGTGCTTAGAGTTGAAGACAAAGCACTTGTCCGACAACCTTAAACAAAGCATGCAAATGAAGGTATAGGAACCCATCCATCAATCATCATAACTATTCAAATAATGGGACAGGGGCTCCAAGAGCCATTCAAGACAAAAGGGTGAGAGTCTCAGTAATCTGACTCGTCTGACTATAAAGAGAACAGGACTGGCAGGAACTTGCTAAAATCACGCTTAACTGAATCATTCATCTTATTTCATCATCTTTACCTTAATTGCTAAATGCAATGTACTTTCCAGTTTGTCATGTGATGATGTAAGATCAGCAGATCTTAAACAGATTCTTAAATGTGTAATTCCACAGTACCCTGGACCTTTTAGACACAGATGGTGTTAGATATGTGTGTCTACATGTTTTCAAGATATAGACCTACAAATGTGTCACTGTATTTTATGTGTATGCTAATAGGGTATTTGTTCATTTGAAAAAAGACAACAGTTGCATCATGCATGTCTAAGCATGCTTCAGACTTTAACAATAGCCTTCCCAAGTCCATCGCCCTTCAGCATCTTCATGAAGGCAATCGGCATGTTTTCAAAGCCAACAGTGACCACTTCTTTCGTCTTCAGCTTGCCCTGCAATGAAACAGTTCACTTTCTCATTCACAGGCTGGTACTAACTGTTATGTGCTGCGTATTAATGCCAATTATTCAATGAACTTCAGGTCATGAGCTATACGAAGTGTAATGATCAAATATTCTATTTTGTTGTTTTAAAGCAGAAAAAGGTCAATTTCTAAAGCAGTTTACCTCTTTCTTCCATTTAAGCATTCTCTTCACAGATTCTTCATCTTTGTGTCTCCAACGTTTCACCATAAAGCCTTCTAATTTCAGTTGCCGTGTAATTATTTCATGGTGAGGATAAGGACCTATGAGAAAGAAATAATATTCTAATGTTGCACTGCATACTAGCTTGCATTTTTCACATTCTCTACTGTACTCTTTTCAGTTTGTTTTATTCTAATATTAAAATGTGGCATTGCGCACTGAAGAATAACACATTTTACGAATCTATTTCATTTGAGGTATAAATGATTATTGAGTTTCCAGCATTTTCCTGGATTCCTGGCAGTCCTGTTCTCTCTATTGTGCGTTAAATGAGTCAGATTACTTAAATCTCTTTGCCCTGGCCCAGTCGTTGACTAGTTTAGCTGATTGGATCATTTGACTGATGAGATCAAGAAATCTCTTTGTAAAATAAGCTGACTCATGCAGACCACAGCATTTACAGACTTTGTTCTCATCACAATGTAATAAATTACCATGTATACTGCTTTAGTATTCAGACTGTTTGGACGACCTGCAGCAACGCTCAATAAAGAATAACTTCTGCTTGAACGTTATCCCAACGTCTCCTGGTCTTTGCGTAGAAGAAGGAAAAGTTTACAACAGCACTATGACTTAAGAGCGGGGGGGCGGTGAAAACTTTTGAACAAGAATTTAGAAATTGTATTTTATTCAAATATCAAGTACCGCCCTTCGGAAGCAACAGAAGATACTTATAAGTCTCCCCGAAGACAAATGAAGTACAATTTACCTTGATCTACAAATTCAAAAAGTTTAAGTTTTAACCCCCCTGCTCTAAATTCATTGTGTTTCCTTCTGGATTCTCAGTGAATATTTGAACTTTTTAAATGTGTTTGAGTCCCTCAATTGTCCTCCGTGTGAAAAGATGGATTTCAAAATAATACACTGTAAAAAAAAAGTTTAAAAAAATGCTGCTTTATATTTTTTAAGTACAATCAACTTAGATGTTTAGTCATTTCAACTTAAATGACATTAAACTGACTTTAAAATTAGTTGAATCTTGTATAAAATAAAAAAAGTTGAAAATTGCTTAACTTATTTTAATGCGTAAAAGCAATGTAAAAACATATGTTGACATAACTTATTGATCATATAATTTTTTTACAGTGTAGTCTCTGCTGGAAAGGGTTCAAATATGCAAAATATGCTAGAAAAACTGAAAAATGTGCAGGGCCTCAAAAGAATATTGGGCAATTTAACTGCTCAGGACAAACAAGGGCCTCAAAAACAACCATCAGAAAAAAAGAAAGAAAAACAAGTTGTGGAATCAAGGTAATCTTTTGAACGGGGTCATTTTTATAAATTCAGCTTTTTTTTTCTTGTGGACTATATGTAAACAACTTTTATGTAAAACAAAATTATTCATACCGGTATATACACATACACACACACACACACACACACATATATATATATATATATATATATATATATATATATATATATATATATATATATATATTTATATATATGATCAAATGTATATATAGCCTACTGTTTGTGTGTGTAGTGTGTGTGTGTGTGTGTGTGTGTGATAAACATTTAGCATTAAACTATTGAACTTTTTAAAACTTACTATGAAATGCGTGCTGAACATGTGTGTAACAACTTGAATTATTCTGTTCATTAAATCCATCACCATATCTCTTTAGTTTCTCCATAAAAATGAGACTTACACATCTGAGGTGCTGTGTCATTGTATTGCACCGCAGACAGCGATACGACCACCTGGCTTCATGTTTTTCAGTGCTGCAGTAAAGAAGGGCCCTCCCACCTGGAGAACATAACACACACAAACAGATCTCCTTCATTTAAAATGTGACCAATTATGTTATTTATCTGAGAGTTTATAAAATCTTAAGAATATTGTTAATAAGTAGATTGAATGCTAGAGGCAAAAATACACGTTAATTACATTCTCAAAATAGCAGTCGTATCCTTCAGGTGAAGCTTTCTCCAGTGCTTCCTCCAGTGATGGGACAGTCTTGTAGTTGAAGGCATGGTCAAAGCCCAATTCCTTCAGGTATGCCACCTTGTCATCACCTCCTGCTGATCCCACAACTTGCAGATTTAACCCACCATTGCACCCACAGCACCCGCTGCTGCACTCACCAGAACCGTCTCACCTGGCTGTATCTTACACACCTCTTCCAGGCCATACAGCGCAGTTAAACTAGAGAGAAAAGGGAACGGGATTTAGACAAATAACTGATATTTTCAATAAAAGAACAAAATAATTGCCTACTGATTGTGAAGGAAGTGTTGGTTTGTGTTTGTGTGCTTATTGCTATTGAGAATCAAAGAATTAAAAAAGAGAGCATGGTTATGAAACCTTATTTTCTTTCAGTTTATATGTGTAACTGCCTTCGTTTAAGTCGCGATTAAATTACCCAGGCATCCCTAAGGAACCGAGGGCTAGGGACATTGGAATATCACTGGGCCATTCGGATACTATCTGGGTCAAGATGGGCCCGGCTGGACTATTCGCTTTGGTTACAGTGTGTGTCCTCCACCCACAATCAGCAACCACGTGACATCCCTCAAGAAATGCTGAGTCCTTGCTCTTCAGTACCCTGACAACCAAACAATGAGTTAAGATATTTATTCAATGATATGAATTGTTGTTTTTGTTCATGAACAGACCTGTTTCCTCACTTGAATGCTTAGAATACTTGAACTTACTAATGCAGTATAGCCTAAGACGCAAATTGAAGTCTACAGTCTTCTACGTAAACTGTGAGTTTCTTTGTTGCTCAAGATGTTTTTCCACTCGTCTAAGTGGAAGTGGAAGTGGCAGCGGTTGATGCAACTGAAACCACATTGATGAGTGCACTGAACAGCTTGAGGAACAGATCCAGATGCTAGACATTCTGAACAATATATTATTGAACATTTTCCAATTACTTCGATCATTTTCTTTCCCCTTTCACCAATGAACATACTTTATTTTCTGTAAACATTCTGTATAACTGGACTGAATCTATGGTATATCACTAACAAAAAGTGTAAATAAAATGTAACTATAGATTACAATACAAATGGTGAGATTAGTTGTTTTCCTTACTTAGCTGAGTTCCATACTGTACATCCCCTTCTTTTAGCCACATTTTACTCAGAGATCTACAGAAATAGCAGGAGACATTTAGAAACATGAGCTAGACACATCACATAAGTAGTTCATTAAATAAAGAGATGGTATATGTTCTAATAAGAAAGACTTTAGAGCACCTTTACCTCATATACGGATCAACACTGAAATAAATCGCCTCCACAAGCACGTCTGAAGCAAAAGGATTATGATAAATCAGTGAGGCATCGAACAGGTAGCAAAAAGACAAATATATGAATTATCTATACCTCCATCTTGAAGCTCTGGCAGAACTTCTTCTCTCAGTTCAAAGTTACTTTCCTTAGGAAAGCCCTCAAAGTGTTTTTTGAGGATCCATGTCTTTGATTTAACCATGATTGTCAAAAGCTGCACAGGGCACAGTCTTCAAACTGGAAGTTGTTCAAAGGGAGAACAGCGCCTTCTTTTATCGCAGTGATGACAATAAACACTCTTACATAACAAAACGTCTTTATTGACATTAATAAATTGACATGACATTGCAAATTATTGTAACTTCTATACTGGTATTAATGGGTGAGGTGCGTACTCACCTGAGTACACCCAATATCGTTTACCATGAGCTTTCAATATGTTTTTAAAAAATTTGTCCTTAAAATTGTAAACAATATTTCAGGAGAAAAGGTATCACCTCAGGTACCCCAGCACTGCACATGTAACCAGGTGTGTTAGATACAGGAAAGATGACCTCAACTGTGCATGTCATAAAATGCATGCTGAGGAGCCTTATGCAGATTTATTCTTGGTTTTAAATGTTCCAACTTCCAGGAGGATTGTAGTCAATTTCATTCAACAGACATTCAAACATGAATATTACTGTGTGGTAAGCTTCAATGTTGTTGGTTTGTGGATGAAAAGTGGTTTCATTTTCTGACTTGTTATCAGAAATATCAGAATACAACTTTTGAATGCAGTCAGCATGACTTTGAAATTACCTGATAACCATGACACCGCATAGTACTGTATATCGCTACTATATAACAAAGAGACGTTGACGCCTGAATCAAATCAATGTTGTTATTCCATATATAGGCTACCATTAAAATGAGGTCTGTCATTCTAAAATGTATTTAAATGCATTCTTAATCAACACACACACACACAACACAAAAGTTACTACATTTTTGCCATGATGAAATACATGAATATTTCCTTTGACTCTCCTTTATGAACATTTACTATGGCAAGCCGTTTTAGCATTAAATACTCCTTCCCGTACTAGTCATAAATCAGTTTTGACTAGTCATAATTCCAGTTCCAGATATCTCTTCTGCAATTTTGACTTGTCGTAATTGCAACTAAGATATCTACAATGTGATTGTGACTAGTCGTAAAATGCATTGAAGATATCTACAATGTTAATTTGACTAGTCGTAATATACGTTACAGATATCTACAATGCTTTTATGACTAGTCATATTCTTCCATTGACTTCAATTGGAAAATATTTTCAGATATCTACAAATGAGTTTTGACTAGTAGAAATTCCAATTAAAGATATCTCCAATTTGATTATGACTAGACAAAACCCAGTTAGAGATATCTCAAATTATAATTGCACTAGTGGCAATTAAATTAGAGATATCTCTAATTAAGTTTTGCCTAGTCAAAACTCCAGTTCAAGATATCTCTAACTGGGTTTTGTCTAGTCATAATCAAATTGGAGATATCTTTAATTCATCGTTTTTTAAGATATCCAAAAATACATATGTAGATATCTTTAAATAATTTATTACTAGTTAAATTACAGTTGTAGATATCTTGAACTGGAGTTTTGACTAGGCAAAACTTAATTAGAGATATCTTGAATTGGAACTCGTCCTAGTCAAAACTCATTTAAAGATATCTTCAATTTAATTGTAGATATCTCAGTCTGCTTTTTGACTGGGAGGATCTTTCTTTGGAGATATCTGCATTCAGCTTTGTGACTAGGAAGAATGTCAGTGTAGATATCTTGAATGAACATTCTGACTAGTCGAAATTATTTTATAGATATCTTAATTGTGTACTCAAACCACCCCTTTGCTAAGCCCCGCCTTTTCTAACCATTTTGTCTTCGAGGAGCGCGCCAAAAAAAATCTCAGAACGGCCTGACCTGGTTTTCAGGTAATAAAATTACTGTAAAAGTAACTGTGTATGTTATAGTGTTGTCACGATACCAAAATGATGACTTTGATACGATACCAGACTAAAATACCTCGATACCAATACTGAATCGATACCATGGGAAAAAACTAAAACAGTAAAAGTAATTGAAAAATATGACAGAACTTACAATTCATTGTTTTATAAATTAATAAAAAAAAAACTCTGTTCCTGCCCTGCTTTTTGACCATTCCTTCTCCTTTATAAAATAACTGATTACATGCCAGTGTCCTTACAAAGATGTTTGCAACATTGACATTATTATCAATCATTAAATCACATTTGCTAACCTTTCACAATTCTGAACAGGTTTGGGATGACCAAAATCTTATTTCATGAAACGAGTTATTTAATATTTTTTTTAAATGTAATTTTATAATTACAATATAGGCCTAGATATTTAATTTAATTTGATCTTTGCTATTAAAAATAAGCAAAAAAGCAAATTACAAACAAAATGACAAATACTATAAGAGACAAATAAAATAAACAGTGCTTAATTTCTTTCTACTGTAGCTGAACAAATAAAGTCTTCACTCAATAAATTAAATATAGACTGATTCTTAATAAATGGATAAATTTATTCAGTCAAGCATTGGGTGATTGTCTATTGCTAGGGAGGAGCAGAGGAACTCTGGGCGGTGCTGAGGAAATGTAGTTCCACGTCACGCAACAGGGGATTCGACTAGGAGCAAGTGCAATTCAGATATCTTCAAATATAATTGTGACTAGTCGTAATCGAATTAGAGATATCTCTAATTACCTTTGCGGATAGACGACGCGTCTTTTAAAAATAGCAATGACATCATTGCAGATATCTTAAATGGAGTTTTGACTAGTCAAATATATATTACAGATATCTCAAATCGGATTTCTTACTAGTGCAATTATAATTGCAGATATCTCTAATTGTCATTCTGACTAGGCGAATTATAATTATCACTCGTCAAAATACAATTGTTACTAGCTTTAAATATATTTATAGATAGTCAGGACAAAGGTTTAAATGCTAAAACGGCTTGCCATACATTTACTACTACGATTCTTTAATCAATAGCCACAAGATGTCAGTGTTCACTAAAGTTTTAAAGGAGACGTACACATTTGTGTTGCGTCATTGTACGTCACCAACACCCAGTGGAGGTAAAATACTAGGCCTATTATTTACATTTTTAAGCTCATGTAGATCCTCTGCTTTTATATCAAAATAACGTTCTTAGAAAACGTGTCTTTTTAGAAACTTTATGTAGAAAACTAAGAAGTTTGTAGAATCAGTCTCTCACTCTGTTGGAATATTATACTGTTGGAGTTATACTGTAGTTGGAAAGCTAGCCTCTTATAAACAGTTAAAAGGGAAGCCTAATCAGATTCTAAATATAATGGTTACCGTAGTTGGACATATTGCCTTTATTGCAAAGAAACAGTGTAACCTAGCTTATCGAATTGCATTTTTTTTTTTTAGTGGCATAAAAATCTTTTATTTCTGTTTTGTGCATATCTGTCCTAGAGGATGAAAATGTGACACTAATTTGCAAAAATCAACTTTATTTGTAAAACAAAAGAAAGAACACAACATTATTAATGCAGAATCTATGCCTAAAATAACATGATTGTTGTTATATGAGCAAACCACTGAAGCTCTTGACATCAGACTTTAACGATGGCTTTCCCAATGTTTTCCCCCTGCAGCATCCCCATGAACGCAGCAGGCATGTTTTCAAACCCAACCGTGACATGTTCCTTACACTTCAGCTTTCCCTGTAAACCGCCAGATCAAGAGAAACTGCATCATTATCCAAATATGAATATTGAGATAAAGTTAGTATCAACAAAGCATGCGGACGTACCTCTTGCATCCAGGTCAACATTCGCTTTAGAGACTCCTCATTTTTATTTTCCCACCTGCCCACCAAGAATCCTTCCATTTTCAGCTGCTTAAAAATCATGTGCATATGTGGATAAGGACCTAAAAAGGACATACACATTATCACAGCTGTAAATGAAAAAGAGTCTGTCTACTCAATTCATCATGTCTAATTTTATGCTTCAGTAATGGTGACTAAACCATTTTTTTGCATTGCTAACAGGTATTGACTCTATACTAGTGTAAAGGTCATTCAAAGCACCCTCTCCTGAGCTGTGTTCGAAATCTTCTCCTATAACTTCATTCACTATTCCCTACATCACTCCACTAATATAGTCCACTTGAAGGAGTGAATAAAAACGAGTGAGCGAATTCGGGCACTGATTGCGCTGAAGGGCTTTTGTATAGTTTGTGCTTGAGGTTTAATGATAATTTGAAACTTAGCAAACTGGCAACTCCAGTGAAAAGATTTATCTTAAACTCTATCAATAAACGTTCATGTATAAACCTTATTTATATAATTTAATAATCAATTAAAAAGGAATTTGATTTGTACCTGTATGATATTAAGCTGTACCCACATTGGACCAGAGCTTTGGAAAATGGATGGATGAATGATTCACCTGTGAGCGGCATCTTCTGACGAGACGCGGGAAATCATTCAGCATGACCTTCACAGTGCATTATGGGTATTCTCTGGCCGTTAAGTGTGCATCAGTTGTACACTCGTTATTGCAGTGCATTGAGGGATTGAATGAGTTCACTTGATAACCTCGACTATGGTTTCGGACATCACTACAAATGGCTGTCCACCAAATAGTGCCCTATTTAAAGGTATAGGGGGTGATTTCGTACACAGCCCAGGTTTAACAGCACCATGAGAACAACACACATAAAGAGACTCAAACCTGTTTGTGGGGTGGTGTCATTGTACATTGATATTCCTCCACAAACAGCAATACGCCCAAAAGCCTTCATCTGTGGAATAGCAACACTCGAAAAAGGGCCGCCCACCTGGAAACCAAACCAAAGAGAAGATATATTTTTTTATTAAAAAGGCCCACTAAAAGGTATTGTTATTTGACAGTTAGTATTAGAAAATGTATTAACCTATTAGTATCAGTCAGTTCTTACATTCTCAAAATAGCAGTCGTATCCTTCAGGTGAAGCTTTCTTCAGTGTTTCCTCCAGTGATGAGACAGTCTTATAGTTAAAGGCCTGGTCAAAGCCCAGGTCCTTCAGGTATGCCACCTTGTTATCACTTCCTGCAGATCCCACAACATAGCAACCTTTAATTTTGGCAATTTGACCGACTACAGAGCCCACCGCCCCGGCGGCTGCATTCACCAGTAAGGTTTCTCCTGGTTTAATGGTACAGACCTCCTCCAAACCGTAGAGTGCAGTCAGCCTGTGGCACATAGTTAATGTTATTTATTATCTATTCATGTATCATTTTATCATATAAAGTTGGATTTCTGTTTGGTGCCTCAAATAAAAGATCAGTACAATTTGTAAACAAGTTGAAATAGGATTGCATCAGAATTAAGGTCCATTCAGACAGGAACGATAACTATATTAGCACCCACACCAGCACAAGATAACAAATAAGTCTGGTTTTTACAAGTGTGCTTAGACAACATGTGGGCAACAAATGTTTGTTGCGTAAAGCCAGAAGTGAATTACAAAACACATCTACTTTTCCTAGAACCTGGTGACGTCTACTCACAACATCTGTGATGCTCTCTGATGAAACATCAGATAATGACTATATCAATGTGGATTAAGCCTTTGACCTACCTTTCCAAGACCATTTGTAAAAGAAGCAATTGTGGGTTTGAAAGAAGCAGTGGGTCTTACCCTGGCATGCCAATGGCTCCGATGGCATGGGAGAGGGGGACATCTTGAGGCCAGTCAACCAAGACTTTGGTGAGATCACTCCCATCTGACACAGTATGTGTTCTCCAACCACATCGACCAACCACATGGCAGCCCACAGGAAATGAAGGATTATTACTTTGAATCACCCTACAGTCAAAATAGAAGAAAGAAGAGACTTTGATTGGAAAATTAAATGATTACATTAAGTAAATATTTTTTTGAAAGTGGTTTATAAAAATCACCAACTCCAATAAGTTTATAGTAGGCATAAAATGGAAGTTGCGAAAAACGTATAAGTGAAATAACTTGTAGAACAAGAAAAACTGTAGGGTGGGACTTGATTCTGTGACTTTAAAAAGTCCCATTTAAAAGATGAACACAAACTGGTTTTAAACGGTCTCTTAAAGTATGCACAGTTTAAACAGTCATTACTTTTAACATCGTGCCAGTTCTTGATCTAACTGTCTAATGGTCAGTGATGGTAAATGAGTTGCAGATGCATTTCTTTTCGAATGATAACCAGACGGTTGGAAAGATCCCATTTTACACTGACTGAATAATCATGGTTTCATTTGTAATCTTGATGAGAGGGATTGAATAGGATGAAGCCAACAGTTATTGAACCGAATAGCTATTTCTCTTACTTGGCAACTTGAGTTCCGATCATCACGTCTCCTGCTTGCATTCGAGCCCGACTGTATGGTCTAGAAGAAATTAAAAAGATAAAATTGTATATTTAGGGTAAATAAAAATGAATGCCTCAAATAAGGAATGATTTTCAAACAAGCAGGATCAGTATGACATTATTGCATGTAATCATGCCCTTAAATACAGATATTGGTGCACCTGCTTATTAAAGCTTTCTAACTTACCGCATGTAAGGGTCCACACTAAGGAACAGTGCCTCCAGAAGAACCTCTGAAGAGCAAGAATAAATTATATTTAATAGAGCAAACATTAAAAATGTAATGTGAAATTTAAAGAACACAAACCTCCATCTCTGGGCTCAGAGAGCTTCTCTAGTTTCAGCTCAAAGTCGGTGTCTTTGGGAAAGCCCTCAAAGTGCTGCTTGAGAACCCAGGTTTTAGCTTGAGTCATGGCTCTTTATTTGGAACTGTAAAAGTTAACAAAAATAATACATAAGTTAACACATTCAAAATGTAAAAAGAAAGTTGTGTAACCTTCAAAACATCAGACTGCGTTGATTTGCTTACACGTCACATCAGCAATAATAGCCTAAAAAAAGTAGCGTAACTAGTTTGTATGATATAAGTAACCGTAATAATATAAGTAATATAAGGGAACAACGCCTCGTGGTGCCAGCCCAAAGAGGCACAAAATCACTCACAGACCTTTACCTGGACTGTTCCCAGCCATTTTCAAAATCTTTTTCCTCAGCACCTGACCAATTAATACTAGCACTTACTGTTTATATTCAAACATTCTGAAATGGCGTATTTGCTTTGTTTTTCTAAAAACTTGCTTTGCTACTGTGCTAGACTAACAGACTTGTTACAGCACATTTGCCCTCCTGCTGGTCTTGCTTCTGTTGTTCTCCTCATTTGTAAATCGCTTTTGATAAAATCGTCTGCTACTAAATGATTAAATGTAAATCTAAGTAACCATTCTTTTTCTTTTCTTAATGGCTGTTGGCATACCCACTTAAAGCGCAGCACGTGACGTGTGGAGCATGATATAAGTGACAAAACAACTAGTGATTAAAAATACAACAACAAAAAAAAACTATGTATATATACTTTACAAAGTGACCTTGAATCCTATTTATTAAACCTATTGCTTTCAAAAAAATTATAATTGCACAATAGACTTTATACTGTGCTGAAGCATTATTTAGTATTGCCTTAAGTGCTACATTTTCAATATTCAGAAAACTTAATTCTTCTTGAAATAACCATGAGTATACACACCCGTTAATGTACTAAGCTCTCTATTCTTCTATACCTCCCATAGACAGATACTTCCTAGTGTTGCGCAGATCACTTGTTTATGGCCCTCCCACAGCCCATATACTGCTACATCCTTGGCTGAATTTCAATCATGTGACCTTTTGTATTTATCTGATTGGCCGACTAGATTTGTCAATAATCTTCAATGAAGAGGCTTCTGATTTTTTCCCCCATTAAGTCAACTTCTATATATTTTTTATACAGTTCTAAGCAGCATTATGATATTATTCCAACTTCTGTGGCAATAAATAAGCTTTTGAAATAATATAATTCGAGAAACCACCCACCCCCACGTCATGTGACGAAAGCAAGCGCGGGCATTTCGGAAGTGTGGTACGCGAGAAAGACGGCAATAACGTTACATCAAAACCTGATCAAAACGCAAACGGTGCTGTTTTTAAAGGTAGGGATATATTTTGTATTATATAGCTACTGCTTTGTGACATACATGTCAATACATACAAATACATGATATACATACATGTCCGTTTTAACTGAATTGTGGCAAATGTATTAGCGGTTGTACTCAGATCATTAGCAAGCAAGATAAAGTGCTCGGTTTAACGGCTCTTGATATTCCAAATATTGTATTTAACTGATATTCTGACGTTAAAGCTAAAGCAACTTGGACTTTAAAGTTGCTAGCTGTCTTTGTCAGGTAACTATTGGTCATGACCGCGTAGACTGTAGAAAAGAAAAAGAAAACGTTTTGTGGAAACTGCTTTTTCCAAATCTGTTTTTCACAGAAGAACATATAACGTTAACGTTATCAGGCTAAATTATCACAGCGACGTATGTTTATTAGTAATTTTCATCACGTCTAACTGCAGCAGACGTAACGTTAACGTTATGTGGGTTTAACGTAACGTTAAGTTACTTGGCTATGCTGAAAGGTCTAGATGAGATACTACAAATAAGTGCTCTTTGACTGATGAAACTTTGATTAAAAGCTGAGCAAAGCAACATGTTTGTTTATAACTTGTTCAACTGAAATGGTTATACTTTGAATTTAATTATAACGTTAGTTGTTTGGTCTTTGAATATAGTTTACACAGGTTGTTATACAACCGTTATAAGTTACAAATTCTGTTTCAATAGTACTGATAATTTTATTTTTTTTATCGTAAAAATGGTATTATATTTCTCCCTAATTATTTCAATTATTTATGTAATGTTACAGTTAGTTCTAGGAATCCTCATTTGGGTGTGTAGTTTAATTTGTGTGTGTGTGTGTGTGATAAATACATTTCTTCTTGATGTTAAATAATAAGAAATGGTTCTTGAGCACCAAATCAGCATATTAAAATGATTTCTGAAGGATCAAGCTAACGTTACTCTTAAGACTGGAGTAATGATGCTAAAAAATCTGCTTTACCACTTTTTAATCATTTTAATAAATGTATATTTTAAATTGTAATAATGTTTCCACAAACATTAATATAATTAATTTATTTTTTATATATTTTGATTAAATAAATACATAAGAGACTTCTTTCAAAAACATTTAAAAAAACCATACCGACCCCAAACTTTTGAACGGTAGGTTGTGTATGTGTGTGTATGTTTTCCAGTTTGCACACAGTACAGTATTTTGCAGTACACAACCCGGTGGGACCTCCTTTTGTGAATGCATAATATAATAAGTCAGGCTTGCCATAATGTGCTTTGACTATCTGCCTTAGGATAACTGAAAATCTGACGTGTGAGCCGAGTTCACATAAGCAGGCATGCTGGATGGGGCTCAGTTCGTTGAGGCATTGTCACGGTTGGGTTACCCACGGGCGTCTGTGCTGAAAGGTTCTGAATTTGACTGGTTATTTGACACCGCACCAGAAAACCTGCACCTTTTACGTGTCGTCTGCAACCGCCTAAACCGCAGCAATGTTCTAACGCCAGAAGAATTGCAAGCATACAAGGCACTCCGGGAGTCTGGTAAGCCCATCTTGGATGAGGCGACTCTGGCTGAGCTGCTTAAAACCTGCTTGCCCGTGGATGGAGGTGTAGGGTCACAGGGCTGTTCTGCGCTTGGTGGAGAGGGAAATGTAACAATTGAGGACCTCGAGACAGAACTTCAAGCTCTTCGCGAGGAAAAGCAGCTAAAACAACGCAGACTCAACAAGCTGCAGATGCTAGCTACCAACTGGAGTGCGAACTCCTCTGCATCCCAAGCACTGGTGCAGGAAGGAGGCAATGTGGTAAAAGATGCCAACTCTGCCTTGGCAGCTGAAAACGCATGCACTAACTCCGCAGTAGAGAACTTGTCAAAGGAGACCACTAAACTGGCTGGCTTTTTCCAAACCAGCCCTCATTTCCTTAGGAGTAAAGATGGAGCCGCTCCACATCTTCCTCAATCAGGAATCCCAGTACTCCCCTCTCAGTTGTCTCTAGAGCCGTTCCTCCAGCAACAGGAGCAATTCACCAAAGCGTTGACTGCCTACACTCAGCGTCAGTTCTTTCAGGGCATCTCGGACATGATGGAGAGCTCCACATTCAATCGCTGCCAGCTGACAAATCTGAGCTGCTGCAGTGAGAATGAGGAAGAAGAGAATGATGGACTAGTGGAGCTCAGGAGAAAAGAGATGGCACAACTCCAGTGGGCATATATAGTGGCACAGTACCAGCTGGTGAAAGAGAGGGCAGAGGAGCGTGGTGACAAAGCAGCAAAAGAGTGGCTCATCCAGCAAATGAACAGCAGCACAGAGGTAAACACGTTTTTACTGCTGATACTTTTTTATGGAAAGCTGTGCATTTCCTTTGGTCCTTTATTTTTCAAGACTAGTAAAGTTTAACAGAAACAAAGACTACATATACACCATGCAAAAGTTTTTGTCAGTAATTTTTTTTTTATTACTTTTACGAAATTCAGCAAGGACGCATTAAATTGATAAAATGTTGATAAAACATTCATAAAATGTTACTAAAGTGAAAAAAAATGAATCACTGTTTCAACAAAAATATAACAATAACAATGTTTTTAACATTGAAAATATTAATAAATGTTTCTTAAGGACCAAATCAGCATATTAGAATGATTTCTAAAGGATCATGCGATACTGAAGACTAGAGTAATGCAAAAAATTGTAAGTTTTAAAGGTAGGGTTGGTAATCCTGTTCAGAAACATTTTTTTTTATACTGGGTGAAATGGTCCTTCCATTCTGATAGTAGTCAATACATTATGTGTTCAGAAAAAAGAATGAAACAAATCTGACCTCTGTAGCAGCTGTAGGACAGTAAAAACTCTGACCAATCACTGCCATTCGGTGCGAATGTAAAGAACCAATCAGATGCCTTCATGTCTCGTGCCCGAGCACCACTGCGTGCACAGCAGTGATGCGCGGGTCAATGTATAAACAACCCGCACCCGACCGACGTTTTCAACTAACCCGCCCGCAACTCGGACCGCAAAAAAAAGAAAGATAATATTGTACCCGACCCGCGTTTTTTAAAGTAGCTATAGTAAATGCTCATCGCGTCATGCCACAGACGGAGGAACTAGGGGTGCGCAATTTTCTGAATGCTGTATGATATAGCCTAGTGTTTTGTAATAAAGGCTTGATTTATTCATTTATTTCGTTTCATTTTCTTAACAATTAAGATGCTGCATGTGTTTATCCAGTCTAATCGACGTGTGCGTCTCTCCTCGGACTTTCCCAACAAAAATCCCGCCCCCTCTCAGCAAATAGGCTACATAAAACTGACATTACTGAGCTATATGCGTTTAAAAGTAGCCTATTAAAATGGCACAATGGCATTGCTCAGTTCAACGCGTTGGGAAATCGGGCATTTTGTCCCGCGTCAGCTTTTATTTCAAAAGTTAATAACGCGCTCAACATTCAAAAGGTAAATAAGGATTTCCTACTGTCATCTGCAGACTGCTCGTGCGTCATCCTCGCGCATTCAGCCAATAAAGTGTAGACCTATGTATTTCATAGAACATTGTGTCTAGTACTATATAAATTACAAAGGTAAACGACCCGACCGACCGCGACCCGAATATCATTAAAAATATTTTTGGATGACTCGTAACCGCGGGTAACCGCAGGCACCCGCTCATTTTGGATCAACCCGCGCATCACTGGTAGGTACATGCAGCTGACTCCAAATGTGGATGCGCGTTCATGTTTGTGGGGGGGCGTAGCTTTGGACGGAGCACTGACAGGAGGGGGCGGAGCTTAGAAGAGGTGCCACTTTCAAATCTGGCTAGCTCTCCAACATTACCTACTCTAGCTTTAATATTTCACAATATTACTGTTTTTAATGCATTTTGATCAAATAAAAACAGCCTTGATGAGCATAATAAACTTCTTTCAAAAACGTAAAAAAATTCTTACCAACCTCAATCTTTTGAAAGGTAGTACATTGAGTTTTAGTTATTTAGCCTAGTATTAGATCAAAGCTGACATCCATTTTGTAGATGTGTGAAACAGTTTTTTAACCAACATGTTACCAAGCAAATTTGGTTGTAGATAAACACTGTGCTAGGAGAAGAAACTATGACCACCGTATGTGACTTTAAATAATGATACAGTTGAGGCATTATTTTCTGTCTCTTGGGTTGAGTATACCTTTAAATGTTTCTAATTTTAATTCTTCCCTCCCTCTCGTAGTCTCTGTGCTACTCACATGTGAGCAGGCTTGAGCCTGATCTACGCTCTGAGATCCTCTCAATTCAGTCTGAAATTCAGTCTCTAATGTTAGACCCAGTCCGCTCCACATTACGAGACTGTGCCCACCTCCTTAACATCCCTGTGGTGCGTGGTGACCTCACTCTTCAAGTAGCCAGGCAAAATTACTACACCTCCAGACAGAGCGAAGTTCGCAACCAGCTTCTCAGTCAGAAGGCCTTCTTCGAACTTGTGCGTCTGGCCCAGGATGCTGAGCTCCTTAGGGGGAAGAGGGTGACGGAGCAGCTTGATGAAATGGTGACGAGGCTGAAGGGGGCAGCAGAAGCTGCTACTCAGAGAGAAAACACTCTGACACAACCTCACTTGACTCAAGTCCCCTACCTTGGTCCTAATGCTAAACAACAGATCATGAGCTCCAAAGACACAGCCTTTAGCAGGTAGCCAACCATGTGTGGAGAGAAGTTTAATTTACAGTTTTTTACCGTGTAATGCAGGTTACGATTGTAAGACTATATCATGTGTTCATCCTTCAGGTTGCTGCAGATTCTCGAGATGGGTAAGGCCTCCACGGAAAGAGAGGATCCATTCCAAACATATGGTAGGCTGGAAACAGCAGCCTCCAACCTACAGGAGAATCAGGTCAATGTACAAGAGGCTTTGGATGGGGCCAGACGAGAGCAAGCCTTTACTGGAGCGCGGTTAGAAAGTGACCGAGATGCGCTCGACCAAGTGGCATACTCGGACATTGTGCAGCCTCTCCTGAGGCCGCAGGTATGTGCTACAGCCACATCTGCACTGGAGCTCTGCCCTCATGCACAGGTATGTCTTTCTTGTCTTTCCTTTTTCTCAACTTTACCGCCATTTTCTACATCATCCCTTGTGAATCCCAAGAAACGTGAGCAGATTCATTTGTCAACATTCATGACTGTAAAAAGCATGCACTTCTCATTGTTTGGTGGTGGATTTTTCTGCATAGTAATTTAGTTTTTTTGCTGTTTTAAGACTTGGTGTTTTCATTCTTTGGGAAAAGATTCAAAATTGTCTTGCTTCTGTATTATTTCCTGTCACTGCAACACCTCACTGTCTGTGAAACACATTTTATTGGACTGTGATATTTCGTTTGTCCTCTGAGAACAGTTTTGTTCTGCTGACACCCTTGAAAAGCTTTTCAACAAAGTTAGTCCAGAATCACTTTTAGAGTTTTAAATGGACCTTAAATTTTAGTTGTTTTATCTATTTTTATATTTTAACCTGGATTGGCCATGACATTTAAAACAATTCAAAATTGTTTTGTCAAAAACTATATTCAACACACATATTTAATTTATCCTGTTCACTTCACATTTTAAGGTAATCTGTTAAATTTAATCTCTCCTCGTCACTTCTCATTTAAATGATTACCTTATTGGCAGTGAATTAGATCAGTTTGTAGTTACCGGTATGTTGTTCACCACTTGCATGCACAGAAAGCAATCAGGGTTCAATAGAAGTTTAAATCCACTCCGTCTGACTTGTTCCAACCTACTCTCTCTGTTTAGGAGCTCACAATTGTTCTAGATGAGCTTGAGGTCAAGCAGAAGACCTTGTACACACTTCTTCAGGACATAGTTGGAGACTTGAAGGCCAAACGAGGGAGACTTGAACGCAGTGCCTCCCTGAGGAGAGAGAGGGAACTGTATGTCTATTTCCATCTGGATCCAAGACTGCTCAATAGAGCAGTGAGAGATATAGAGGCTCGAGCAGGAATGTAGAATCAGATCTCCTTTGACTTCACTAGCCAACCTATAAAGAGGCCCCTGCTGCACAAATGTCTGATTGAGAAATTAATGTTAGATGCCGATTAGGACATGGACCGTTGTTGCTTCTATGTTGTCGAGCTCCATAGATCTTATATTCTCATGTATTATTTTTTATTAATCTGCTAAAATTTAATGTTCTTTTGGTATGTCAAATTTATGTTCAATACCTACATTTTCACATTAATTTGCATTTGTACTTCTATAAATGAGCCACACCTTGTATAAATAATGGTGCTTGTATATGTTTGGTGATTAAACAGTTCTATCTTTGTGAATAAACATGTAATTTCAGTGTTGGAGCAAATCTTTTTGTATGTGTTTTTCAAACTTTTAAAAAATGCAGGATGTTTTTTTTTGCTTCAACGCAGTTAAGAATTTCATCTTATTAAAAAGACCACAATAAAACACCAGTCGACTATGTGTATTATTTTGTGATAGATCTGAGTTGACTGACAGACATTGGAACAATGAGTTTACTCATATTGTGTAGTGGAAGAGTATGACAGCAGTGTTGCACATTTGCTCCCTTTACTGTCAGATTTCAATCCAGCACCTCTTCTTAAATTGCACTGCTATTTTTCTGCGTATGTGACTACAGGGTTAAGACAGACTAGGAGAGCAGGAAATGAGATGGAGAACTACCTCTGCAGCAGTCTGAACGCAGCTCCTCTCTCTGCAGCTGCACAGAGCATCATAGCTGCCCTTCAGTTCCAGTATGTGCACAGAGCAGACAGAAGCAGTGAGTTAGAAACATTCCAACAATATTATTAACTTGTGACTAGAATAGGCCAATAGAAGTTTGTATTTTATTGGGTTGTTCGCACTCAACTGTCTGAGGGAATCTGTTAATTCAAAATTACAGCCTTGAGTAGTAGAGGCTTCAGACTGTCTCAGCATCAGGGCAGAGATGACAGAAATCAAGAGATCTGCGCAGGGAAAATCAGGTGAGTAGTAAGGGTTTTACATAAGTTTTGTACATATATTGAGCCAACAATACTTTTTATATTATTTTCATTACTACAAATAAAATGATTGTTAATTTGACTGTTTTGAATTTAAAATGCTGATTGTCTTTAACAAATTAACATTGATAGTATTTATTTTCTGATCATTTTTTTGTTTTATTCATGTGTTCTTTCTCTCTTTAGAGACTTGGACTTAAATAATCTGGTAGAAGATTCAAACCACAAAATGCTAAAGGATGAGACCAGTAATGAGAGGTTTGCACTCTACTATGCTGGTGATATCATAAAGCCCAACACCCAGCCTCATATACCGGTTGCTCAGGGAGAAAACAGTTTATGCTTGTTCCGCTTTAATAGCATGGAGAGCCCTCAGGCTAGACCAGATATTATGACAGAAGCAGAGATCCATAAACTGACCTTGGGTAAAAGGCGGTGGATTCAACCAGCAAGCCCCACTGAAAAAGGCCCAGTAGGTTGTAATCAACATGAGGCTACCCCAGTGAAGAAGATCAGCTTTAGCCAGCTTACGTTGCCTACTAACAACTGTCATTCAGGATCCAAAGAAGAGTGCCAAAGGATTGATAATGTGAACAAGCAGAGTAAGAATGGACAGATAGACCAATTTTGGAGCTGTCGATCAGGGTTGACAGAGAAAGATAACTGTGATTCTGTTTGTGAGGAAATCTCAAAAGAGGCCAGAGCTGACAAAGCTGTGTTCATACAAGTGCAGCATAATAGTTTTATATCTAATGCAGAGAAACCAACAAATAAGTTTCAGGATCTGGAGACCAGCCATTGCCGGCAAGATAATCGAAACTCTGAATTGTCAGCTCTAGTGGAAAGTTGTGCATATGCCAAAAGATGTGGGAGCATCTCTGTCTTTGAATGTGAGCAAGATGCACTCGTTAGGCCAGGTGAAATTCTGCACTCGGTGAGGGAGAAAGAAGACAGCGACTTCGAAAGAAGAGAGATTACTAAGAGCAGAACTAGTAAGTACATTGCTTGATGGACTTCTAGACAATACAAATACATATTAAAAAAATACGTATTATTTTTATTGTATATTCTCCCAGTGTTTCTGCTTTAACTAGGCTGAAAATGTCTTCATTTGCAAACAAATTGTGAACCAGTTCTTGATCAAACCGATTTCAGAGTGTTATCAAGATGATAATTCATAATTTGTGGATTGATGTTTAAAATTGTTTTAGATGGTGTATAGTACATTGCAGGACATGTCAACCTTCCATAAATACAAGCTAATGATACAACAAACACACTTTTACCCACTGGACAGAAATTAGCTTATTTTTATTGTACATGCAGGTTCTCCCAAGCCAGATGAGAATTCAATCCTGATGCCTGTTGAAGAGAGAACTGGAAAGATGGAGTCCACAGTACACCCCACCAGTGGTGGTGTTCCACACTGCATCCAGCCCCACCCTCAGGTAATGCACATACTCACTCCAGAGCAGAGAGAAGGCGGTCCTGGCTGTGTTATGTCATCAGAGAGGTCATTTTTAGTCCAATTTTCTGTATTGTAAGTTTCCTTTGTACAGAGAAGAAAAAAACGAAAACTTCCCTGGAGTTATAAAGTACAAAGCATCAGAGTGATGAACTGACAATAAACTAGCATACACGTACATACACTGTTGTATTACAATTCAAAGGACAGCATTCTTTCACCTTCTCACAGAGTTATCTAGACAGAGATAACTAAATTCTATATAGCATAAACATTAAAACACCCCTGTGGATCAATTATCTAGTGTGCAAGAATGTTTTGATCCTGAGTGCTTGTAGCTTTTTTTTTTTTTACTTCTTCCAAGGTGAAACAGCCTACTAATGAATAATGGAAATCTCTTACTGCAGATGTCTGTTACATAAAGAATCACAGGGGTCGTTTAGAGGTTGAGAAGTGCCAGACAAAGACTTGTCCTTGCAGTGATAAAAGTGTGGGTGAATCAGCCTGAAAACTGCATTAGAGAGCTTTGTTAGTGACATCCTGGGAACTGTGTGTGCATATTCTCTTTTTTAAGCTTTTTTAAGCTGATTTGAAATAGTGGGTTGCGTGTGGATGGCTGTCTGCTGCCGATTTAAGCTTTTTGGTGTTGTGAAATTGACTTTATTTGCATTGCTTTTGTTAAATATTCTCTTCACATGTGAATAAGAGATAGTTTGAACTCAAATGTCCTCTTCTTAAACTCTGCCTGCATTTGTTTTCTTGACATACAGGCTGGTGAGGGAAAATCTTTTCCAAAGCATATTAGAAAATGGGAACCCCCTGGACCCTTACAGGAAGCTCCTAAGATCACTTCATCCCAGGAGTTGTGTGATAAGACACTTAGAAACCCAACATTATGCCATGCAAAAGTAAAGGGCTCAGTGCAGCTCTTAAAACCAAAACCTCCACAGTCTGGTGTCAAGAGGCAGAGACATCCCCTCAGACCCCAGAGAGAATCTAAGAAAGGATGCAATAAACCGAATAACTTCAAACTCCCCAAGACCTCTGATCCAAGTCTGTCAGGATCCAAAATAAGTGATCAAATGTCTTCAGAAACGGATATAAAAGAAGATGGAACCACATCAACCTCTAGAGGGGCTTTTAGTTTGATTTCTGATCCCAGGGTGTGTGACACAGGCCGTCTTTCACAAGAGGATAGAGAATGTATGTTAGAGGAGGTTGGAAAAGCGAAAGCATTAGTTGTAACCATGGTATACCAAGATGGCACCATACAACTGGACCCAGAACAGGTGTGTTTACAGATTTATTCGATGATATTCATCTAAATAGCCTAAGTTTGGAGAAGGAAAGCATTGATTGTGGGCTTTAGTCATTTAAAAATAAATGAATGCTTAATTTCAGCAAGGATGTATTAAATTGATCAAACGTTACAGTAAATAAATGTATAATGTTACAAAACATTTTTAATTTCAAATAAAAAATTTTTTTTTCAAATCCTGAAAAATATGTATCACCATTTCAACGAAAATATTAAGCATTACAACTGTTTTCAACATTTATA
Source organism: Phoxinus phoxinus (assembly GCF_949152265.1). NCBI lineage: Eukaryota > Metazoa > Chordata > Actinopteri > Cypriniformes > Leuciscidae > Phoxinus > Phoxinus phoxinus. The sequence goes on along the minus strand of NC_136877.1, from coordinate 39,871,868 downwards.
ATAAGAAATATTTCTTCAGCACCAAATCAGGAGTAATGGCTGCTGAAAATTCAGCTGCCATCACAGAAATAAATTATAATATCAGTCGGTTTAATTTGTAATAATATTTAAAAATATTACTGTTCAGTCAATGTATTTGTCAAGTATATGCAGCCTTATTTTCAGAACTCATTAAAAAAAATCGACTCACACAAGGCACATTGAAATTCTTTCAAATTTGTACGAGTGGTAATGTATTTGAGCATTAATGGCTTGGTGTGTTCAATGTCTCTTCTAAAGAGGCTGTGCCCTGCAGTGTGTGGTCTGCTGGTTTTGCTGAAGACTGATTTGGACTCAGAGGGACTACAGGACAGACCACCAGAGAGGGTGCTATACCTCAGACTAGAGCAGACACCAGCCTGGGCCCAACAAGACTTTATACAAAAGCAGGATGCCTTCACCAGGTGTGCTTGTATTTTTTGGAGAGGAAATTAGAAAAAGACAGAGAATGTTTGTCTATTCTCCTTACTATCCCTACTTTTTTTCTGTCACAGATTACTTTTTTTTTAAGGTATACTGTTACATGTGTAATGTGGTAACTGTAGGGGAGCACATGTGTGGATATGATATTTAAAGCTGCTCTAGGTGGTGTTCAGTGTGTGTTTCTCTGTATCTGTTTGTGTCCTTAGAGAGCTGCTGCTGCGAATGATGTGTGGCACAAAGCTGTTTGTGTGCTTTAAAGCTAAAGACCTGCTTCGCACAGCATTGAGACACTTTAGCAGAGACCTGAGCTGGAAACAAGGTGACACATATGAAGGTCCTTTATCTCTGACTAAACAGTTACCATGTTATGTAGAGTAGGATTCAAATTCTAAGACTAAATTGACATTTAAAAAAAAAACTGGAAGTAAATAGTGGGTTGAGACTTCAAAAAGTTGAGAGTGAAAATTGTAAATATTGTTCTATTATGTTCTAGAATTCTGTATTATATTCTAACAAATATATTTTATCCATTGTCTATCCACGTCAATCATTTGTTAAAGCAAATTTGTGACAGATCTCGTTATCTCCTTTTTTTTGAGAAGGTTAAATGTTCTTGAAACACACAAGATGCTCTTAAAATCATGCTGTCAGAAAATTTAAAAATACTATACAATTCTGAAGTTCATATTTTTAATAATCTTTATTTTCTATAGCGCCTTTAAAAATTAAATCTCAAAGCGCTTCAAAAAATAAGAAAAAGTAAAAGAGAAATACAACAATATAAAAGAAAAGCATTCATAAAAGCGAAGTACATTCAAAATATACAATACAAATATAAAATGTAATCAAAAGAGTTTCATAAGTAAATTGTATAGAAAAAAGACAAATAGTTAAAAAAAATCTACCCTAAAAATTCCACTTGCCTAATCTCAGAGGGTAGAGAGTTCCATATTTTTGGATCACGCGTTGGGATGTACGGGATTAAAAGTTCTGACAAATATTGAGGAGCCAGACCATGCAAAGCCTTATAAGTAAGCATGAGAATTTTAAAATCAACATGAAACCTGACAGGGAGCCAGTGTAATGACTCAAAAATAGGAGTTATGTTATTCCTGGTCCTAGTCAGGATTCTGGCGGCAGAATTTTTAACAAACTGTAATTTGTTTAGAGTAGCTTTTGAAACTTTTAGTGTAGCTTTTTATGCTGATATGTTATTAAAGGGGACCTATTATGCAAAATTTTGCTTTTATAAGATGTTTGAACATAGATGTGTGTCCACAGTGTGTGTAAACAACCAACCTATAATGGTAAAAATCCACCCAGTCCTTTTTTTATAATCCCCATAAATCATATTTATTTCTCCAAACGAGGTGTTCCAGATTTACGTAAGAGTAGGGGGAAGCCCATGACTAGTGATGATCTGTTATCACCAGTTAATGTTTTATATATTTGAGCAAATAATTTTACGCCGGACTGCTTCACAAACGAGGGTCAGATCAATGCTGGATTTGCACAAAAGTTGTTTCTGAAAGATTTTTAGATTAACATGATGGTACATGCTGGTCGATGAGTTGAATCAACTTACCTCCACAACAACTACATAAATGGATCCACTAACCATTCAGAAACATTCAGTTGTATTCTAGAAGGTTTAAATTCAGTCTCCGACTCCGGTTCGAACGTGTAAGGCTGAAAACCGTGTCTGACAATTTCTGACATTTTGGCTGTGTGGCATCCTCCAGATTTGTTGTTGCTGGAGTATCCAAAGCACAAGCTTTAAAAACTGTCCGAGAGCAGCAGCTGTTGCATTTAAAGGGACACACACAAATGTGTTTTTGCTCACACTTAAACAGTTTCAAAAAGTTGTATTAAATTAACTCTGAAGCCCGGGACACACCAAGCCAACGGGCAATGTCGGGCCATTTTTGAGCGTCAGTTGGCTCTAGCCGGACAACATTTTTTTTTTTTTTTTTTTTTTTTTTTTTTTGCCAATTCAGCGTGTTGAAGCGCCGTTGGCCCGTCTGTGAGAGAGAGAACTCTGATTTGCTGTTCAACGTAGTGAATGAGTCAGTGCATGAGAATAAAAGCTCAAGTGATGAAAGCGTGTAAAGAAGTCAAGACGGCACAGACATAAGGCTTTTATAATTTTAGGTAATCTTAGCCTGAGCGTTCCAATGCAGGAATATTTTCATAATAACCATAAGTCGAGTGGAATGAAGAAAGTGAACAGCATGATTGATATTCAAAATTGCAAGCAAGCGCTGCTTTGTATATCTGCAGTCCTAGTTTCGGCTTCCCTTTTGAATGACGAAAATAGACTATTGATACCTGCTGATATAGTAGGGCTGGGCAAAAAAATAGATTTTTCGATTAATCGATTTTTAAAATGTGGTCGATTCAAAAACGATTCTCAAAGGCCAAAAATATATTTTTTCCCATATTTATTTATACCCATCACCCAAAAGCCAGTATTAGTTTTCCTACAGTGTTCATAGGCTTGCAGCCTCCATGTTACAGCTAATGCTGTGAGATTTTATGTTAGTTTTATCTTAAACATAAAATAACCTGATCCTGATTGATCTTCAAGGCATGCGACTGTTCTGACTTGTCTAATTTTCAATCAATTTTTCATCTTGCATCAAAATCCTGTCTATTCATTGTATGCATTTGAAGCTGGGTTTTAATGTACCCAAGAGTTATTAAAATAAAAAGAGTTTAATATACAGGTTTGTGGCTCTATTTCTTTTTAATTAACAGATATAGACAGTTATTTCCTTACACACAGGTGCAGAATGCACATGCTAGTTGACAGTCGCCTGTTGTCCTTTTGGTGTGTTCAAGCACAGCTTTTTGACCAAATCCAGCCGACGCAAAGTGACAACACAGTCAGCTTTCGTCGCCACTTTGACGTCGACTTGGTGTGTCCTGAAATATTTTCAATAATGCTCTCACTAATGGACTTTTGAACCCCACTGTATATTCACAAAAGTTGGAAATACTGTTTAAATTTAGACGTTACCATTAGATATAGACTTTTAATACATCTAATAATGTTTTAAAATAATTTGGGAACAGTAGTATTGTGGGTAATATTTGAGTAAGTTGTGACTTTGATTTCTGATTCTGTGCAGTGTTGGGGTGTCAAGTCATGGATCCTCAGATTGCTGCGTGGTTGTTAGATTCTGGCAACTCTGCTACCTGCTTTCAGACCCTGCTTTCCAAACACTACACACATCCAGTTCCACCCACACTGCAACCTGTGCTTGGGCAAGCCAAGGTCAGGATATACACTTGATTCAATAAATGGTGGTCAGGAAAGGCCCCAGCAGGTGTATTGGAATTTTGACTTGGTAACGACACTTTTACTGGTGACATTGTCCCTCTTCTTACTGCTTTATCAGGTGACTCAAGCGATTTCAAATTTGTCTCTTCTACACAAGCTAATGGTGGAACTACATAACAAGCTTCAGGTAATTGAAACTGAATCTTTTCTAAATAAAGCATACTGTACACTGTTTCTCAGTTTTCTCTCTTACTCACAATTTTCCACCCCCTGTCTGTCTGTTTCTCTATAGACTCAGGGGCTGTGGCAGCTCTATTCTGGCATAGAACAAAAGATGATTCCAGTTCTGGCAGGTCAGAGCAAACCTATTTTATCCTATTTTACAGAACCATGAATTTGCAAATTAGGCACAACACCGATTTCAAACGCCGTTTTTGAGACAATGAATTTGCACATGGTTTGTCTAAAAGCATATTAACACCACTTAAGACATATAAACAACATTAAAAACATGTTGAGTCTTATTCTTCTGTTGTTTTTCTGTTATTTTGTGTTGTCTTTGTGTTTTGATTTTACATGTTATTATCTTTGTTCAGCACATTGGGCAACTGTAGTTGCAATAAATTGTGCTAAAGAAAGCAAGAAAAACTTGATTTTCACCACAGGGGGTATTTTGCATTTACAATGGAGCCAATCATTTTAAGGTGCTGCTTTAACATTATTCTTGCTCTCTCAGCAATGGAGAGCTATAAAATGCATGTGGACAAGGAGGCCTTGAAAAAGACTTCAGAGATGTTGGGGGTAAGAGTTTGTATGTGATTCTTTGAAATTACTATAAACTGATTTTCTCAGGCCTATCTGCCCCGAGGGGGAATGGAAGCTCTGTTATATGTAGTTAATATTAATGAGTAGTGTCACTGTTCAAAAATAACATAATCAATTAACTTCCCATTAGGTGAGAATGACTCCTAGACAAAGCACTAGAGAAAACAATATATATTATTTTCATATACTTATACACTTTTCACAATTCCTCTTCTATCGTTCTTCTTCATTCCTCTCTCATCCTTCCCCAGTTTTCTCAGAAGAAAAGAAGGGATGAATAAAACGCTACTGGGTTATTCTTTGTTTGGGGTTATACTTTATCTTCTGTTTTTGAAAGTGTCAGAATGTAAAGCTTCTCACTTCTAATTAGGGTCTCTCTTGTGCTCTCTCTCAGTCTAAGCTGAAGCAGTTAGAGCAGGAGGCTCACCAGGCTGCAGGTCAAAAGTTCTTGGTGTCCAGCAGTGCTCAGCTCAGACTGGTCAGTGTTTTTGAATGGCTTTGCTAAACTTGAAAGCATTTTTTTTCATGCCTAAAATGTCTAGCTAGGTCACTAGGTTTTGAAATAAGGTCTTATGCCCGGTCAGTTCAACTTGTTCTGTCTTTGATCGGTTGATAGATGAGTGTATAGTGTAAATGTGTAAACAAACTTCTCCTCCTTTCAGATCCTCTTCGAGAAGCTGCGTTTACATGAACTTTGTGAAAATAAGAAGCTTCCCAAAACAATCAAACAACAGCAGTCAACATCAGAAACCGCAGTGAGCACACATTTAATGTCCTTATATATGCACATAAACATGAGTGATGGTCTCATAGATGTTATTGTTTATATTTAATTATTATCTTAATGCTTAGGGACAGATTTACTAAATGCTGGGGACACGCTTATCGACTAGCTGAAACATTCTAAGACTGAACTGAACACTTAAAGACGTTAAGTCGTCCCAGGCTAAACAGGGCAAATTAGCATGATAGCACAATTCCAAAAAAGCGGCAATAGGAAAGCGCACAGTTATGTGCATGATTTACTGATGACACGCAAATTAAAGAACACCGACGTATCCGGATCATTTCCATAATGACCAACGCAATCTACCAGTTAGCGTCTGGTTTAAGATGTTTTTGGCCGGTATATAATGTCGCAAACATAAGTAAATGGGCGAGTGGAAACTTTAGTAAATCACCTTGCATGATTCATTTAAATGCTCTCCTCCCATACATTTTGAATCTGAAAGGGAAACTCCTACAAATGCAATAAGGTCAGCCGCAAAAACAACTCTGTCCACGCCTTTTCAGCGCTAATTTTTCACTGCGTGTCTTTAGTAAATCCTGAGAGTAGTTTTTTAACGGCAATAGGGTTTGTGCTGGCGTAAGCTGTTAGTAAATCTGGCCCTTAGTTTGCAGGTTTTAATGGTTAACAGCACATATCAAATTCTCAGATTACCTGATACACATTTAAATTTTAGATACCGGTAATACCGGTAAAAAAAAAGAAAAGCATACCGGTAAGTCAAATGGCTCATAGGCTACATAAGATTTTTTTTTTTTCTCCAGGTCTCCTGTTGGCACACGATGTCTGATTCTTTTGCTAAAATTAAAAGAGGAGTCTTATCTATTTGGTATAAATCAGCATAATTGCCCCTTTTTTAATGTTTTTTTTTTCTGCACTCTGTTATAGCTATTACAACTACAGAAGCTGCATCCACTGCCCAAAATTGTTCTGGAATACAGACAGATTCACAAAATCAAGACTGCATTTGTGGATGGCATTTTGTCTTGTACGAGCAAGGTGAGACATTTCACATGTAGACTAGAAATTAAACAATGTCAGATTTGATTTTAAAAAATGCGTTTTTTATTGTGCTGTTGTTTTTCTTATGTCCAACCGGCCGACAGTATAAATGTTTATCATTAATTTTATATTTATTATTTTATTTTGTTTTATTCAATGTTTTCCATTTATCTATCTGTATAGTATTTATATGTTCTTTATAAATAAATGACTTGACCTGACACAGCTAATAGATTGTAAAAAAAAAAAAAAAAAAAAAAGTATTTATTTTATTTCTCTGCTTCTCAGACATTCATTTCTTCCACATGGAATCAGACCAGTACAGTGAGTGGCAGACTGTCTGCCAAACATCCTGTGAGTGCTTCTCCTTTTTCCTTTCAACTCTCTATCATTTGCCTGGTTTCTACTGAGCCATCCTCCATTTTTCTCTTCTTCACTTTCCTTGTTTTTTTATGCTCTTGTTTCTTTTTCACACACATCCACACGCCCACTGACTTTATTTTAAAAAGTCCCTTAGCCTGGGTAACATTTTGAATAAAATAAGATCTGACACAACCCTTTGCTGCCCTATTATATTGTACTATTCTCTCTCTCTCTCTCTCTCTCTCTCTGTTGTGACACATCGATAGCTCATCCCTAGATCTGTCTCAGGGTCAAGCGAACACTTGATGTTGCAACTACACTGTTGCAACTCTACACACGCAGAGAGAACATTGTCCTATTAACAATATCTGCTTCTTCTATGTGCATTGTTAATCCATCAATCAAGCCATTCATTCTTTATTTAGAATAATTGAACTTTCAAGAAATTCAAGAAATCCCTAACACCATACACTTGTCACCTATGGTTATAAATGATCTGTGTCTCGTTCACACTGAATTCAGTCAAGTCACATCTGGAGGTTATTCATTTGAGTATTGTACTGTAACCTGTGCATTTAATTTCTGTTGATGAGCTAGCATATAAATGGACTAGCTTCATTAGCTGTTAGGACAAATTGTGAAAAATCATCGGCCATAAATTGCAGTCTATGGAAGATTGAGAGCATCTTAAAAAAGTACCAGTTCTTCATACAGTATGATGCTGATGCAGTATAAATACAACCTCAATAGATGGCTTCATTGATTATAACAGGAGTTTTCGCTAGAGTGCAGCTTTGTGCACTTAGTGTTGTTATTATAATGGCAGTGATCTTTGCTTGCTTTCTGTAATATACATTTTTTTATTCTGCTAACTACACATTGCAAAATTTCTGGTTTGAGAACCGTATTTACATTTGAATCCAATTGACAGTGATAACCATAGCAATTGATGCAACAAAACTATCTGGTACTGTATGGCAAATTATCTGTGCATTAAGTCTTTGTGTGTTAATGCAAAGAAATACACCTGACACTTTTACAGTTATTTTTAATTATTATAATGTTTTACAATGTTTACTGTTTTTACTGTATGTTTGATCAAAGAAATGCAGCGTTAATTAGCATAAGAGACTTTCCAAAACATTAACCCCGTTCTTTTTTTACAGTACGTGCGTGTGTGTCTGTGGGTGTGTGTTGTTTTTCGCCATATTTATTATTCACATTTTTTTTCGCCATTGAAACTTGGACTGTTAGGGATAGACAAAGGTGTGTCCAATCAATAGGTTGTGTTTTTTTGTGGCATGTCTAATGCTCAAAACCAGTATTTTCTAGATTTTTAATTGTTCATTAGAATTTTTTTGAGGTATTTTCAATGTTTTGTGTAATATGGATTCTACCACTGCTATTGGTGAAACTTGAATGCTGTCTCTGCAATGCCGCACAGCTGCCTTGTGCTGATATCTTTCTGTAACACACTTTCATTCTTGCTTTCTCTTTCTTCTCACTTCCCTTTTGTCTTTGAACATGCACACAAATCTGCCTAGGTGCAAATGAAGCTGGCTGGCAGCTTTTTTCAACATTAATACAGGTTTGCTTAAGGCAAAGCTTTTGCAGGCTTTAGAGTCATAACAATGAGCTGCCTTTGGATCAGAATCCCACAAGTGTTCTTGAACAGAAGGCCAAACATTTATTTTCCATCCAGAGACGGATTGTCCCCTGGACAATCACACCAAAGAACAGTAGAATGAGGACAGACGTCTTTCTCTTAGAATTTATCTGTCTTCTTGCTATCTTTTTTACTGTTCATATCAGTTTTTTATATAGATTGACTATCCAAAGTCTTACATTTTCCAATTTACACTAAAGAGCTGATCTTGCATTCAATAAATAACCCTTTCTGGAACAATGGTCCTGAGAATCATGTGAAAGCTTTGCTTTTTTGCATTATTTATTGCTCATCACTCATTTAAACACTCTCTCAAGGTGTTTTCAAAGTGCAATTAAACAAACTCAAATAAACATGAGAAATGAATTCTCTCCATATGTAAAGAGTTTCTGGCTTCCATTGGATGAGTCAGTGTTGTGGTGGGTGTTGCATCTGAGTGATGCATGGCTTTCCTCTAGTCACTTGAAGTTGGCTGCACCAAAACATCGCAAGGATGGGTAATAACGCTGTGTGACTCACTGTGTGTGTGTGAGCTGATTAATTAAATTGTCCTCTGAAACAGAGAGAAGGCAGGATTACATTTGTGTGTTCGATAACGATATGTGTGCCATGCTCCCCCCCCCCCCCCCCCCCCCCCCTCAGTCACACACACACACTCACGCCTTGAGAATATTCTTGTACTCAGCACAATACTGTCATCTCTCTTCACTGACTGCATTATGCATCAGGGAGATCTTTCTGAAGTGCTCTGCCAGCATTACATCAACATTTGGCATCAAGGTTGATGAACTGTCTGCATTAATTCATGGAAAACCAAACCACTGAGTCCATGGCCTTTAAATGATGGAGATAGAGAGTTATATATGTAATATACTGTATCTCTCTGTTAAAAATTCACCCTATCTATTTTCTAAACGCATGTTATTGATCTTATTGTAAACGATTAATTCATGGATGTTTTCTTTTTCTTTCTTTTGTTTTTTTAACTTGTAATTTTTAATCAAAATATAACTTGATCTTCCGGTGAAATGACAAACTTTTTTACCTAAAATGTTTACTTTTTTTGATAGTCTGTTATACTCTGATGTATGTCACAATACAAAATAAAACAGAGGTCTTCAATACTGCTCCTAGGAACTCAGCAAAGTTTATTTACAACCTGCTTTAGCATACCTGCCTGTGTATTAGCTGCTTCAGGTATGTGTGATAAGGGTTAGAAATAAACTATGCCGGACTGTAGGTCCCCAGGACCAGGGTTGAAGACCTCTGGAATAAAACAATAAATAAATATTTCACTAAATGAAAGTATGGACAGATACATGTTGGTGCATCACATGCGTGGAATAGAAAAATCTTAATTGTTCCTTTTTATCATTATTATTATTCCGGCGATCCACTGACCTTGTGTTACTGTGTTAGTACAGTTAGGTCCTGTTAATTGTTACTGGACTTTCATATAGCTAAAGATCAATGAACTACTAATTAACATTACATATTTATTTAATACTTAAAGCTGGTAAATTATAGGTATTATGCATACATATTTTTCCTTCCCCAAATAATTAGTCTTTTCATTGCTGTAGGTGTAAGACCAAATACCAATTGCGAATGAAGAAGCTGCTAAGTTGCATACTAATTTTTTTAGCTTTAAAAACTTAAGCCTAAAATTCCACCCACTTGATTTTGACAGACTTTAAGGTCCCCTGGATAGTGATTTTCACACTCGGAAATTTGCAACCACATCTGTCTATGTACTGTATTTGATGAGTCACTTTACAGAGAAAAACATCAGTGGAAACATCAGAAAAATGGGTCACACATCACAGGTGTGTTTATGCATGCGTGTGTACTTTTTGCTTAAACACCAATGCATTTGATTCTTTCCACATTTGTTTTCCTGGGGAGCGTGCAAAAGGGATCCTCAACAAAGCCTGACTGACTGCCCTAACAAAGCACTTATACTATTTATTCACTACAAACAAGTGCTCAATCACTGAGCATCGAGCTGAAACAAAAACATCGTACAGCAGGCCAGACTCTACAAACCAAACCCATTAGGAGTCAATGAGATGCACGTCTATGTTATTATTTTCACAGTGCCTGGTTTGATGAGCTCTAAAACAACAACCGGCACTGTTAATTGTGTTTCTGCATGGAGCTCAGTTTCTGTTTATTAAGCTTTTGCTACACAGCAGCACAAACAGCAGATGAGTAACAGCAGTGCATTCGGCATGTGCTAATGAGAGATAGAGAGCGTGAGGGACATCTTACTGTGGTTTCTGTTGTCTCACAGGCTTTAGAAACATCTGTGCCTCAAAGCATCAACACATTAGTCTTGCTGCGTTTTTTCTAAAGATGGCCCACAGGGAGGAATAGTTATATTTCAGTAATTTGCCAAAGACTGCGGCAAATCACTTTGAAGTCCTCAAAATGATGACTCAGATGTGTAAGACTTTGAGGATAATTTAGTCCCTGTCTATGGTGTTTCAAGGCTATTAGCAGGTTATTGAGTTAGTTTCCACTATAAGCAAGCCATTGCAAAATATTTGCAGTAGCTTATGGTGTGTGTATATTGTACAGTGCATGAGTGTGTTTGTGTTCGAGGCCTCTACTGTATCAGAAACAGAAGAGGTAGCATGTTTCGGCGTTGTCATGCCGACAGGGTGCCGTTGTGAGATGGCAATGGATCTCGCCCATCGTCTGGGTGATTGAAGGGTTTGTTGCCACGGAAACTGCGCAGAAACATAGGGAAGGGTGTACAGTACGTGGTAATTTCACTTGAAATGTGACTGAAATAAAATGGTGTTACTCTGACAAATCCCTAACTTAAAATAATTTATTTCCTTGTGAAAGGATGTGAGATATAGTGTTTTATACTCTGTGAAGGTCTGGTTGGTGAATTCTGTGCTTACATTGCTCAATTAATTAATTAATCATCCGAACCTCTTTAACCTCTGAATCAATATAGCAGATTCAACAGCCATTACTGGCCAGCTATTAACGCCCCACCTCACGCCTCCAACAGCAAATGTGTGCACACGCACAGACTCTCGCTGCATAGCTTTTCTTTCAGCTTCAACCCCCTGTTGTGTCGGTTAATGAGCATCCAACACCCCTGTGTGTAATAATGATCTTTTGTGTGGGCGTTGGTGTGTACTGCGGTAAAGATGAGGTAGATGCAATGACGCAAAGTCTCCAGCAGATGGCAGCAGCCTTGAGCTGTAGAACCATTGTACCGCATGCTTGCTAGCTGAGAAATATTCTTTGCAACTATTCTATTCTTCAGTGGATGTCTTTACAGTGCAAGCAGCTGAAATAGCTTAGATGTAGAATTTGTATTCTTTCACTTGTGTCATTGTCTCTATTGTCTCTAATCTTCGCTCATTTCTGAGCAGCTTTGGGGCCTTGTATTGCAGAACTTATGTTATTGCCTCGTTGGGATTAATTGCTGACGTCACGTTTTATTCTTCATTCATTCAAGTCACTTCGATAAAAGCATCTGTGAAATGTGGCATTCTCATTATGCTTTTGGATTGGGATGCTGTGTCTGACAGCCTTTGTCTTGTGCATTTTTATAATAAATATTGTACGATAATGTTCATTTTGGTTAATGCAACAGCAAACATGAAATAATTTTTTAATGAGCAATACTTTTATAGCATTTATTAATCTCGGGTTAATAACATTACAAGTTAATTATTCAGTTGATCGTGTGCACATCTACGTAGAGTTAAAAAGTTCTATTCATCAAAGATTCCTGAAAAAAATTTATCATGAAATCCACAACAATAATAAGCAGCACATCCGTTTTCATCATTGATACTAATAATGTTTCTTGATCACCTCAGCATATTAGAAGGATTTCTGAAGGATCATTTGACAGCCCCGACTTTTGCAGAATATTTGTAAAATAACCTAAATGCTTTAAAAATGTTACATAATACATGGACTAATGTTAATATTTGAGAGGTGCTACAGTATTTTAAAACTTATTGCAACATTTTGCATTTAAACCAATCAACTGTCCTGGGGGAAATTACTTTTTTGACTGAACATTGCATCAGGGAAGAGGTGTGAGACGGTTTCTTCCACTCAGCAAACACACGTTCACAGGACAGTTACAAATTTTTGGACACTCAACATACATAAATTCAGGCCTCGCAATCTGATAGTTACATTCAAACACACACTTCCTCTCCTGCTTCCTCAACTACTCTCATAATTAAAGAGACCCTGACTCAACAGCTGCAGGGAACTGAAGGGCGGCGTCTGTGTGAGTGATGCGTATTGATTGTGTGTGTGTGTGTGTGTGTGTGTGTGTGTGTGTGTGTGTGTGTGTGTGTGTGTCAGCAGTAACAGAAGGAGCTGACCCAAGCTGTTGTTGTTGGGGTTTTTTTTGCCTTGTCATCCGTCTTTGTAACCAGGGTGATGCCAGCAGTGTCACCCTACCCCACATTGGAAATTGACTCAGTATGTTGCACTGTAATTCAAAGCCACTGTGATGATTGACAGAAAGAGAGAGAGAGCATGAAAAACTGAGGATGGATGTAAAATCTGTCTAATCAGGCAGATGCGACAGACAGTGAGTGTACATGTATGTGTTTGCAGTGAGCGATAGACTATTACCACCTCTGCTACCGTGAGAGAGCGAGAGTCCTCGTCTTATTGACTATCACTGTATGTGTGTGTTAACACTGGTGCAGCATATGTTGAGGAGCGGAGAGGCCTGCAGGGTGGAGACCAGCCTTCTGTCACCCTGGCAACGCTCCTGCAGTGCCAGCACTCTGTGTGTGTGAGAGATGAGTGTTTAAATTAAGGGAAGTCCTATGTTGGGGGTGATATTGAAACAGAGAAGAGCAGTGGGTGGGTTTGTTGCACCACTGAGGCTGTGCGTATTGCAGTACACTCTGCAGGTTGCTCGTCTCGTGTAGTGTATCGACTCTGAGGGTTGGGCCGATTGCTCCCTGCTGTCAGAACTATTAGTATCACGCCCCCAGTGATGCTTGTTCATCAAGCTGAGCAGGCAGATCTGACAGATCAACCAACCCTTCGCTCGTACTTTCTCAGAGATAGACCCTACTTGAACATACTGTATTTTGAACGATTTTCTGCACGTAACCTATTGTATCTTGTATATTTGTTTATTCTTTTTCACTATTTGATCATTCTTTCAGCTATCAAGAGTGTAGCACTCGGCTTACTTTTAGCCAATTTAAACCCTTTAAAGCCTGACATTTAAATCATACTCAGAAAAAAATATTTTTTATTTGGAAACGTTTATTGAACATGTTTTTTTATTTATAATATTGATTTGATTGATCATTTTAATGTTTTCTTGGCTCAGATAGTTTGATATTGAAGAAGAAGAACACTATAGCAGACTACTTGAATTTAATGCATATAACTTTTTAGTTGTCACTCCATTTCTCCTAACAATGTCTTAAGTTTATGTATGATCAAAGCTCTTTATTTTTTTATTGTGGTCTGCAAAACATAAAGCAATGCAATATAATGATGATTGAGAGTACAAAATAATGTTCTTTAAAGCCTGATGAAGCTTAATACTCACATTCTGGGGGGAAAAAATGATATATGGATTATCAAGTAAACCTGAGTTGCTTCAGTCCAGTAAGTGTTTATCTTGAAATATTACTAACAATATATATTTGCTTCATAAAAAACGGTAAAGATTTCACAGCAAAAATACATATTTTTTTAAATTAAATATTCTAAAAGGCTTTTTACTTGATAAAGTGTAAACTCTCAATCAGACGACAGAGGGTATGTACAGTAGTAGATTTTGTACAGCAAGTTTTGATCATGTTGATCATTTAGAGGGCTTAGAAATCTGTGCATATGATACAGTAGGCTTTATAGGGTTAAAAAAATGAAATCCATTCCATGGAATTCCTAATTTTTCCCACAAACTATTTCCGATAAAGTGTTCAGATTCCATTTGAGTCCATATGTACAAAGAAGAAACGCATAAATGCACATAAATATTCTAAAGGACGTCCTTAAAGTTGGCATGAAACTGAAATTGTGATTGTCTTTTCCTCCATATTTTTGACGTATATCCGACTGAAGCGGCTTATCGAACAAGAACAAATGTAGGACTGGACTTGATTTTGTCCATCGGGAATTGATTAAATCGTTGTCGCTTGCTAATCGCTAATGTGAGTGACAGGTTACTGGAAGGGAGGGAATGGTTGTCCTGCTCTCGTGCTGGTGCGCACATCATTAGAAAAGAGATGGCAGGGGAGATGAGATGAGAGATGAAAAGAGGGAGGGGAATGTTTTTGATAAATGAGTATGAGGGCACAAGAATTGTAAGACAATAATTATCTCTCATAATAAACACTACACTATTCCATAAAAAAATTGTAATTGTTCATTTTAATGTTGGTGACTGTAAGGATTGCTTTAGAGCGTTCATAAATTTTGTGGTTTGAAGTGACAACTGCAACACTCATCCCCCCACACACTCACACTCTGTTTTACTCTTCATTTAACCCCCATCCCCTACCCTTTTCTTGTTCTCTACTTCTTTTTGCCTTGTCCCCCCTCTCTCTCTATTGAATAATTGATCAGCTAAGCTATGGATGAGCAGTGGTGTGTGCATCAGTCTGAATTCCGCTACCATAGCAAAATCACCTGCCATGAGAGTGAAGAATGTGTGAAAGGGAGCAAGAGAATTGAACAGAGAGAGAGAAGGTGGGACGAAAGAATCAGGGTTACAGAGAGTAAATGGTACATGGAAGATTGCTCTCAAGCCTTGACTTTCAAAAATGTGTCTTCAGTGCCAGTGTGTATGTATGAGTGTTAATGTGCCCTTGTGTGTGTTTGTGTGAGAAAAGAATGGTAAGCAGATTTTTTTTTGTCCAGATTAAGCCGGATTAGAGTCAGAGTGAAGCACTGAGTCCAGCGTGATCCTCAGATCAATACCACTGCTTCTTCCTCTTGCGCTTTCCTCCATCTCTGTCTTGTTTTGCTCGTTTTCTGTTTCTCTTTTTCTCCCAATCTTTGAGTTTATGCATCCAATCAGTGTTTTTCAATGTTTTAGTGTCTATGTTCAGACTATAGTTCTACTGAATTGTCACAAATAAATGAGGAATAAAACCTAATAATTGAAAATAACAACAAATAGGTTTGTATCTACACTGACACTCAAAACATTGTTTTATTTTGCAATGACAGATTGACCATGATTATATATCTCATTACATGGCTACATACCAAATAAATGGACAAAACATTGAATTGATTGGTTAATTATTAATCTTATAAAATTCAATTTAATTAATCAATGAATAATAATACTATTGAATAGCATTACCAAACATGGACGTTTTATTATTATTTTAATTTAATACTGTGAAGCTGCTTTGATACAATCTGTATTGTGAAAAGCGCTATACAAATATTCTTGACTTGACTTGAATTTTCATACAAAAGAATTTGACTCTGTAATGCTACAGTTGTCCAATTAGATACAGTTATTCCATAGAGGCATGTAGTAGTAATATTACTAATAATTATAAGAAAGAAAGGAATGATCTCTCCCCCTTTCTCTCTCGTGTGCAGAGACTCTCTATACCTCTCTTTATCTACCTTCTATCTGTATTATATTACTGTCGATCAATAGAGCTACTCAAATAGAAGCAGAGAGCCTCAGCTGCTATTAAAAGCTCTTCCTCTCTCCCAGACTACCAGCATCTATCACACCCAGACAACAGATTTACTGCACACAATAACCTGAGATCAGCTCATATCATTCCTACACACATGCTAAAAACCGCTGCACAACGCTGATCTTAGGATGGGATCGTATCACAAATACTGCCGCTCTAATAGAGATGTAGGCATGGGGAAGTCAATCATGTGAGGGTAAGAATGCTGATCTAGCACTATGTTCCTGTTCACATTTTACATTCAGAATAAAGACAATCAATGGATCAGCACAGATATTTTAAGATGTTTGATGCAGGAAGAATTTTGAATGACTTTCAGTAATGCAAATACTTCAAATTCAAGACACGCATGACTGCACGGTTAAACTGAGAGGGTGCCGTTTTGTGTTTGTATGAGAAAGATGGGAGAGTGTGCCTGACTGGCCTTGAAGTTGTATATCTCTTCCCTCTCAGCGTTTGTAGATTTACCGCAGAAATAAAGCACTGGGAGTAGAGAAGAACGGACCTTCCCACCAGCACTCTCCTTTCATTCAGACAAAAACAGATGCAAACCTTTTACCTGCAAACTCTCTCACACACATTTGGGCATCCCATCATTTCCCTTTGGCATGTTCTTTCTCTGTGCATCATTGTCTCTCACACACAAACACATGAGTGCTGAGCAGCTCTTTTCCTAGATCCTGAGAGCTTAATTTGTTCTTTAAAGATGAGGAAAAGTAGGACTAATGATGGTTTCACTACCGACTACTCATGCCACCCTCTGCTTTAAGATCATAAGGCCAGGGGTCTCTTCCAGATCCAGAGACAGCAGACCGTCTGTCAGCCAAACAGTTTAGATCTCATGTTCAAAAAGCTATCATGACTTTACCAGATTAATACTTTATTCTCTTCATCTCATTAGTGTCTTTTATCCCTCAGTAGACTGATAGAGGGCAAAGCATATTTAACATTCCTTCCCAGGGACAGTTTGAAATTAATTTAAAACCCCAGTAAGAGACGGATCTCATTCATTTACTGATTGGAAAGACACCGCTGCATCGTGCCATAGCAGCCCCGTTTGGCATTTTGTAAGCGCTGTGAAGTCTGCATATTTGTTAAAGCCAGAGCTAAATTTAACCTACTCTTTGTGTTGTGGTATTGGATGTGAGAGGCGCTGTGATGTGCTTTTCAGGGTGACTGAATCAGAAGCTTTCAAATGAATAATAACTGGTTCTTCTTTCCTCTTCCTGCAGAATTTTCAAGCTCTTCCGAAGCAGGCACTGCAGATCTCTAAGAAACAGTACATCCTAGGTAAAGGATGTGTGTAATCAAAAAATTCACATGCGTGTGCATGTTTACATTTTTATATAAAAATATATACGGTATATATTAAATAGATGCTATTCTTTAGGACTTTCTATTCATGAAATAATCCTGAAAAAAATTTATCCACAAATTTCCACAAAAATATTAAGCAGAACAACTGTTTTCAGCATTGATAACAATAAGAAATGTTTCTTGAGCACCACATTAAAGCGTTAAATCATATCCTAAGGATATGTGACACTGAAGACTGGTGTCTATAGCTGTATACCTGTCATGGGCTACTCAAGTCTTGATCTGGAGTAAAATTTGGGCATCTAAATCTAATTTCAACTGCGATTCACTACTTTTTTTTTTCTTTTCTTTTTTTGGGCAGTGTTGACAGTTGTCACTTAAATAACCCCAATTAGGGTCTACACAAGGCTTTTGTAAGAAAAAGGGTCTTCTGTTGATAGAGTATGAATGCCAAAACAATTTTTAATCTTATGCTCCCATTTCAAATACAAATATATGCCTATAGAGTTTTCTTTAGGTTATATACACACATACATGCTGAGTATACGCATATACATATTGAGTTTATCACAGACTCACTCACCCCGGCCACAACCTATTTTAACTGTTGCCATCCAAAATGGTGCCTCAGATCACTAGGCACTAGAACATCTAGGCACAGGAAAAATTCCTGTCTTCTTCCCACAGACTATT
The DNA here is from genome assembly GCF_949152265.1 of Phoxinus phoxinus. Lineage (NCBI taxonomy): Eukaryota > Metazoa > Chordata > Actinopteri > Cypriniformes > Leuciscidae > Phoxinus > Phoxinus phoxinus. Next base: position 39,853,779 of record NC_136877.1, on the reverse strand, counting down.
TACCTCTTGAACAGTTAAATGTTTTAAGTATGTAAAAGGGCAATACCCCACTTTTTTGTGCAATATCTTATTGTGCAATATACTATTTATTCATATTATTATTCACAATACTGTAAATATATGTTCATTATCTGTGTTTATTCTGACTAAACCTATCTGCGTCTTTATACTTTTTAAAATGTGTTATTCTTAAATGTTGTTAGGTGTCTTGTTACAATTACCGGTATATGGTACTTAGAGCTTCATTCACCTTTCTCTTGCTCCTCACTTCTCCTTTTTAGCACTTTCACCTTCGTCTGCACTGCTTTTCTCTCTTCGTGTCCTTTATATGGACCTCATATGTGACTCTGATAAGCTTCTTTCTTAAGTCAATTAAAAACACTAAAAACTCAAATCAGTCATTTTAAATGCTACAAGTACATTTAGATGCCACAGCATTAGAATGCACAGTATGAAATCAAAATATGTTAATTTGGGGATTTGCTAAAAACAGTGTTATTCAGTTTGTGGTGTTTTTAATAATTAACATTAAGTCACCTTTAGATGATGGAAAAAAGTAATCTAAATGTAAATCTAAGAGAAACTATATCACCTAATAATAACTGTGCGTGTACTATATCAAGCATCCCTGATTACATTGCTTTGTGATTTTAGAACTTAAATTGTATTTATTATGTTTGTCACAAGGTTTTAAACAAAAATATTGTGATACAATATCATATATTGTGTTAAGAAGTCTGACTCATTTGTATTGTGTTTTAACAGATGATTTTATTGTTATTGTTGTGTGTATAGGAAAGGACTCTGATGTAGTGACTGTGCACCCACGTGCCATGTTCATTCCACGAGAGGGTTGGACTTTCCTCTCTGCAGGTGAGTGTCTCTGAAAAGCAAAACTTCTCTTTTCAAAACCTCTTGTTGATGTTTTATTTAGTTTGTAAAGGTTTGTGCTGTGATGTACACAGCAATAATGGTGTTTTTAGGACAAGTACTTGTACGTCTGGGTATGTGTTTGTTTGTTCTGACAGCACTGAGTGTGTGTGAGGTGTGTCAGTGTGCTGTTACATAACTGTGTCATGGCAAGGACAGCGTAACCTGCAGTAGAGGAGGCCAGCCTTCAGACCCCATGGCGATAGCATCCTCTCAACCTTTGAAACAGCCTGTTCTGAGCCACAATCTCATCTTTTGGCCGGACAACAAAGTTATACAAACCCCTTAAACTCTGTGTGTATGAGAGGGAGATAGGGACACAGGGGAGTGATGTGAGATCACTTAATTGGCGTTTGTCTCTTTGATATTTTTAAGCCTCCGGAGGACTCAGTCTAAAGTGCAGTGTGTGTGTGTGTGTGTGTGTGTGTGTGTGTGTGTGTGTTTGCTTGCGTGGGGGCTGGTTCAGTAGCAGTGTGAGTTCCTGTCCCTGTGGTGGCCTTGTCACATCCAACCGTACAATGTGTCCGGCTGTTTCCAGAAGGAGAACAGAGAGGCTAGAATGAGGACAAAGTCATCCCTCGTTCCCCCCTTGTCTGGTGGCCTCTTTAGAACAGAATGAACTCCCTCTATTTTATCCCCTGCATCTCTCCTGAACTCTCCGCTCAGCCTTCGAATCAGATAATAATACTTCACTTTATCCTTTCATATCAGGTACTTTTCAACTAAAACCATCATTCCCAAAAGGCCTTGCAACCTTTTTCTTAACTGCTCCATCAGTCAATACCACCTTTCAATAAATATGTTTTACTGGAAGCCCTCTTTCCGCTTACTGAGGAGAGAGGTGCATCAAACAATGAACTAGATAGAGCAACAGCATTTTTGAGGGGGCTTTTTTTTTTAGCATGAAGACAGTAGTGAGAGGAGAGAAAAGTATTGGCGAGATAAAGAGGAGAGGATGGATTCCATTCTGAATCTCCCATATAAGAACCAAAGCATAACTGTCTGGAACCTTTTTACATTTGTTTAATTATTACATTTGAGCTTGTATAATATAGAAACAAAGGGTAGCTTAGACTTGTTTTTATACATTAATATATTTGTTGGTTGTATTCAGTTTTTTCTTATTTTTACTAAAACTACTAAAATTAGAAATGTTGCCTTGGCAAGCAATGAAATAAAATAAGTTTGAAGTGCTGTGATGTTGAAGTGCTAAAATTGCTAAAACTGAAATAAAAATTAATTAAAGCTAATATTAATAAAACAACATAAAATGACAAACAAAATCAAAATGACTAAAATTTAAATAAAGCTATTTAAATGAATAAATAAATAGTATATACATTTTACTATGTATATACTATACTATAATAGCTACTGTATACTATACCAAAATAACTGTTTTTTTTTTCTGTTTAGCTGACCAGATCAATTGCATGTCTTGTCAAATCAATCATACAGGGAGCTTGTATCTGTGTGAACAGGAAAACACATATATCTGGTATCTGAGCACACTGCTTATGAAGTCATTGATTTTGTATGTCTATGTTTAGACCACCTTTTAATTTATAAATCAATGTGGGACTATTTTTGCATTGAGACCAGACTCGTCTTAACAGAACCACTGCTCTTCAATGTTTTATCTAATAGATCTTAATTTAGCTGGCTCGGAGTAAAGGGAATTTGCTCTTATGCTTAGATATTTAGTTTTGGACCATAGACAACATCTGGCACTAAAAGGAAAGGACATAAGAAAACTTTGAATATTGGTGTTTGCTAATAGTGATGACTTTTGCTCTTCAAAACACCAAATCTTTAAACCATAGCACATAACTCATCTTGCACCACTTGTCTAAGAGTGTGCCATCGATTTTCCAGTCGATATGGTGAAAAATTGTATAAAAAATGTGCACAGGCAAGCTCCACTCATATTTTCTTCTGAACTCTAGTTTGTTCCGTGGTTTATAAATTAGGTTTTAATTAGAAATGCACAAGATCAAACAGCAGTTCTAAATCAGTAAGTCAATATATTTGCTTATAAGTATTCAGCCAGTCTATTGCTTTAGGGATGCACCGACACCACTTTTTCCGGAACGAGTCCGATACTCCCATTTTTGTTACTCGCCGATACCGAAAACCGATACCTGTATTTTCACTGCATTTCTCATTTTTAAATGTATTAGAGGATAAACCAAAATAAAATAGATCATATTAGTTGGCTTAATTTGTTAATCAAATATATATTTCCTTCAGTTATTTACATGCTTAATCAATCCTGCTAAAATGCATTGTATGAGCTTCTGTTACTTTCACTGTTCATTCTATTGCTCTATCATATTTTATCTTTCATTTAATAATACAGCACATATTTAGAGCAGCTCCAGAAGGGCTCAATGCTGAGGATTGAGTCAGTGGTACAAATCTTTAGACACCAGTGAAATATCAATTCTTTATTCCAATTTTGATACTACAACAAAAGCTTCCAGCCTAATTAATGTGAATTTAAAACATTATTAAATACAGTAATAAAATAAGAACAAATATCAAATTACAAATAAATGCAATATAACAAAGAAAGGCTAGATGAAATAAACAGTGTTTTTAGAGTGTTTCAGGTAGATCTAACAGGTACAGAAATTTGAATAAAGTAATCAAATGTGAAAAAACATTGCATATTCTTTACTGTATAAATTAAATAGATGGATATTTTTGTAAAGTTTAAATATGTAGCCTATTTAGTCAAGAGCAGTGAATAATTTATTTGTCCTTTGTTTGATTAACATTAAAACACAGCATCAGGTTTATTAGACTGCTGCCCCTTTAAGACCGAACGCACGGACCCCATTTTAATATACTGGCGCTACGTTCACTTGAGATATAACCATGATATAACCGACTTTGTTTACTGGGATACTCGCCAAGACTGGCGTTTTCACATAATTTTGTGTGAATTCGTCCATACAAGCGCAAGACGTGAAAGACAATTCAATTCAATTTTCGGGGCACACGCTTTGGATGTTTGGGTTCATGGAAATTATTGACCTGCAAACGTCCTGTAATAATGTAGGCAACCACTCGTTATACATAAATCAGGTAACAGTTCATGTTTTACTCACATATACAATTTAGTTTTATTCCAAATAACACGTGCTGAGTGAACGATCAGCAATGAAGAGTATTCAACAGAAGTGCGCTCTCTCTCTCTCTCACACCACAGCTATATAGGCGTTACTATATTTCGTTTAATATTCCTCTAATAAGATACATTTACTTCATAGACAGACTGCTTTTTTATCCCCTCTGTTTATCCCCTCTGTTGTCAGTGTTTCTTTGTCTGAACACAAACACTGTACACACACGCTGCCTGGTATCGGTTGTTATCGGGGCATTTTTACGAGTACATGAGCTCAGTATCAGGCCGATATTGGTATCGGTATCGGTGCATCCCTACTTTTAACTGTTCTGTTTGCATGGAGTTTTTGACTTCATATGTTACATACACATGCTAATCTGCAACCTTCATTTTCATCATTCTAGGAACTGAAATAAAACGATATGCTGACACAAGGACATCGGCATTTAATTAACTGCTAATAAAAACGGGAAGCTAGTACAGAAATAGATTTAATCTGACAAACTTACCTAAGCTCTAAATAGAATTCAATTATGGTGATATGCATCTATTAGATTAATCTTTACTTTATTCTCTGTTATTTTGTTTCTAGCCATCATACCACTGAAAAATATTGACTAATTGGCTAATTTAAAGAAGCTCATTTAGGACGAAGTTTAATGTAGTTTTATCCAAAGTTGCCATCTGGTCCTCATTGAAGCATCAAACTATCTTAAATTATTAAAGGTCCCGGTTTTCCTGTGTTTTTGAAGCTTTGATTGTGTTTACAGTGTGCAATAAAACTTGTGTTTCTGTTTCGTGTGTAAAAAAACACAGTATTTTTCACAAAATTTACTTATCTGTATACCGCTGTTTTCACTGTCCTAAAAACGGGCTGATGACTTCCTTGTTCTATGAAGTCCCTCCTTCAGAAATACGTAATGAGTTCTGATTGTGCCAGCGGTTCCTGTGTTGTGATTCGACAGCAGTTTAGCACACGTTGCACGGAAAGGTCACGCCTCTTACCATAACGTGGAGATGCATGCGCTCAGTGTTATTGTAAACATGTCTATATAATATTACCTAATCAATTTGAGGCAAATTGACATGGCGACAAAAACACTATACAAACGCAACTTTTCCTCTTTTTGTGTATTCTTGTGGGCAGAGATTGGTCAAAAAACTGTTCTAGTGAAGTCATTAAAGCAGGAAGTAGAGGGATGTAGTCCAAACCGGCCGTTCGCTGTAGGCTTTGAAAGGGGACTTCTGTTAAATAAAATATCTCGCTTGGCATTGAACTTTGAGCTTTATAATTTTACAGGTATTATTTATGCTCTTACAGCAACATTACACACTAGCTAAAGTTTAAAAAATGGGATCACGAAGAACAGGACCTTTAATGTTGTCTTATTTAGCTTTTTTTTTTTTTTACTCTTTAAATGTCTCAATGGTTGGAGTTTAAACTGTCATTTCATAATATTCACTTTCCATCAAAATACAAAAAAGATACACATACTGCCTCAAGCCTGGTTAGTCAGGATTTCAGGTTTAATTAATGAGGCTTTATTAGACTCAATTTATAAAGAAAGAACTATGGAATATGAGCTGACATTATGTCATGCCATTTGAATCTGTCTGTCACGTATCAATAGCAGAGGAAATGACAGATAATCTTCACTGGCTCTTGAATTGGGACTGACACTGTGTCCCTCGGCTTGGTGCTGCTCTTTCATAATTAGATTCACACCGTTCATTTATTCATTATCCATTAATGTTCTGTTATCGTACATGGGGAAACACATAAACAAATTGATTTGTCTTCATTTTTAGAAATGAAATGCATCCAAACTGCAGAGCTCAATCTTCATTGTCCGTTCGACCGCTCAGTTGAGGGACAGTTTAGATCAGATTAACTTTCACTTGAGCTGCTGCTTCTGCCAAAGATGAGCCACTTCTCCCTCCTTTCCAAAAGTTCTTGTTACATGCACACTAACATATCAGTAAAGGAAAGTAACAACAAAATAATTATTTCTCTTCTCAGAATCTCTCACCCTTTTTACCTTAGTAAATACTCTCAAATGACTTGATATACCGATTTAAATTCAACATAATCAAGCACTAATACATGCCACATAGTTTATTTCATAGTCCAAAAAACTATGAAACTCTCTCTCTCTCTCTCTCTCTCTCTCTCTCTCTCTCTCTCTCTCTCTCTCTCTCTCTCTCTCTCTCTCTCTCTCTTTCTCTCTCTCTCTCTCTCTCTCTCTCTCTCTTTATCCTTACTTTTATCTGACGGAGAAGCTGATTGGTGCATTACTGTTCCTACTGACACTGATGGGAGAGATGCCAACACACACCCTTCACTGCTAACTTCTCCCCCTTTATCTGGTTATTAGGAAGGAGAGTTATAAAAAATGTTGTGTGGTTGAAGATTAAATTTGGAGTTCATTATGACATGTCTCTGTGTGTTTTTAGATTTCTGTCAGGTGGAGTTGCGTCTCTTGGCTCACTTGTCAGCTGACCCACAGTTACTGAGAATCTTTCAGAACCCTGAGGCAGACGCATTTACTATGCTGGCGGCCCAATGGTGGGTACACACACCATATACACACACAGTATGACTGTCACCATCCCAACACTTAGCCTATACAGAACAAATATTTGCTTTTATTTCTCTCATTTTGATCTGTACATATTTGTTTTTAGAGACACATATACACTAAAATGTTTGGGGTCAGTAAGACAAATTAATACTTTTACTTAAGGACTATCACAGAATCCTGAAAAAAATGTATCAACTTCAAACGTGTAAACATAAATATTAAGCAGTTTTCAGCATTAACAATAATTATAAGAAATGTTTCTTAAGCACCAAATCTGATGGATCATCATTGCCATCACAGGAATAAATTACATTTTAAAATATTAAAATAGAAACCAATTGTATTTAAACTGTAATACTATTTTACAATATTAAAGTTTTGAAGCAATCTATATACTGATGTCTTTTATATTTTAATGAAAAGTGCAAGGTAATTTTTAAAAATTGTGTTGATGCTAACAAATTAAAAGATATTAGTCCCAGAGAGTAAAGTAAAAAGTGTTTAAAGAATGCTAGATGTTCCATTTGTCACACACATGAAGGGTAATAAACAGGCTGTCAAGAGGGCAAAGAGTCCTGCTGTACCAGTCTGTGTTATTCACCCTGCGGCTGAGTGCAGTGAACCAGACAGAGAGGCAATCGAGAGAGATGAGAGATGATCAGTCTGATGCTCACATCTTCACAGTTACCATAGCACACGGAGACAGGCCTGTCAAGACAAAGTGTGATGTGATTGCTGACATGAGCCCAGTATGTGTGTGAGGATGGATTCGTGCCCCCACTCTGTAACTTATTTTCTAATGACCCCAGATCGCCCCAGTATTTCGGTTAGCATGTTCCTTCTTTTATGTTTGTGTGTTGCTTACCACAAAAAGCCAAGATTGTGATATTATAAAGTCTAAGTGCTGACCTAACACTAGCCGCTGCTCTAATGCAGTAAGACATCTGCTGGCATCCTCTGATTCCCTGTCACAAACACTGATGCCTCCAGCATACCAGCACTACTGGCACTTTCATTACATAAATGTCTATGTCTCTGTCTTTAGGAAGGGTGTGAGCGAGGACACATTGAGTTTGGAGGACAGAGAGCATGCCAAGCGTATCGTCTACTCTGTGGTTTATGGAGCTGGTGAGAACTATGTTACCCATAATGCATGCACGCCGTCCCTTCAATCTAAAGCAATAACAGAACATTTCAGTATTCATCATTTATTTTACATTGCAACTCTAGCCTTAAAAAGCGCTGTAAGCAATTTGTTTTTCTGCTAACTTTGACCACGCAACCTTCTCTCCAGTGGCTGTTGCAAGCAGTCTTGTGAAGTCCTGCGTGCTGCCATCTTTGCTCATGACGACTTCCTTGAGCTGTAAATACCATGTTACTAATTACTGTTGAGCTAGAAGAAAACAACACCCAGACAGCACTGAAAGAACGTGCACAGTCCCAAGTTATAGTAAAACAAAAATACTTATCTGTATTTGAATATCATAGGCAAAGCAGAGATACATACATTTATTTTTTTAAATGAAAGAGATAGACATTTATACGGATAGATAACAACGTAGAGAAAAGTTGTGACCTAAACTGCAGGGCTTTGCTCTATAAGTCAAGTGCAGAGAGCTTATTGTTCATAGTGGTTGCTAGCAGAGATCAGAGAATATGGCTTCCATGACTACAACCTTAGAAGAATCTTATTATGTGTGTGTGGAGGAGAGAGAGGGACTAAAGGAGGGTGTTACTGTTCTACTTTACTTTAACTGGGTCAGCTTGAACCTATCTCTGCTTTTTTTTTTTTCTCATTTATATTTTTCAGTCCAGCGTCTCACAAGTGGCTCACTAAAAAGTGTTTGTGAGCATTAAGTTGCTGAATAAGACATTTATTGCACTCTTACAAAGACACAAAGCTTGATACGACAGAGCGAAAGTAAAACTGAGAAATAGAGGCAGCAAGAGGAAGGCAATATTGAGTGACAGTGCTGGTAGAAGAGAGGTGAGAGCGCCACAGTGTCGGCATATGTTGATAATCTTGTAGAAAGCGATGGATTGCCATGGTTACAGAATACTAAAAGGAGGTTTAGCATGGAAGATAATCAAAAACAAACACGCACACACACTCATAGGTGAGGGGGAGGGGTGGACACACACACAATTGGGTCAGACTATAAGAGGCTAACTATTAAGTATCCCAGAGAGAAGGATGATTTAGAGGTGGAGAGATTGGAGTAATTAGGCAAAAGGAGGAGCACCAGAGAGCAAATGATCTCAACCAGTGAGAATGCAGACACACACTCTTCATCTCTTCTACGTACCTCTTGCCATCTTCATCTCCCTGCTCACATGCTTGATATATTCACTCTCCATTTCGGTCTATAAATAATCTCAATTACAGGCAGACAGAAGGTCAGGTGAAAATGAGCCTGAGTCTCGCTTGTATATGAACTCTGTCCTATGTTATTCAACAGGTCACTTTGCCTAAAGCAAGTCGCATGTCATGCGGCTAGTTGTTACTGTAGTTGGACTGATGACAAATTCTTTGTATTTTGATTGGTTGGAGTAATGCAAGTAGCTACCCTATATCTGATGCTACAGTGTTTCTTAGGTATTTATTAGTGCTGCTTTCTAAGCATCACTGTTATTAACAACACTATAATTACGGTTAGAGATCTGAACCAACCATTAGACCTTAGTATTGAACTATGGCACACAGCTTACTTGTGCTGTGGACATGATAATGTGGCATAATGAAGAAAGGTGTGCTGATGATGACGTAGATTTTTTGCCTGATGGATAATAAGATGGGTATAAAAAAAACTAGACTCACCACTGCTGTTCAAAAGTTTGGGGTCAGTAAGATCTGACTTTGGAAGTCAATTTTGCTCATCAATTCTGCATTTATTTGATTAAAAACGGGAAAAAACAGTCCTATTGTAAAATATTAATGCACTTTTAAATAACTTGTCTATTTTTATATATTTAGAAAATTAATTTAGTACTGTGATGGCAAAGCTGAATTTTTTGCATCATTCAGTGTCACATGATCCTTCAGAAATTATTCTGATATGCTGATTTGGTGCTCAAGCAACATTTCTGATTATTGTTTTCAGAAATATTTATTATTTTTGTGGAAACAGTGATGCATTCTTTCAGGATTCTTTGATGAATAGAAAGTTTAAAAGAACTATTTATTTGAATAAGAAATCTTTTGTAACACTATGTATTTTTTTCTTTTCAATACAACATGTCCTTGCTAAATAAAAGTATTACTTTTTTTTTTTTTTTATCTTAATGACCCCAAACTTTTGAACTGGCAGTGTACATGTTATATTACATATTACACAATATCAGAAGTTATAGTTAGTGGTCAAACTTACTTCTCATGTTTTTGTCACATTTGTGGTCATGGTAGTTGTTGCCATAGCAACATTAGGAGAATGGGTTTAGCCCTTTTCTCACTAATAATTCTGTGCCTCGCCTCATTTTGTCTTTTTTTGTCTCACCTTGAACTGTTTTAAGCTTGGAATATTTCTGGTCTCATGCTGTTGTCCTCTGACTCTTCCTCTTTCACGCACACACCAATGCACACAGGAAGAGAGCGGTTATCTAGTATTCTGGGTGTGAGTGCAGAGGAGGCCAGTTGTTTTCAGGACTCTTTCCTACAGACCTACAGAGAGGTGCCGGCCTTCATCCAGCACATCATCCAGCGCTGCCACGAACACGGTGTGTGTGATAAATGGAGAGTAGAAACTAGCAGCTGACGCTCACTTACAAAACTCACTGTGTTTAGAGCTGCTGTTAGGACACACTTTTACTGATATTACACATCTTGGTTTTTACACCACTGTGTGAACTTCACACAAAGTCGCTCACACTCATTCTTTCACTTCTCTTACTGCATCTCACAGTTACCGGTACATTTGCTGCTGCCATTTATATTCTATCTACGTTCTCCTCAGTGTTGCTTAAAAAGATCCAGAATGCAGGTTACTGGCTATATTTACTATTATCAAATTTGGAATTGAAATTCAGTTTGGTGTGCTGTATTGGCATGAGAAATCATAATACATTGTATGCCAATGCAGAATAGAGAAAAATGCAAGGCAGTTTAGTAGAAGTAAGCTAGCATAATAATAGTTAAGTCTGAATGATTCAAAGCTAAAAAATAATGAAAAGATAGTATAGTAATGGCATATATAAGCTTGGGAAGAGAAAAACAGTGTTAGATTTGAAGGTACATCTTCGTCAGGTATTATCAGATTGAGTCTGATAAACAGAGTTATCTTACTACTGTGATTTACAGTGCTTTGTGTTTTGTTGTGGAAATTTATCAATATTCAAACCTGGATGAAGGAGACAAAGTCGATTCTCAAAAGATTAAACAAAGTATTTTATTTCTTGCAAGAAATAAGACGTTCAACATACAGACAGCGTCTGATATGAGAAGGTCTATGGCATTCTCACACAGAGAGCATCTGACATGAGAAGGCGAAGGCTAGTCCCTTTCGCCAAGGTTATATACCCTAACACACCCTGCGTAAAAAAATCCTTTGTTACCTTAAATGGAGATGTCTTAGCTCATTAGCTCATGTCCAACCCAAATTCTAACTGGTCTGAGCAACGTCATGTCTGCAAAAGATTCCTGTTGTTTGCTGCTGCTCTTGTTCACACATCTTGTCTATCTTTAGTTCGATCAAAGCTGCACACACACACATAGTCTTCACATTTGGAGTACAAAGGTCACTTGCTACTTAGTTCTTCTTAGAACATATTGTTCCTGCAAGCCTTGTTCTAACTCATACATTTATAAAAACTTAGTTTTATCTCTTTAATAATGTGCCTTTGATTATATTCTTTTAAATGCTTATGAGTAAAAATGAATCTTCATCGTTAATAAAAGTTGTACCCATACAAAAGCAAAAGAAACACATCTAAATGTAAAATTTCCATAACAATCCCCCATATGTTCATTCAAAGAACATACACACAATTTTACATTTACTCTTCCATAATCATAGTAATTCACAACAGGTACATTTTTCCATGGTTACTTAATTTCCTAGTCAAACTCATGTTCGCTCTTGTTCTCATAATCCTCATCATCATCAGCCACTGACACATTAACTTCACCTCTGGTGCTCTACTTATCACTGTTGTGTATTCCCCTGGACTCATTCTCACCATTGTGGCAGTCACTGCCTTAGCAGTGATTCTAGAAATACAATTCATTAAACATGGAATCATCAAAAGAAAAATCAAAATCAAAATTAAACATCCGCTTGGCATAATGGTACTTATTAACTATTTCGTCCACCCCTGCAGGCCCAAGAACCAATTATCTAGTGAAGATTGCATTTCATCTGGAGTGGCTATGGCCATTTTCATGTGTTCTATTATGTCTGATACTTTTTGATAGACGTCAGTCAAATTAAAACAAGAGGTTCCTAACATTTTGCATATTTTCAAATAAACCTCCTACATCTAAAAGTCCTGGATAACAGCACCCCATCCATTTCTTAGGAAGGGTGTGCACATACTGTTCAAGCTGTTGTCTCTCCGAGACATTTGTCGTCACCTGGACATGTGATATTTGTACCATTAGATGTTATACATTTGTTATTATTCATGATTATCGTGGTTTTACAGTGTGCTGTACCAGCCATTATTGCCCCTTGTTGGGTCCCTAATTTACATAAACATACGTCGCCTAATTGCGGTTTCACTGCCCATACATTGTCAAAGTCTCTAGTGCTGTGTTCTGATGGGTTCTGACTTTTGACTTTCCTTGGAGATAATTTGATTTCTATAGAATTTTCACATTCAGTAATTTCTACATAGTACATGGAATTAACCCTATTAATTCTCCTAAATTTTCAGTGATTTCTTCTAATTCCAAAAACTCTGGCATCACTCTAATATTCTAATTTAATCACCCTGAAGTGAGACATACCCCGCCTTGGTCAATAGACCCTCTCTGATAGCATCCTGATTACCTCCGTACACATATTGCCCTTGACATGGATCCTTACAAAAATACATGGTCTTACCCCATTTTCCCTTTGTCATTTTCACCTCTATATGCTATCATCTCGTGCTAGGCTTACAGCCACACTAATTAAGAGGATAAGATTTAGTGACCTATTGCCACACATTACAACCTTGTCAGGCGAGAAAATGTTCTTGTTTGGACGATATCAGTCCCGTTTCTCGATGTATTTTTGGTCTCAGGGCAGGTCTAGTTGATATGATCAGACAGGTTATTTCAATGCCCACGCCGTTAAAGTTCCACAAAGTCCTTGATACAGTCCTGACCACTCCTGAAATTGCACAATCGTCTCTTACTATTGATTCGTCTGCTCTCCAGTGACGGTGGTTTTCAAATTGGTAACCTACGGGATGACACGTCTCTGGTTAGTCTGATCTCTGTTTGGCACTCGTTAGCTTTGAGTGGGATTCTTCTTCCGTTGCAGCTAGCCGCATGAGCTGATGCTTCTCGACTTTCACCGCATTTTGAGTTGTCAGCAAAACCTGGAATGGTCCCTGTCACCTTTTCGCCTTCCAATGCTTTCGTCTCAGATCCTTTATCAACACGAACTCTCCTCGGAAGCTGTGCAGGGCCGTCTCAGCTGGCTCTGGAACTGCTGCCTGGACCTGTTTTGAGATATCACAGAACACCTTATCCAGCTCAACACAATATTGCAACATGTCATGCTCACAAATAGTGGTGTCAGGCAATGTTCGAGGATTTCGTGCCTCCCAGTCCATCTGAGGTGGGCGAGCAAACAGAATCTCAAATGATGAGAGCTGTGCGCGTCCCCTCTTTCTCATTCTCATGTAAGTTAGCTCCTCCCGCTTCCGGATGTACCCAGGAATGCTTCAACTTCTGAAATTGCACTGTTTACAAAATGTGAACCATTGTCACTTAATAATTTTTCAGGATTTGAAATTCCCATGGTGGGATAATTTCTTGTAGGAATAGTTTTGCCATTCCTTTTTTAATCTGCCTTTGTTGTTGGCATGGCTTCTACCCATTCTGAAAACATGTCGACTGCCACTATGCAGTATCTCTTTTTGTCAGATTTTGATAATTCAATATAATCGAGCATTACATTTGAGAATGGTCTCTGCGGCCTGGGATGCCCCCCTGTCTCATTGCCTGACCCCTCCCCACATTGATTTAATACCACAAATCAAACATCTGCTGCAAAAATCTGCTGCCACTGTGGGAAAAACTTTGGTAAATCAGTTATTTTGCATAATAGTAAACATCTCCATTTGTTTCTGGGGCCCCATTGTCCATTTTTTATATTCACGGCCTGCCTTCTTCCATTTCTCTTTATCATAGGCAGAAGCGTTGTTGTTGTTGCATCGCTTCTGTCACCTAGTTCCTCATTCAGCCGTATTGCTATGGTTATCTGAACAGGAAGTCGAGCTACAGCCTTCGCTGCTAAACTCTGACACCCTGTTTTCTTTAGAAACGTCATCACTACCCGAAGTATGAGCCTGGCACTTACAAACTGCCACTTCCTTTTTAGTGGATACTGCATTTTATTTTTGGTCTATAGTCGGATTTGGTCTTTATTTTAATCGGCTCACAATCTGCAATCAGACATCATTTTTTATCAGTAGCCCATAAACATTTTGGAAACTCTCTCCAACCCGTCTGTTATGACAGGGAGTTGTGTTAAACTCAGTCTGTTCAGTTTCACTTCCTCATCCAACACTGTGACTGCTCTCAAACCTCTCAGTGTTTTCATGACATGGCTATTTTTGGTACCTTCATTTTGGCAGATCATTCTTTTTTTTTTTTGATCTATTATGACCCAGTCGGTCAGTTCATGGCACCTGGCCATGAAGGGACCCGCGTCACGCCATTCAGCCTTCACTGGTTTGGCCAGCGATATGAGGCTTGTGCATTTTCCATGTCATAAAACACTGTCTGTTTGTCAGTCAATTTCACATTCAAAACACCATTGGTCAGTCCAATACACATAGTCAGTCGTCACAATTTCTATGTCAACATTAAATCATTGCTGCGCATATTCATCATCATGATCAGTGCTTACATGAGAAGTGCAATGTAAATCTGAGTCTCTCATAGATTCAGAAGATGGCAACACTCTGTCATGAGCCGCTTTGTGGTCAGACATGTGTCAGAAATTTGCCATTCATATACAAACAGAGAAAAATCCTCTGTGCTTTCAGTTTCATGCGTCATTCTCATGTCAGCTGATAAGCCCTGATCACCACAGTAAACAAAAAAACACCCTACTTACAAAGTAAATCCCTTCGCATTAAATTCACTGGGCATAACTTAGTAATTAAAAAACAATGCTTAATTTTTTATTCTATTTTTCCCCTTCAATTGAACACTCAAGGGTTTTCGAATATGGTTCTATGGCCACATGACCAGTTGCACCTCTGTAAGAAGTCGTCTTACCAGAGAGTGGAATTGGTTTTTCAAACTCTGTGGCTTTAATTACAAAATTGGAAGCTCCCGTGTCAAAGCAGAAATAGCAAAGATGCGTCATTAACATTCATTTCTATCAAGGGTAAAGAAATATGAGTCTTATAGAAAACCCTAGCAAGCAAGTCTTCATTGCATAGAGCATAATCAGAAAATAAAGGTAAATTATACTCATCTGCTGGAGAGACAGGAACCCCGTCGCTCACCCCCTTCTCCTTTCAATCCGCCTGACCCCCGCCTTCACCGTGTGGGCACTCATCCCGCCAATGTCCTTTACGTCTGCAGTTAAAGCATATGTCCGAATCATTTTGTCCTCGTCTCATTTGTGGAAAGCTTCGTCCTCTTCCACGACCACGTCCTCTCCTCTTCCTCTGCCATTGCCTCTCTGGTTCATTTGGTGATGGTTGGAGTTGTTGTTGCCCATATACACACCTTGCATTGTCACCAGGGCCAACATGAGGTCTTTGTCTTTCTTGGCTGTGTTGATTTTCCGCTGCACTTTCATGATGTCTTGCGTGTTGTCTCATTTCTACTGTGGAGGCCAGTTGCCATCCGACACAGCTCTTTTGAATTGCTTTTGAACTATCACTGTCCAATCCATCCAAGAACAAAGTCTTTACTTTCATTTTCTGGAGGGTTGCAGAGTGGTGGCATGGTTCTTTGTGTGGTGCGTTAGGAACTGCTTGACCCCGTCCTTCTGCGGCGGCTGGAATCTGGTTAGGATTGCGAGGAGTTGGAAGATGAGCCGGATGCGTCCTGTCCTCCTCTCTTATTCTCACAAAACAAAAACAAAACAAAACAAAAATCGCCATAATAGGGAGAAGAAGAAACAATGTCAGATCCGTCATTTTCAAGATTGCTATGTGTCTTGTCTTTCTTCTTGACAACGTGAGTCGACCAATTTGCTTTAGTCTAGTCAAATGTGACACACTTAAACCCCCATTAACCCATATTGCATTTTGCATGAACCCTTCGAGAAATCAACATGTTCTTCATCTTTCCTTTTTGAATTTTCATTACCCATTTTTACTTTTACAATTTTGTTTGTTCAATTTCCCTATATTAATTAATTTTGTTTTGTTAATTTATATTTGCGTATTTTTATTCTTTTATTACTTTATATTTACCTATCAATTTTCCTCGCGCAGTCACCCACGCTCTCCTCTACGTATTAAATTTTCCCTGGCGCAGCCACCCCACGCCTTGCCTTCATCCGTCGATGCAGGTCTTTCAAAATTGCCTAAATTCGTCAATGTAGGTCTTTCCCAGACAACATATGTCTGGTGTTTTGGGAATTTACTAGGCTTATCCCAAAACGTGACTCTTTTAGGCGAAACTTTAATACGCTTTGTGGTCTTATCCCGGACCTGTTTGGGAACTTGCTATCAGGTCTATCCCAAACGTGACTCTTTAGGAAAAAATATTCAATACGCAAATATCAATCAACAAAATTTGTCTTATTTGTTACATAAGAAATTTCCTCTCACCGTCTTGTGAGTCTCACTGTCTGTGAGTTCTTTAATTGCGTCCACCTAGGTCGTCGTGAGGAGTTGAACAATTCTCTTTCCTCAAGGTTGAGGATATTGAGCCGTAGAGTGTTCTCTCGGGATGGCCAGTCAACTGTTCCCCTCACGACGATCATCGGTTTTGCAATCGCATCCTCGTCGCCATTTGTTGTGGAAATTTATCAATATTCAAACCTGGATGAAGGAGACAAAGTCGATTCTCAAAAGATTAAACAAAGTATTTTATTTCTTGCAAGAAATAAGACGTTCAACATACAGACAGCGTCTGATATGAGAAGGTCTATGGCATTCTCACACAGAGAGCATCTGACATGAGAAGGCGAAGGCTAGTCCCTTTCGCCAAGGTTATATACCCTAACACACCCTGCGTAAAAAAATCCTTTGTTACCTTAAATGGAGATGTCTTAGCTCATTAGCTCATGTCCAACCCAAATTCTAACTGGTCTGAGCAACGTCATGTCTGCAAAAGATTCCTGTTGTTTGCTGCTGCTCTTGTTCACACATCTTGTCTATCTTTAGTTCGATCAAAGCTGCACACACACACATAGTCTTCACATTTGGAGTACAAAGGTCACTTGCTACTTAGTTCTTCTTAGAACATATTGTTCCTGCAAGCCTTGTTCTAACTCATACATTTATAAAAACTTAGTTTTATCTCTTTAATAATGTGCCTTTGATTATATTCTTTTAAATGCTTATGAGTAAAAATGAATCTTCATCGTTAATAAAAGTTGTACCCATACAAAAGCAAAAGAAACACATCTAAATGTAAAATTTCCATAACAGTTTACTTTGTATAAACTGGTTAGTAGTAACAACTATTGGGTATATTTTAACTGGCAATGGAGTGGTAAATGATTGTCTTTGAAAGAAATCTTGTCCATGTCAGCTGAAATTTAAAGGAGACTTGAAATTTTATGGGAACTAAGAGAGAAAGCATTCCCTCTTACCAATGAACAATTGCTGAGACTTTGACAGTACCTTTGCTATCAAACATTTAATAGATTTCCCTGTATTGTATTCAATCAGAAAATCAGTCAGAATCAATCCAAAAAATATATATTTATCGTCAGTTCCTGTTCTAATAGCTGATGGTCTTGTTTAGTGCATTCTGTAAATTCACATATAGGTTATAAAATGAGTGAAGTGTTCAGAGTTACTCATCAAACAGGCATCTCAGAATGTGAAACTGACGGTCCAGGACTGCAAGTTCCAGCCAGGGTGCTCATTACACGATCAATACTGGAGGTATTGACATGCCTGAACAGCAACAAAACACCTGCTATCATTTTGCTGGGAAATTTATCAGGTTTTGAGAGGGAGGAAAGATATTCAAGAAAATGAAATTGAGAAGGGCTTTAAAGCCTGAGCTTTCTCTCTCAGTAATCTGTTCTAGAACAGGGTGTTCCAGTAGGAGTCTGATAGTGTCTAATCTTTTGTTCAGGGAGACTTTGTGCTGTCTTTTGATTTGGAGAGTTGATTTTATGTAGTTTAATGTAAAAGAGACAAGACTGATACAGGATCTTTCTCAGAGGTAAAAAAAAGTAGAATTACTTCTTACCTGCTGATGCATGCTTTGATGGAGGGCCTGAACTACAGTGACCCCAAAAGGTATTTGGAAACTTAATGGGATAGTTCATCCAAAACGTATTATGTAATCATTTACTCACACCCATGTTATTCCAAACCTGTTTATTTATTTATGTGAAAGAAGAGGAATTTTGAGGAATTAAAAAAGTATATATTGTCCATATGATGGAAGTTATTGGTTACCAAAATAGTTTGGTTACCAACCTTATTCAAAATATATATTTTTTGTGTCTCGCACGATGACAGTATTTTAATTCTAAGCGGATTGTCCCTAAAGCTACACCAAACCGTATGCGTGTTATTTCATGAACAAAATATAAAATTTAATGACATTTATTTTCAAAGAAATATAACACAAACTCACTTATGATGCAATAACTTTTACAAAAAGAGGTTTGGACAATTTCTGCTTGTCAAATAGTATGGTAGTTAATCTGACCTGCTAGGACACCTGCCTGAATTATCCCTTTAAGTGTCCAAATATATGTGGTCACTATGTTATTTCAGTACACAAACTTTGAAATGTGACATGCACGGGTGATGACTTACTGCCATACACTTCGATGAGGATACGCCAGACAAACATTTGACAAAACACACAGAAACTACACGTGCTCATAATCCTCAATAGCAGAAGAACACAGTAGCACATTCCAGTGATGTGTCATTAGTGTTTTCAGTACATATGATGCGCCCACTCTGAGCCACACACATTCCTGAACAGTGTGACACATATACATGCAGTGGTCTCTCTTTGTGTCCCATAACTCCTGGCGTCTCTGTGCTTCTGGGAAAAAGATTTTTCCAAATGAGTCCACCAGCTGACCTCACTCTTTTCCGTCAGGGGTTTATGCGTAAAGCTTGACCTATTGTCTGCCTTACCCCGGAATGCACTGGCATGAGTGATTCGTAAAGAGTCTGTGTGAATGAGTGACTGAGTATAATAAGGTTGAAAGTGTGTATAAGTTGCTGTGAATGTTCTTTCTTATTGATGCCTTAGGATTTGTGAAGTCCATAATGGGAAGGCGCCGTTCCCTCCCTCACATTCACTCTGCTGATTGGAGCCTTCGAAACCAAGCAGAGAGACAGGCCGTCAACTTTGTACTACAGGGTATTGTGTGTTTCTACTTGTGTTTGTAATGTGTGTGGCATTTGTGATAGTCACAATGACTGTGTGTGACCCTTTAGGCTCAGCTGCAGACCTAGCCAAAATGGCCATGATCAAAATCTGCTCTCAAGTGTCTTCAGCCTCTTACACTGCCAGGTACATCCATCCAGTTTTCCACTCCCTCTCTTAAAACCCATGTGTATCTTATTACTACATTTTGTATTTGGGAAATGTGGTAACATTTTACATTAAGGTTCAATTAGTTAAAGGGATTGTTCCCCCTAAAAACTGCCATCATTTACTCACCATGTTGTTCCAGACCTGTATGACTCTCTTCTCTGGAACATAAAAGAAGATACTTTGAAGAATGTTGGTAACCAAACTGCTTTGGTGACCACTGACCTCCGTTGTGTGAATGAATAAACACTGAGAAATGCTGCTTCTTTTATCTTCCACAGAAGAAAGTCAGTCATACAGGTTTAGAAAGACATGTAGTCATGTCAATAATGGCAGAATTTTCTATTTTTTTGTGAACTATCCCTTAAATGCATTAGGCATCATTCATTAACAATGAACCGTACTTTTGCAGCATTTATTAGTCTAGGTTTATGCTAATTTCGGCATGCTAATACATTTTTAAAATTACAAGTTTATGAATTATATATTTTTTTTTATTATTTCTTCTCCACAGATATCTTTACTTTCTCTTTCTGCATATCCCTTGATTTTCTTTCTCTTTCTCTCTTAGCCTATCTGTGTGAATCGCTCAACTTGCAGTGCAGCTCTATATTACAGTCATTTATCTTTGTTAGCATCTCTCTATCCCTCCCTCTTCATTCTATCTCCTCACCCCTCCTTCCAAGTCTCTTTCGATTCCTTTCAGTGAGTATTAGGAGATATGTCTGCTGTAGATGGCATCCAGACCAATGTAGAGCAATAAGATTACTGAACCTTTTAATGTAATATTGGCGTCACATTCCAGAAACTAAACGCATCATGGTTTTGTGGTCATGGTCTGGTCATTATAGCCCCACGTTAAGATTGATAGTTCTGTTCTAGTTTCTGTGTGTCTTGATCTTTTTAGGCTGGTGGCTCAAATCCATGATGAGCTGCTGTTTGAAGTGGAGATCTCACAATTGGAACAGTTTGCTGGTGAGGGAAACCTCACATGTCCTGTTATATGAACATGAAAGGAATATTCTGGGTGAAATACAAGTTAATTTCAACTCGTTTTGAGTAAATTATCTCTGAATTATTTTCTGTGGTAATCAGTCTTATTTTAACATTATATCTATACTATACTATTCTATAATTTTTATTAATCATTTTTTTTAAAGCTTTTTTAAATGTTTATATTTTAATTTAATTTGTAGTTTATTACGGTATGTGCTTTTGTTAGTTTTACTAGATCCCCGAAACGCAATCAGTTAGTTTAACACAAATGTTTTAATAATTTTAGTTTACTCTAATTGACATTAATCTGCAAATGCTGTCAAAAGGAGCATAACTAGTATTTTAGTAAAAAAAAGCTTTACTAGTATTTTACCCAGAATATTAGTTTAGAGACAAAAAGTGATTTCTATTCAAAATTGTGAATCTTATGTTGGTGAACAGAGCTGGTGAAGAAGACCATGGAATCTCTTCAGCACATTGCAGATTTGGAAGTGAATATCTCTGTAAGTGAATATCCACACATCTATATTTAAAAGATAATAATTTATCTTAGTATGAAGACGAGCTTCTGGATGTTCTCTACCATGCTGTGATATATTCAGAGTCTTCCTTGTTGCTTCAGAAGCATTTTATTGCTCTAATAGAAGCCTTAATCATATCAGACAGACTATCAAACAGATTTGTCCACTACAAAGGCGATTTGCTGTGTCACAGCGTTTGATTGGTAACCTAATTAAGCTGAATTACATTTCCAGATGGCCATCCATCCTACTGCCTGGCTTTAATTTACTATAAAACTAAACGATGCAGCAGATGTGGGTCAAAAGATATAGAGGATCTAGTGATGGCAGTTCATTTTTTTCTATTCTCAGGTGCCCCTCAAAGTCTCACTGTGCACAGGACAGTCATGGGGCTCAATGTGCGAGATGAACCTCCCCTGCACCACTACAGCTACTTCTGTCTGAGTCTCCTGCTCTTCCTCGCCATCCCGTTACTATGGTAACCGAGCAGCTGCAGTTCCCAATTCTTGTTTCTCGCTGATGTATCCGAGGGCAACGGTAGGAGCAGGCTGGATCGTACCAGTTTCTGTTTTGGGGGGCTTCCCTTCATTCATTTTTAGCCTTCCACTGTTCTTCTGTTCTTCTTCTCTCCGTTCAGAGGCTTCGATCTCTTTGCATTGGAATAGAAGTAGCTAATAAATCTTTGTTCTTTGTTCATTTTCAATGTTTCTGCATCTTATATTCAATATATCTGTCAACTCACATATTCAGTGAATAAATAAATATGAGCCTCTGTCCAGAACGGGCTTAATTTCAGCTGTATTACTGGCAATGCTATCTGTATCTCAGCTGCTATGATGGAACGTCTGTCTCCTGATGAATATTAATAAATTCAGTCCTCATTTAGTGAGTCTCGCTCACTTCATTTTAAACCTGTTAATCTTATCTCTTCCGTTTCCATGGCACCTCACAACTCGTTTAGCAGCACCCACTGGCCTTTCTCACGTGTACACAGTCCACACACACACACACTGACCAAGATTTTCAGTGTCCGTCTGTGGCGTCAGATCTTGTGCCCCTTCGTAATGCCCCCTATCAATACAAACACACCCTTGAAAAATGTTCCAGTCTTTGTGCTTGTTGCTGTTGTGTTTTTAAAGACTATAAGTTACCCTCTCTGAATGTCATATCACTGAAAGTCTGTCTTAAAGGTCTGGCACTGAGAGTAGATACATTTTACCATGCTAGGTCACGATCTGTTTGTTCTTTCTCAAAGTCATTAATTAATGCTTAGTACTCACTGAGAATTGGCATAGAATATCCTTTTGAATGTGTAATGGGGGTCAATAATGAGATCATGTTTTGCACAAATAATTTGAGCCTTGCATGTTACTTATGACTATGAACTGTTTTATGGCTTTTTTGGGGGGCACATTTTTCATTTGCTGAAATCACTGCTTTAAGAGGTATATAATGTTGCCCTTATTTAACCAGACTTTGTAATTTTTTATGTACATTTGTACACGTGTATGCATGCAACTTCAGACACATGTGACAAGCTTTATGCATCATTCCTTTAATTGATACAGTATGTACATCCTTTTCTTTCATAAATCAGGAAAACTTTTCTTTACATCTTTACAAAGTTCCTGTGTATCGAGGAAATGAAAGAAAAAGAGAAAAGGTGGGAACGTAAACAGCAGTTTAAAAAAAAAATCCAAAGGAAACCCAGGCAGTACAATGATTTCAGACTCAAAGAACCAGGTGATCACTGCGACCAAACAGGTGAAGCAAGGTCAGATTTACCATGCTGCAAAACTAAAACCTCCCGTTTCTTTCCCCAAACTCCATTCTGCCCATTATCATACTAAAACCAGCCCCATTTTGTTGCTACTGACCCGCCCCATGTATGGCTGCATATCATTTCCCTGCTGTGCTTTGTATGGGCTTGTTTCTATAGTAACAGGCAGCCAATGACTGAAATGTGTTTAACACACTGACAAAATGGGGCAACTAAGGTCAACTCTTACCAGAAACTGTAAACATGAGCATTTCTAAAGCAAAGAAAAATGTGTTACTCCCAACTTGAGAAATTGTTTTAGTGCCATACATTTCCAAAGTGATTTACCAATAAATTTGCCATCATTTTAAATAATTAGTAACCTGCCGGCACTTTGCAATGCTTCTAAGGGCTCCTAATAAGTGCTAAGAGAATGCAGGGACTCTGAAAGTTGCTTTTGCTTCTCTGACTGGCACAAATGTAAGCAGATTGTATAGTTAGAAATTGTCTCAGTTTGCAGTTGTTTCCCAAAGTGTGTTGTTGTTTTTGTAAACGTCTTAATTATTTTCATATAGTTTCTGTTACAAAACGATCAGAAAATGTCCTCAAATGCTATTTACAGTAAATTACACTTTACAGCTTTACATATATTAAAATGTTAATAAAAAAGGTTAAATTGTTTTCAAGAAAAATCATAAAGCTTTGTTAATATGAACCTGTGCGTATTGTGCCACTTGTTAAACTGGCTGTCTGGTGATTGCCGTCACAGATTGTTGGAAACTGCACTCCTCGTGAATCAGGAGACAGTGGATTTTTAAGACCAACCAATTGTGTTCAGAGCTTGACGTAACTTTCAGAGGCCCATGACATCACTCGGTCACAAAGGTTTCTCGCTTATTTGTGTGGGCTTCGTATCAGTACAACATAAAAATCCACCATTAACTGAAGAATTCAAGATGCAAGTAAACATGTTAGTTGTAATTAGAATTAAGGAAATATAATTTAAAAAAATGAGAATATAAAAAAAGAAAATTCACATTCACACTTTGTCAGGCCTTGGCTTGCCCATGGTGATGTTGCTGTGCCATTACTAATAACGTCTTAGTGACTGTCACCAGTAAAGTATGAGGGATTGAACATCAATGCAGCATTTGAACATTTATATAATCTCATGGATCGTGTTCTTGTTATGTTTGTTTTTTCCCAACTGTGATACTTTGCATTATTGCTTTATAAAATGGCACATAGGCTTGATTTCCAAATGAATTCTACAAAGATGAGTTTATCTTAAAGACAAATGGAAAAATAAGGAAATACAGCAAACATCTCAACTTTGGCAAATGCAACTTTTTAAGAAATACTGTTGATACATTGTAGTGAATCATAGATAAGCACATGAGACAAACCCTTCTTTTTTTTAAATCAACACAAAAAAAAAATCAGAAAGTCGTGCTACAAGTGGCACTATTTCCTTAGCACTTAAAGTCACAATACAGTAAGTGAGTGCTTTCAACCCCAAAAAAAATGAAAGGAGAAGGAAGCAGCTCCACATTTTGGTGTCTTGGCTTGTTCCATGCTTCACCTCAAGGGTGATATTGATGCTGCAAGACCATCTACCATCGTGAATCTTCTCTGACTCCCTTCTCCTCTGTTAAGTGAGACATTCTTAGCAGCCATCTTATTCATGCAGGTTACTGTTAATCTGAATGCCTTATCATCAACTGTTCTTTCTAACACTAATGTATAAGAATGCACTTTATTTCTGTGTAGTTGTTTTTTGAGACTTGGGTGTAAAACACCAGCTTTTTTCTTGCGTAACTTAACTTGGCCGCTGTCTTGAGCACTGCTCCAACTTTCAGAGACATTCACCAGCCAATCGAGTCACCAGTCTAAACCCACATAGGACACTAACTGTACTGTATATATAAATCCAATTGAATTGAGCCGTTAGCATGTGCAAACGTTTTAGCATGTGCAAAACCAGTGGCATGATCAGGAACTGGTCAACATGTTAGTTAAACACAAGTAGTCACACAATCATGGTGTTCTTGCACTTGCTTGCAATTTTAGCATTACAATAAGGCTCTCTTAAATCTGGCAACAATACATGCACCTTATAGATAAAATTCCCAATCCCATGCTAACTGCATTCGGAATAATAAGTTAAGGATTTTCAAGGCAGTTGCTCTACAGTTGAATAACACTCATACTCAAAATACCTCAATTACATCAAACACTGTTCAAATCTGGATCTTCAAAATACATAATACATTGCTGATTGCCGTGTACATTCAAATCTGCCAGCTCTCTGGTTAATCACTTGTATGTTGATCTGGTACTGATTTCTAAATGTGGGATTGACCTTCATGCTCCTTGTATAATTTCATACTGCATTACATTTGTGTTTGATCGTTTTGGCAATTGTTTCACAAGATATCAGGTTAATGTGATCTGTAGCCTGTTTGCTTTGGGTTTACACAGGAATTCATGTGTAAATATCCCATGCATCACAGATTTGATCAGCCTAACCTTTTTTCTTAAGCATATTGGTGCATTCAAATATCCATTCAATGAGTCAATTTTAAGGGAGACAGGTGAATGCTATGTCTAATTTGACTGGCACACTCACAACTGGCAAAGTTGTGTCTACAGAATTGCTTTCTTGGTGCCTTGTTCATTTCAAATCACATGGCTAAAATAGGGATGTCCTCAAGTAAAGTGAGAAGTGTCACGTAACTTATCTGTAATCAAAACAGCGCATTCAGTTAAATAATTTTCAAGGCCTTCGTAATGATAAAAAAGAACATCTCGCAATATCCTAAAAGATGACAATAACTCAAGAATTTCAGAATGAACAAAAATGACATAGGAAAAAAGAAACAGCTCCACTTTTAAGACTTGCCATGTTAAATATGGTATTTTCTTGCTCATTTTTCATTCAAAGACGTTTCATGCAACAACAATTTCTTTGAACAATGAAACACATATTTGTTATATGTTCAGTTAAAAAAAGAAGAAGCTTGTTTTACATATTTTTAAATATACTTCTTTTCCAGGGCAGGCACCGTACGCACAAACCAGGTACAGAGGCATGCCACATACTTGCATTGCTCTTGCATTCTACTATTGGCAGCTGTGATGTCATTGAAGCAGCAAGCTGGTGGGTAATCCTATTGTTCGGTTGACCCCGCCCATCTCACATTCTAAGCCATGCCCACAACTCTCCACACTGCTACTGTGACATCACAGAAGAATGGGGATAGATAGTACAAGCTAGAATGGGGAAAAGGGCAGTGCAACAAGACTCTGTGGCGCATGCAGAGAGAGGGGGGTGGGGGCGTAAAGGAGGGAGAGGTCTGGCCCAGGGTTGCAGTTAGATTTTTGGATGGGGGTGGGGTTAAAGTCAAGGAAAACTGGCAATGATCATGTTTGTTTTTTGCACTACATGTTACTACTATGTATTTTTAAATCACATTTAGTTTCTTAACTTTATACAACATTGTCACAGATGAGGCTTTTTGTGGTTTGTCTCTCTCCCTCTGCTGGTACTGTGATAGGAGGGATAGAGACGGAGAGAGACTATGGGTATGTCTTATATGTATGTTTTCAAACATTTTACATATACATTGAGTAGTTGCAGAATATAAAGCCTTAGATATTGTATACTTATACAATCCTTTTTTTATACATTTATCCAAATTTAGATTTGTGCCTAGTTTAATTTCAGGTTTATCATCATATTGCTGGCTTTGTGCCACCCAAGTTTAATTCAAATACACTTGGAGTCTGATCGCGTTTGTTTTTGTATTTTAGACTTTGCTTTGGAAGAGCGATATCAGACAGCGTTTAATCAAGTCATCATTAAAGCTTCATCAAATCGGTACACCAATACATGTGAATATGAAATGTGTGTACACTAATAATCAGATTTCAAGTGAATTTAGACTTTTGTAAACGTGAATTTCACTGACTGCAACTTTAATGTCAGCCAAATGAAGTGTAGAGAAGCATTTTTTCTTCAGTTTTCTTTAACATGAAAGAACATTCATGTTTTTCTGGTTATTTCTTAATGTTGGTACTGTGGCTCAGCACTAGGAACCTGCTTAACCAACAAAACAAATCAAGATTATATTGCAAAGTTGTTATCGTAACTTATTACATGGCTTGTTTAAATTCTAATGTTTTTATTTCTTGATAACAGACCGCTGCTAAGTATAACACACCGTTGTCATGAAAAACAGAGCGTTGCCATGGACACGGTGTTCTTTAACGGAAGCAATACAGTCGTTTTTAAATCATTATTTTCTGTCAAATTATTGATTTATTTGGTAAGTAGCCATGTAATAAGCGGGATAATGTATAGGGAGGCGGTTGTTATAGCGAATACAACTTCTTCAGGCTGATTCAAGACCCCTCCGCTTCGCGTCGGGCTCCCGATCAGCCTGTCGGTATTGAATGCGCTATAACAACCGCCTCGCTATACATTATCCCTTAACTATATTAAACAAGGGGTGCTTAAGGATATAAATCACTGGCTTTATAATATTCCACATTTCTAGCTGTTTTTGTTCATCAGTTAGACACAGTTGAAAACTCTGTGCTTTGGACTAAAAGTTACAATTAGATGGACTTTTTGACTCCACCAGACTGCTGCTGTTGCAACGTTCAAACGTACTTCGTCAAGAGGAAGGTGGCATCAGACAAGGTGGATTGATCTTTACTGCCTCCTTCCCTCCAGTTCCTACGTCCACTGCTTCCTGAACTGTTTATAGTGGTCTGTGCTACTCTGTGGATAGGCCTATAGGATGGATTGGAAAAAGGTCAAAGGCAGAATTAAGCTGCCTTGGTTGATTTATGTGTTTTAAGGGAGACTCTGTCCCTGCGAACAAATTCACATTATATCCCAATAAGATAAAATCATTTGGGGCTATTCAATTGTTCATGGTGTTTCAGGGCAAGGTGACCATGAAAAGAAAATCTAAGAGCAAAAACGTCAAATGTGGTCAAAGAAATGAAATGTCCCTCTAAACCCCCTCAAAAACAATGAGCATAAAAACAAATAAAAATAAAGGTTGTAGGAACAGATATGACTTTTTAAAAACGAAACAAAAACAAATAAATAGGTAGAAGAAGAGGACCGGGTCAGTGGGTGGTTCAGGGTCATTGCCGGCATTGTCGTTTATATTCTATCTTCTGCGCTCTTGTTAACCCTCTGTCTCTCACTCTTCGTGAAGCTGCAATCGGTAACGACTATAGCGGATTTGGAAGAAGAGCCTCTCCAGCGGTGAACGGGTCATTCCTGGCAGCGTGTGGTCGTCAGTATCCCCCACTCGCCGGAAACCCAAAGACTCGTACAGCTTGTGGGCGGCCATCTTGACTGCAGTTGTTCCCAGAACCACGGCTGAGAAGTTGTTTAACATGGCAAATTCTAGAACTCGTCGACCCAGGGCCTTGGCGATGCCTTTTCCACGGAAGCGAGAGTCCACAGACATGCGACGGAGTTCCAAGGTGTTGTCGTCTTCTCGACCTTGCGCTGCCACGATGCCCACCACCTGGCCTTGCAAAACTGCCACCCAGAAACAAGAGCCTGTGGGAATCAAAACAAAGAAGATATTCAGTTTTTGTCTTTAGAGTAAACATTTGCCAGCCATTTGTAAAAAAATCAAGCCGATCAATTTATTCAGTTCTAGACTAATTAAAATCTATTTGTCTCACATTATATAGTTGACAATCAATGATTCAGTTGTCTTTGAATAAGACTAGCAAAGTAGCTGATGAGAGGAATTATTCAGAAGCAATGACCATGCTTTTGTTCAAAAAATGTGCTGCACTGAAATGGCAAAGCTTTTTAAATGTATTTTATGTTTTTGGTTGGCACACTTTTCCCACTTGATCAGCTTTATATATATTTTATGCTCTAAACAATTAAATTATGTTCACCTGGAGATGTATAGCGATGTACATTACTGTGAGTGCAGATTACTAATAAGTTGTGTTCTGAAATGTGAAACCACATTTAAGCACACTGTAGCAGTCAGTATTTATGGATCATGCCAATTCATTTCATTTCCGGCTGCCTGGAATTACAGATGTCCAAGTGTGCCATTAACAGAATATGAACCTGGGAGACATGTTTATGATTGATTTGTTGTAATTTTGTCATTTATCTTACTAATCTTTTAATAATAATGCATGGGGGAAATAAATAATTACTGTTATAATAAATTGTTTACACTTTTTTTTCAGAGGAAAAGTCATAAAAATGTGCACCATCAAATTTCCATCAATGTTTCAAAAGCTATTTGTAAGACCCATGATTGACGTAAATAAAACCTGCTGATTACGTCACTACTGATGACTTGCATCAGTAATGCTAAGAATTCCATTTTTTGCATATTTTGCATATTTTTTTCCTGTTGGGCAAGCCAACTTTCAGCTTTAGGTCAGATTATTGTTTCAACAGCAGAGGAGCACAGATTACGGTAATTCTAATCTTAAACATTGTATTTTCTGTCATGCTTGTGAGGCTCAGCTCTGTTATAAATAACTAAATTACTTACTGAGTTGCAGTGAGAAAGGAGATAAATACGGTGAGGGGGCAGGACTGTCACATCTGTGCCATAGAAGCTGCAAAGACTACAAATACACAAGGACGCGACTGAGCTCTGGATTCTCCAAGACATAAGAAGTATAGCAGGAAAAGGTAAGTCTGAACCGATACGCTTTCAATGACTTGATGTTATCTTTTATCATGCATACTAATAATTGGTTCAGTATTTGAACTTGCTGTTTTCTGTTAAGAATTGTGTTTCTGACATCGTGTTCCCCTCTCTGTTCAACGCATGTTTTTAAGCATCTAGTCAATACCATCTTCTTAAGTATCTCGCCATACTGTGCGAAAAAAAAAAAAAAAAACGTCATTAAAAGAATCAGTTGAACATTAAATAAAAATCACAACATTGTATAAAATACCGCAAGTGTAATATTTATGTAAGAAGGATTAGTTAATTAGTGACGATAGCCGGGAGAACTAAACATTCAAATGTCTGGTTAAACTTTATGCAAGTTTTTCAAAGAAAGTGTTTGTTTGTTTTATTTCTCCATATTTGTTTAGATAACTGGTATCAGTCAGTTTTAAAAAAAGACGAGTTGTCCAGTTTATTAAGCAATTCACATAAAACACTGCACACTGGTCCATTTACAAATATAAATGTTTTATATTTGTTTTGTTTAAACAGTGCTGTTATCTTTTGCTGTAGATATTTATTTTACATTTCAGAATATAAAGCAATGTTAATTGTGTTCTTAATTGGTTTCTTTTTATTTAAAATAATGTTATAAATACAACAAAAAGAACCGATAAGAATACCATTAAAGTACCTGATCGATAAGCCGTATCGGTAAGAGTAGTAAAACCTCAACGATACCATCCCTAGTCATGACTGCATTAGCTTCAGGGCTGAGGAGCACTATTAATCACTGGAACTGAACGTCCTGTACACTCATTAGTTTTACTACACCCCCCTCCCCAGGTGTCTGATAACGGCTCTGTTTGTGTGTGTGTGTGTCTATACCATTCAAACGGAGAAAAATAACATTCGCCAATAATATTGAACAACTTTTTATGATCCAATTAAATCCTGATGGATAAAATCAAGTCCCGCTTCACATTATTTCCTGCTGAATATGCCGTTTTACGCCTCACATTAAGAAAACTAAATGTCACAAATGCCATTTCATGTCATCATTAATGACTAGTGGGGAGCATAACAGATCTGTTTGTGTATTTTCCACTTATTAAAAAGGCGTCTTCCTGTCCAAACTGGTCTTCTTTTTCATGTATATCTCTATGGTTCTGTATATTATGGGTTATTCCTTGTGTTTTAAGTATCTGACAAAAACCCTGTCTCTTTAATAATAAAAGCCACTTCAAATAGATATTGAGTGCATTAAAGAAACATCACCCTGGCAGATAACCCGTGTATTCTTTACCATTCCCTCCTCAGATGAAGGATTCCACATTAGCATAGCAAGAGAGAAAATCCCTTGGGAGAATCCTTTGTCTGCATGCTGCTACTAAACAGAACTACCACACATACTCGCAGCGGGGCTTTGATTCACACCTTCCCCCATTTCCTGACCCTAGTCTTCAATTCTCTCTTTTACTTCATGCAGGACTAAATAAGAAGCTTGTATGTAACCAAACTGTCTGCGCTAAAGACTAACAGCTATTTTTATATATATAAAGAAATAAACACTTTGATTCAACAAGGAGGATGCATTAAATTGATAAAGTAACAGTAAAGATGTTTATAATGTTTAAAAAAGATTTCTATTTCAAATAAATGATGTTATTTTAAACTTTCTATTCATCAAAGAATCCTGAAGAAAAAAAAAAGACTGGTAAGATTCTTGAAAGGAGTCTCTTATGTTCACCAAGGCTGCATTGTTTGATCAAAACGATAAAAAAAGAAAAATTTATATTATTACAATTTAAAATAACTGTTTTCTATTTTAATATATTTTAAATAGTCATTTATTTCTGTGATGGCAAAGCTGAATTTTCAGCAAGTCTTCGGTGTCAAGGGATCCTTCAGAAATCATTCTGATTTGCTGGTTTGTTGCACAAGAAACATTTCTTATTATTAACATTGTATTAGTTTCCACAAAAATATTAAGCAGCACAACGGTTTACAATGTTTTTCAAGATTCTCTGATGAATAGAAAGTTCTAAAGTACAGCATTTTTTTTAAATAGAATTTTTTGTAACAATGTAAAAGTCTTTATTATTACGTCTGATCAATTTAATGCATCCTTCCTAAGTAAAAGAAAAATATGAATTTCTTTAAAATATCAAATAAAATCATACTGACCCCAAGCTTTGAATGCTAGTGTATCATTTTGCATCACTCACAGTGATTCTCCAGGCCATATAAGATATATGACCTGGCTTTACTTCTAGCGATTACAGAGAGCATTGTGATTGCCAGCATCTGGCTGTTTGCTAAGGCAGCTGCTCTGAATTTGACCGTGAAGTTCTGCAGTTTATCATAGGCAATAAATGTCCGTCCTTACGCTGACGCTGTCTGAGGGAAGCCCATAGAATGATAAAAGATTTCAGCCGTCCAGCACACAATCTGCACGTGCTACTACCATCTGCTAAACAATTCCAGAGCGCCAATCATACACAAGTAGGTTAAAGAACAGTTTTATCTGCAAGGTATCAGGATACTGAAGAGCCACTAGCTACCTCCATCGTTCTGTCCCCATTTATTAGTATGTTTGCATCACAGTTATATGCACAATGGGATTTATTAACTGTACTGGATCTACTGCTAATTCATCCACCTGAAAGGGTTTGTTGTGTTTATCACTGAACTCTAAAAGTTTGCTTTCTCTGCGCTTAAAATTGGATCATAAGTGGAAAGTTATTTTTTATTTTGGGGTGCTTTAAATATTATAACTGTAAATCTGAGTTTACTGCAATACAATTTGCATCAGCATTTTTCTG
This sequence comes from Phoxinus phoxinus, assembly GCF_949152265.1. Lineage (NCBI taxonomy): Eukaryota > Metazoa > Chordata > Actinopteri > Cypriniformes > Leuciscidae > Phoxinus > Phoxinus phoxinus. The sequence goes on along the minus strand of NC_136877.1, from coordinate 39,821,491 downwards.
CCTTCAATCAATAGGCCCACATGACTCAGAAGATGTATCCTCAAGAGCACGACTGAGAGAGACTTTCTGCATATTTCATGAGTCTACAGCATTAAAGCTACACATCAGATATTCAGCCCATCTTGGACTTCTAAAGTGCAGTATTCACCCTCAATTTCACAGGTACAGATCCAATTTTACAGATCCTGAGAGTATATGTTCTGGTGAGATAAATGGTTGATTAAGGAAGCTGGTGCATTGTGGGAACTGGGAGGTTCATACAATGACATATTTTTTCTCCTAAATATAGTAAGATCTATGTATTATTACACGTATTTGTGCCCAAGCATGTTATTAGATCAGCATAATTATATTTTACTATCAAGTGCCCAGGTGCTGTTTGACGTAGACATATTTATATCATGTTTTATATATAAATATATTGTGATTTTATATATAGATGTAATATGTATATACATATAAGATGTCATTGACTTTACCAATATAATGAACTGCTTACAGTACCATTTCAAAGTTTGTCAGCAAGATTTTTTTTAAAGAAATTAATAGTTTTATTCAGCAAGGACGCCTCAAATTGATCTGAAGTGACAACTTTCTATTTATCTAAACAATCCGGAAAAGATTTATCTGTTTTAAAAAATTTAGCAGCACACCTTTTTCTAACACTGATAACAATAAGAAATGTTACTTTGGCACCAAATCAGCATTTAAGAATGATTTCTGAATTATTTTAATATTTCACAATATTTAATGTTTTTACTAAATATTGTTCAAATAATTACAGCCTGCTTTCAAAAACATGTAAAAAATCTTACTGACCCCAAACTTTTGAAAAAAAAAAGTCCTCACAAATATAGCGAAACATGTTGAAAACCTACTTGTGATGATAATTTTGTGTCAATGTTTATGTGTGTGAAATTACCCCTTACCTGTGGGTTTCATGTAATACTCCTCAATGTCAGCCATATCAGTGTGCAGAGCGCAGTCCAGGTATTCGAGAATGACTTTTCTGCTGTAGTAATAACGTGCACCCATTAGAATAAACGGTGCGCAGAAGGTCAGTGTGAAGGATTTGGTCATAACATAGCACATTACTATGGAGAAATGGAAGAAAAATAAACGACACCTGTCAGAAAAGAGAATCAAATGTTTGATTTTTGGCAGAAGAGAGACAAACAGACAACAAATGTTTACACAATTAGGAGTGTGCAGAGAACCCCTGATATACCAGGGCAGTGAGATGTAATGGAAAACAGACTAATTACAGTGTATCCTGTAATTAAAAGAAAAAAAAAGTAGTAAGTCACTTTATTCATATGTACGGTTGGAATTTTAATGCACAATAACAGGGTCTTCGTGGATGTAATTAAACTCAAGAAAATCTGAGTATGTTGGCTGTTGGCACATGATGGCGCCCTTGAGTAGCCTACAACTGCGCATTGTTTACTGTCAACACAACTCTAACTAACTGTAAAATGCGTTTACAAAGTTTTTGCTATTCTAAAGAACACTTCAAGTTAACCTTTATGCTGAATTTATCAGAGGATCAGTTGCCGTAGGTCAGGTGCACCGTGATGCAGCATATTCTCTGAGCATATTTAGTATGCAAGTAGTGTATAGACATTGTTAAAAAAAAAAATCTTTAATTTCAGCTGTAGGGTTGTAAATAATTTTTCAATGTAGCATAAATGTACAAAAAGGTTGCTGTTTAGCCAGCTCGCCACGATGCTCACTTACTCCGCCTGTAGTTGAAAACCATTGAAAATCATTAGTAAACAAGAAAATGAAATAAATCATTATATATTATACGTAGTATTAATGGTTATCGATTCTCTGTAAATTAAACGTCATAGACCTAAACAGGCAAAAAACACAACTTCGTGCACTAGACGTATTGTGGGGAACGTAGTGCGCTCGCGCGGGACTCATTCATTCATTCATTCGGCGCGCACACTCTCTCTCACACACACACACACACACACACACACATTCACCGGTAACGCATGCCGCATGCTCTGAACTGCTGCTGTCTTTGTGACTCCTTGATATTCACTGGGATTGAAAAAGATTTCACGTGCGTAAAAAAAAAATTTGCTTCATCGGTTTGAACATAAAATGTATGATGATTTGAGCATAAAATGTATCAATTGGGCTCATCATTTTAGTTAGATTCTTTTAATTTTAACAATTATTATACTTACTTATGAACTCAAACAGCTCAGAGCTTATTTTCACATGTTGCAGAGGAACAATGATGAAAGCGATACTCTCATCGTATTCCCGAATTTTGGTCACATACCTGTGAGAAAGGCATACATAATTTGGGTTCTAGTTTGCTGTTTTAGACCCCGAAATGCCGAATTAGGTATCCGCTCCATGATTCCCTCGTTGAAGATCCGGCGCACCTCCTCATGGTCCGAGCGTTCAAATTCGCGAATAAAAACCTGGTTCCGTTTTTCAACCTTATTCTCGATCGCACTGGGAGAAGACGTCCACATTTGCGAGGAGGAAACTATAATTGAATCTTTTTTTGTCCCAGCTATGGCCTCGTGATCGTCTGCAACGATTTTAGTCTCGCAAACCATTTTGGGAGACGAACAATGCATGCAACTGGCCTGAAATTAACTGAAATTGGGGAGAAGCAAAAAAATAAATAAAAAATGGATGATGGTCTTCTTTGTTATGGAAAGAAAAAAGACTGATGAACTACTGCAACCCTGAGCTTCCTCACGACCAAGACTTGCCGGTGCATCACAAGTGGTATTTATAATGCGCCAAAGCCGCATTCAGATTCTGGGGTGTGGGTGTTCTCCTCATCTCGCTGATTGGATGCGGCGCTGTGCCACATCACGGCGGTGGGAGGTGAAAGTACAAAAGATACACCGTAACGTGTCTTTTTGAAACAGTATTTTTGCCCCTGTCAGTACACCGGCGAAATTCCTCACATGTTTGTGTTTTGGGGGGAGAGTGAACCTGATGCGCTCTGGAGCGCCATGAACCCCGCGTGTGATTGCATTGCAGTATCTACAACCTCACGACGATGCTGCGCAACATCAGTCTCTGTATACATCAATGATACACACCCGACCTGCACATTTTACAACGAGTGTGCATATGTCGGCGGGTTTCATCCACTGGCATTTTACTAAAGTGCACTGCACCGCTTGTTTTACGAGTGTGTGTGTGTGAGTGACACTTTTACTGCACTGCAATGCTACAATTAGTTTACGTAGCACACACCTTTCTTGGGACCCCAGATCAGTGTGGTCGAGACTCCTGTCCACTCTTTTGTAATAAGCGACTTTGGGCATGTTTTCTCAAAGTCGCTTATGTGTTTTGCGCTTATTTGCAGTAGGAGTCCCGAGTCCTCTAGATCAGTAGCCTATGCGCAAAACTTCCGTATTCTGACAAGTCGCATCGCTTCCGGTCCAAGTCTTTTGTACATGTGCAGTTAAATATTGAGCTGTTAAGAGCTACCAAAGATGAGCTTTACCGATGTCCATCTGATACCTTTAAAGTTCATAGATACCGCCGTCAGTTCATAGCCTACTACCTTTGACACTTTCTCTGACAAGCGGATGCAATGAGACCTGATTTATTTTTTGTTAGGCATATAACATCTATTTAATGTAGCCCATGATACGTTTTTGGTACGTTGAATCACATAATGAAATCCAGATCCAGTGTTCATCAGTTTTTAAAAACATTGTAGCCTAACTATGAGAATGAGAACACATAGGCTATAGATATGATTTTTTTTCGGATTCCCTCATTTAACGTTACTAGCCTACAGATCGATGTAGGAAGTATTTTATTTATACTCTTTTTTTAAATTTCTATCACAAGAATTGCTAAACACAACTCCCGCTAGGACCGGATTACGTCAGTATAGTTGTAAATGATTTAGGTACTTATATGTTCTCTAAAGAAACTGATGCCCTGAAGAAATCGCCTCGATTTGAATAAGGTCTTATTGTACAGAACTAGTTTAGACTGGATCGCCCCCGCCCTTTCTTCTTCTTCTTCTTCTTCCCCGACCAGACCCTCCCCCTCCCAAACGAAAAGAGTCTTCTTTTTTTCCTAAATGTTTGAGCAAGCTATATCTTATGTGCCCTATTACGAAAGCGACGTTCCTCAACAATTAAAAAAGAAAAGAAAAAGAAATCGCGAGTAGTAGGCCTAATAGCTCTAGTGAAGATGCGGACTTTTCTCAGCATCAGCTGCATCTGCATGCACGCGGACCTACCGGTTAACGGGCATATGCGCGCGCACGCTCGTGCTGTGCCTCTGAGCAGCACTCTTGTCAGTTTGAAGATGTATTTTCATAATATTTAAGTATAGGCTAGTGAAATATTTGTTAGAATTAATGTTTGCGCAGCTAAAAGCTGTGTTTGTGTGTATTATAGCTTTATGAACTTGAACAAAAAATCTAAAATCGTATCACGATAGCCTATTTGTACTTAATACTGTGTATTGTGTAGGCCTATACAAAATACTGTGACTTACCTTAATCTTCAGTGAGCATGAATTAGCATATTTTAGTAACAGGACTCCTAAATTAATAGAAAATACCATAATTGAAAATTAATCTCAACTAACTCATCAGATTACTTCTAAAAAGTGGTTGAATTGTTGGTTCCTTTTGAACAGCCTATAGGCTACTTGAGTAGCCTACATGAGGTCACTTGTTTCTCCTTCCATTGTCCTTATTATTTAACTTGACCTTTGACCTCCAGTCCAGAGGGAAGTGGCAACCCCAAATACCAGACAGCATCAACTGCATATGTGCTTCATTTTGCAGTAACCCTTGACCTTTCAGATTCTCAGAAATGTAATCAGTGTGTGGGTGTGTGTTGCAAGGTTGGGGTTTCCGAGACACTTACTAAGCGGTATTTATGGAATGGGCCACCGGAGGAAAATAGGGGAGGGTCATGCCTTTTTATTCTTTGTTGAGGGGAGGGTCATCCAACTTTTTTTAGTCTAGGGGGAGGGTCACCCAACTTTTGTATTCCTGAAAACAACAAACTTTCAAAGTGGCTTGTTTTGTGCATATTTTTCCATGTAGCTCTCTGTCTCGGTCCCCCCATAGCTAGCAGATGGGTCTGACCCAACAAAAATCAGACGCGAAAGATGGAAAGGTCAAGTCCAGTTTGGCGCTGCGCTCAGAAAAAGTGCATCATGTCAGAACAGAACGCCAATGAAATGTTTACCACGAGCAAATAATAAACTTTTGTGATTGCGAATCACAAGCAGTGTCCTGTGAGTGTAACTCTACCGCTGCATGTGATATGTAGCCTACGTCGAGTTTGGGACTGAGGCTAGAACTGCAGTTGATAGAATGTGCGCTGTAGCACGATAGGCTACCATATTTCTTCAAAAGCAGATCGTGGAGATATTACATCATCCACGATCAAATATTGTGATATCGTATAAGCACAAGTATAAAACGACTGTTAGGCTATCATCTCTGAAAACAAACACAAATTACGCGTGCTACATTGGGGCTGTTTACACCTGGCCACTTCATGCGTTTTCTCAGATCGGATAGCTATCTGATTTATCAAAATGATTCCATTTACACCTGGTGTGGTCGCATAAATGCGTTTTTGCAAAACGGATTTTAAATCCTATCTTCAATTCTTCAAATAGTTTGCACGTTGGCTAATCTGCAGTGATGCGTGTTGCAGTAGCGTCGTCATGTTTGGCTATAACATGACATAAAGCCTATAACACGCTCTCAGGTTTATTTTTATTTTATTGCATTTTTTGGGAGGAGTACAATTTACATATGTGGTTTCCACAACCAGATGCATTTCCACATGTCCAGTTTTGTCGGGAATGTGGCCCAGACCTCCCCTGAAGTGGTTTGAGCGATCGGATTCAAATCCGTCTCGAATGCGTTTCGGAGGGCATTTATACCTGGTCTTTTCACGATCGGATAGCTATCCCATCACAGAACACGCATGAAGTGGCCAGGTGTAAACAGCCCCTTATTCATCGCAAGACAGAGGCGAACCAACACTGGGGGCTGTTATGGAAATTTTACATTTAGATGTGTTTCTTTTGCTTTTGTATGGGTACAACTTTTATTAACGTTGAAGATTCATTTTTACTCATGAGCATTTAAAGGAATATAATCATATAAGCAAAAAGCACATTATTAAAGATATAAAACCAAGCTTTTAGAAATGTTAAAAGTTAGGACAAACTTTCAGGAACGAAATGTTCTCTGAGTCATGTGAAGGCTGACAATATGTGTGTGCGCAGTTTCGATCAGCACACGAGTTCTGTAGCAGGAAACTTTTGCTGACATGACAGTGTTCTGTCTAGATAGAAATAATGTTGGACATGAGATCATGAGCACATGAGACCATAAGCTAAGAAGTCTGGGTTTAAGGTAACAAAGTTTTTTTTTTACACAGGATATGTTAGGGTATATAACATTGGCGAAAGGGACTAGCCGTTTCGGAGGGCATTTATACCTGGTCTTTTTATGTGCTAATTTTTTTAATTAACGAAATGTCAATCTTTATAACAGAAGATACAATACAACAATCTTCAAGATACAGTAAATCTTCAAATGTGAAGATGTGAAAACAGATTGTCACCTTAAAAACAGTAATTTGCGTGGTGGAACAAGTCATGCTAAATAGAATTATAGTTAGCAACTTGTTCTATTATTTTATTAGTTCATTAACTAGCCTAATTTTTAACTCAAAAAATGTCATGTAAAGAGCTGGATACTTGCTAATTAAATAATGTCAAATATAGTAAATGTATAGTTGCCATATACTAAATGTTTGTTCGCACGTTAATTTCTGCTTAAATACTGCATGGGATATAGCCCATTCTGCGCTCAAGCGCATGTATAATCTTGACGCAAAAGCAGGCTAATGAATAAATATGTATTTAAAAATAACGATGCATTTTAATTGTTTATTAATAAACTCTTTTTTTTCTAAATCAGTGTCCGCTGCAAACATGTCTCCATACATCTCCGCTGTAAAGTGCGCCTTTAAAGGATAATTCCGGTATTTAACACCTTGAGTCTATATTGTAGTTTGTTTTGGATGAACAAGAGTGGTGGACAACATTTTTTTGACAATGGTTCCTCTCTCGAGTTTTTGACTATAAAAGAATTGGCCATGGACCCATTTAACATTGGAGTCAATGTGCATGTCCGAAAATGTCATTAAAACAGCCAATAATGTTCGTTTACAAAACTGTTAAACTCACCGAGTGGTTAGTGGTGTTCGTTGATGATTATAAACAATATATCGTCGCAATATATGATTCCAATCCGTTTATTTTGCTATAGTGGAACTATTTTTTCAACAATGGGATTTTACAAAATGACGAATAAAACACGACAGAAACTGTATTTCGCAACACTTTTTGGTTCTGGAACATCAACTAACATCACTAATCACTCGGTGAGTTGCACAGTTTTGAAAACTAATGTTAAAGGTTGTTTTAATTACATTTTCGGACATGCACATTGACTCCAATGTTAAATGGGTCCATGGCCAATTTTTTTATAGTCAAAAACTCGAGAGAGGAACCATTGTCAAAAAAATGTTGTCCACCACTCTTGTTCATCCAAAACAAACTACAATATAGACTCAAGGTGTTAAATACCGGAATTATCCTTTAAGTAATTTTAATTAACTACATATACTTACTATAGTTGGGGTTAGTTATAGTACCCCCTAACCCTACAGTAACCCTAACATATAGTTAGGGTTAGTTACTTGAAATGCACCTTAAATAGTGTTACCAAAAAAAAAAGCACAAGCAGTTTATCCCAGTAGCCAGAGTAAATTCGAGTAGCACAAAAGCAAGAGCAGAAAAATAACAGCCTAAAAGTGGAGAAAATGATACAGGCTGTAGATATTATTAAAGGTGTTACTCTACAACAGAGAAAGTATCATTAAGCAAAGTGATCATGGCTAATGAATAGTGGAATGGCTTGTTTTAATGCTTTAGGGCAGGTGTTTTCAAACTGGGGTCTGGAGACCCCCCAAAAAATTCAAAGAACAATTTTGTACAAATATAATAATCCTAAAATATATAATAATAAACATTTACAGAATTTGACATTTCATTCTGCTTTCTAAATGATATTCATTATAATGAAATCATGAGGTAAAATTTTAAGTTTAGTCTTGAGTGCATGGATTCCCTTGTAATCAGTATCACTGTGCGTCTGTGTTTTGTTCCAGGATTTTTGGATTCTAAAAATAATCCATCTGTGGGTGTGTCCCAGGATGCCCACCATCCGCACACTGTGTCCACTTTCCTCTGGGAATCATGCCTAGTGCCAGGGGCATCAACCCAGACACTACTGTCAGCATCGGGACACAGGGTCAGAGAGAGGGAGACCAGGAGATTTACAGAGAGAGAGATGGAGAGAGAATGTGTTTAAGAGGGAGGGCAGGAGGAGGAGAGTGAAACTGGAACAAACCGGATTCTCCATCCTGTAGGAGACAGACAGACGGGTCTGGGAGGGAGGCTGGAGGTTTGTTCTCCTCGAAAGAACAGACAGCAACTCTGTATTTTTTCAAAATCAGCAAGAGATGTGGAGGTGTCAGCAGATGCATAATGCAACAGGGCGTCACCTCGTAGCAGATTGTCAGTTAAGTACCACACACACACACACACGTTTACAGTGTGTGTAATGGGGCGGCCTTTATTTCTTCACAATCCATCATTTCTCTGCAGACCCCCTGCTTTGAAATTCTTTACACCAGAATGGTGTGGTAGTGTCTTTCTCACTCGCTCTCTTTCTTGCCTAGAATGGGGAAAGTGAATATTTTATCATCAGAAATGGCCATGCTCAGACCTATTCATATTTAGCCTCCTAATGAGTAATTCATTTGAGGCTTCTGCAAAAATATGTATGCATAATTAATGGATTACGATCTTTAAGTATTCATGAGCCACTACTACATGGGTGAAACACCCTCCAAGGTCCTTGTGGCTGGTCTGAGATAAGTTTATTATTTATTGCCATTTATTTTTATTTTAGATGCGCATTTCTAACTCCTGTTGTTTGTTTAGGACTTAAATTAGCTGTATAATTGATTATTTTTACTTATTTGCTGGACATTATTGAAGCTAACTATAACTCCGTCCCAAGTCCAACTTCTGTCTTCCTCATCCATCATCATAATAAAAGCTGCATTGATTCATTGCAAGTTATGAGCTCTGTATGTTTCAGAGTTCATGTTTTTGTGTTTCAGTTTTTCCTGTGAGACAGAAACTTTTTTTTTTTTTGCACTTCAACCATATGCTATGAAAAAGCACCGTTCATCGTTTTTAACCAAAGGTTTTCTTTTACCCTCGTTTAACTACACTAAACCGTCATCAGTTGATGCAAACGAACTAACGAAGAGTCTGCCATCACCAGGAAAAGTTTGTTTGTTTATTTACCAGTGTCCGTAGTTTGGATGGCTTCACAGTGCAGTTTTACAGTGTAACAATGTTGGCCGAGGCATTCTCTGAATTCCCCTGTTTACTGATGTTGTGTGTATTTTCTCCTTAACTTGCTTGCGCTGCAGAGCTGTGTTTTCACACCCCAATGGGAAGTGCTGCATTACTGCGACAGTTCTAATGAACCTTTATGCCCTTGCGCCCCCGTCTGGTGATTTAATGCGTTACATGCGAGAGAGCGCGTGAGCTCCTGCCTCTCTCGCGTAACGCATTGCATAACTTCTGTATGCTTCTATTAAATAACTGCAAACTTCTTGATGTTGAAGTTTTTGCTGGTAAGGTGGATTTCCATAAAAAACTCATAATTTAGTGCATCGTCTGATTTCAGCTAATCTGAAGGAGAGATCATCAAAGCTTTTACGAGCGTTGACAAGACAAATGATTTACAATGTGGAATATGGTGTCATATGTTTTAATGCACTTTTTCTACACACAAAAAGACATTGTTACAGCTGTGAACTTACATCTTAGTACCAAAGTAATCTCTATAGGAACCTTACTTCAAGTTCCATCTTCATAAATCCTCATATATAAAATTCTAGACTATCACTTTTCATGCAGATTCATTTCTAGTCATATCTATAATCGAATATTCTTACTGAACACTCTTTAAGACAACTCCTGGAGATGTACATTTCAATTCTGATATTTAATTCATCTTAAATTACTATTGTGACTGATATTTCTAGAACACAAATATAAAACGCAATTCAACATTTGAATAAAAACATAGTCTACTGTGTAAATAATTATAATAAGTAGTGTGTTTTTATGTTTTCAGAATATTTTGCAGTGCATTGTGCCTGGAGAGGAAACACTTACCCCTGTCTTTATACACACCTATGCAAAATGAAATGTATTGGCTGCTTCTCTAATTGACATTGACGTGCCTCTCATTATTGACATTTAAACTGTGGAATGTTGTGTTGACTTTAGTCAGGAATGTGTATTTATGATACTCTATGCACATACTATGATGAAAGATAAAAAGATAAAACATGTTTCATGTGACACATGACAGGAACATTGTTTGAGTGTGTATTATGATGAGAGCAGGTAGTATCCTTATAGGTATATAATGATTTCTATATCTGAGTGCAGTGTTTACATCTGGCTTTTTTTTAGCGCAGACTGCTGGCCGGCATGCAGTCGCACAGTGCCCTCTTCTCAGCCCTCAGCACCAAATCCTCCGTCTGAAAAATGAGACATGACAAAGCAAAAGTGAAGCCCCAAGGTGTCTGTCCAAAATTTCTGAAAGATGCTTCATTGACCAGATCTCCTAGACATGAACCTCTTTCATGGCTTGATTCTGTAATTGCTAAATTAACAGGGATTGACATTAAAGTCGCATGAAATGGAGGTTGCAATAGTCTTTTCTTTGTTATTGTGATGTATATCTGAGTGAAATGGCTTCTCGAACAAGATTGGATCCCTGGGGTTTGTTACTGCAGTGATGTCATGCGAGTGACAGGTTGCCCCGCCCTCGCGCCAGTAAACGCATCATCAGAGAAGAAAAGAGATTATCTTCATAAGTGGGAGGGAAAGTTATTTCGATTAAAGGGCACATGATGTGCGCAGATAAATCATGCATAATAAATACTGCAATATTCCACTAAAGATATAACAATTGTCAATTTTGATTTCATGGTGACTTTATATTAAGGACCATATACTGTAACCATATATTGAAGGGGGTCAGCAAATTACCATTGGCTTTTAAATGAATTTTTGTAATAAAATGAAAATGTAAAAGCTTAAGTTGAGAAGGTAAAGTTCAACTAAATGTTTTATTGTCTCTCCTACATTAAAATATCTACAATAAATATATAAATAGGACAACACTTTCATCTTAGTCCACCAAGTCCTTGCCCTGAAAAAGACTGCATTTAATTTATGTCTCGAATGTCTAGATGTGTTCTTACCCGTGAGTCTAAGTTGAAAGCTGTTTTCTTCAGGTCTTGCAAGGCTCTCTGCATGAACTCGAAAGCATGACAATCAACGCATGGCCGGCCTATTAAAACAAAATTGTGCAGTAGGTAATGAATTCACATTGAACAGCAGCAGGGTTAATATCATTAATTACACCTTTTAATATTTAGCCTAACTATTTTTGTTGTAAGTAGGAGGGGAAGTTATTTAGCAGAATATAAATATTAGAAAATGAGAAATGTTGGCAACTAGCTGAAATATGATTAAGCACCAAAATTACTAAGTGGAAATAAATAAAAACTAATGCTGAAATAAATTAAACCTAAATGGTTCGTTTTTATTTGAAAACATGACAAAAGCACATAAAACTACTAAAAACTGAAAATAAAATGAAAACTGCAAATATAAAAATAGCTAACCCAAAATATTAATCATAACTAATACATATTACTAAAATAGCACTGCTCCGGAAACGCCAATATCCAATGTTGAGACGACATTCATGATACATTGCTTGTTTCCCACACGCCTATAAAAGCACACGGAGTCTTACTCTCAGCAGGGATGACCGTCCCTGATTCCTCGGCATGGATGTGTTTGAAACAGAGGAGCTGGATGAGCAGCAGCATCAGCATCACTGTCGCTAGTGCTCCGCTTGGCCTCATACTGTCGCGCAGCATCACTGTAAACAATACCTGCGGAATCACAACAGACTCAGCGCTTTGAAGGTTTAATGGACAAAATGCTCTTAATATTTGCATTTTACCGTACACGTACAGTAGACTGTTTTGATAAAATCGACTAACAAATTGAGCTAATTTGCATTACCTGTAGTCTGTGATAAAGCCAGCAGTACCGTTAGTCAAACCACCGCCCTCCTATTCGTTCAGGACGCAGTTTCGTTGCGGAGCATCAATTGCGTTTTTGAGGTCTAATGTCCTTCGCGGAGCACCGTAGGAGGGAGTCCGATATGTTTAACGCCCAGACAACGTTTTTCTCTCTGATTGGCTACTGCTCGTCACATGGGTTCTATCCTTACTCACTTTGAAACGCTTTGAATGTAATAAAGTTTAGATTTTTTTTTGCATTTCTAATTAGGAACAGTGAAGGTTTTAATAATTGTATTAGTTGTTTAATTAACAGTATAGATAGATAGATAGATAGATAGATAGATAGATAGATAGATAGATAGATAGATAGATAGATAGATAGATAGATAGATAGATAGATAGATAGATAGATAGATAGATAGATAGATAGATAGATAGATAGATACTGACTAACCAACTAACTATATTTGGTGGCATTCATTTGACCAAATTTCACATTCATAAATGCAAGTTTACAAATAAATAAGCTGGTTTTGTTGACTGAAGTAGACAATGTTAGTCTATATTCTATATTATTATAATATAAAAAAGTGATAGGTAATAATATAATAATAAAAAAATTGTTTGCATTATTGTACAATGTTCAAATGAAAATGCATGCATGTTAATGTTTTTTTTTTAAAGAAAGGATATTCAGAAATAAATTCACACAACAAATTGGCACTAATAACTCAGATAACAGGTGGTAGTATTATTATTAATCAACAAATGTATACAAAATACAGATTGTAAACAAAACATATGACAAGCCAAGGGATAGCCTATGCTTTACACATGGCCAAATACAGCACAGCGCCAAATCAAAACAGGATTCATAAAAATAAGAAAAATAAGTACTGTTAAATAAATAATTTATAACTCAGATAACATACTGATTACATGTTTGTAAAAGTTTTCAACTTGTGATCACCGGGTCCTAGCGCTCATGTGTGTTTTCTTAGGTAGCCTGTTAAAATGCCCGATCTCATTATTCGTCTTTTTCCAAGATGGCGTCGATGAGGGAGAGCGACACCGGCCTGTGGCTCCACAACAAACTTGGATCGACAGACGAGCTGTGGACACCTTTGAGCATCGCTTCCCTACTCACCGTATCGGTCATCGACAACATACGCCTGTGTTTCTCCAGTCTGTCGCCTCCGGTGAAGCTCAAACTCTTGCTGGGGATGCTGCATCTCCCGCGCAGGACCGTGGATGAGGTGCGACTGCAGGACTCACTCCTCCTGCTGCTGACACACACACAAACTGTCTTAACTTCCTAGTGTGGCATGCTTTATTGGAGTGGCATGTTGTTTATTAACAGTAATTGTGTCATATGTTGCTGACACCTATGTGTTGCATGTGTAATAATAACATGGCTTCCACCATGAGACCCCAGCAGCAGCTGCTGTCTGGATAATGTCAGTCTCCGGCTGCTGTTTGTCTTCAGCCTCTGGGTTTGAGCTAACTTGCTAGCCTTCCTGTATGTAAACATGCAGTCAACTTTGTGACTGTTGTTGGCATGTTATTTTCATGCAGTTTATTTCTATGTTTGGACGAGTAAAACGCCCCCCTTATAAATATTTGCCATGGTATCTGTAGTTTCCGCCAAAACAACACATTTAGTACAGTCATTGCTAATACTGTAAACCAATGGTAACTTGATGATAACCAGACTGCTGTCATAAAAATACATTAGTAACGCATTTTGGCGGGAACTTTGATTACCATGGTAGGCTATTTTTTGAGTAAATGTCTCGAAGAGTCTCGAAACTCACTCTAAAAACGCTTTCATATACGGTTGCGATCATACATTTACTTACTTACTTGCTGAATCTGCAAAATGTCAATAATTCTAACACAATATGAGGGATCATAATAATCACATGTTGTTTATTATTAAACAAAGTACATTAAGTTGGAAATCATGTATGCAGCTTTTGTAAAGCTTGGAAAATATATGATTGTATGTTTCAGTGTGTTTTATTGACTCCCACATTTAACTCAAAAGAAAAAAAAAAATTCTTAGTAAATTGTATAGAATAATGGATTAATGGTTCAAAAAAATTTCAATGTAAAGTTTCAGCAGTATTGTGGTTAATTGGTTAAAGTTTAAAACTTTTATTCTCTCTCTATCCCTCGTATTCCAGATGAAGGAAGCTCTATCAGAGATCATTCAGTTGGCCACTGTGGACTCTGAGCCGTGGGTGTTAATGGTGGCCGATATCCTGAAATCATTTCCAGAGACCGGCTCGCTAAACCTGGATCTGGAGGAGCAGAACCCAAATGTACAGGACATACTTGGAGAGCTGCGTGAGAAAGGTTGGTCTGACATCAATGGAGTGCTAGTAAAGGGTCAAAATAGTCATAGTAAATAATTTCCAGTTTAATATTTGTCTCTTCTGGTTTCTAAGCTGCTCCATCCCTTCACAATAAATTCTAGTCTAGGTTCAGACTACTTTTAACTACATATTAGGAATGTCAATTTTGGTCAGTTTGACAGCTCATTGTTGGTCTTCGTACTTGTGTCGAACAGACGACTTTGTTAGGTGCACTCGCAACACATTTTAAAGACAGTGTCTCTAGTGAAAAATCTGATTTTGAGTGCTATATTACTGTCTTAGGCTGAAAATCTCTTTGTGATGTATTCATGATGTTACTGACTGCAAAGTGCTACCTAAAAATCCTCTAAACATTCATTTCTAATATAAAAAAAAGTTAATTTTTATATATCAGTGTTTTCATTTAACGATCATTGACCATATAACATACCATAATACTCTATATTCAAGTAACAGTGACATTTATTGTGGTTGTCTGGGATTGTTTGTGTGGGGTTCTAATTAGCTTGTGATGAGTATTCTCACCTGCCTGTTACTTGCAAGTGCATATGGTTAGTAATATGCAATTTTGTAAGAAAGCATCTGCTGGGACTTACTGTTGATGTTTGCACCTTCATCCAGTAAATGAATGTGAAGCGTCATCAATGTTGCCTTTGGAGTGTCAGTATCTGAACAAGAGTGCTTTGACTACGCTGGTGGGGCCACTCACTCCACCCATCAAGCACTTCCAGCTCAAGAGGAAACCCAAGAGTGCTACGCTCAGAGCTGAGCTGCTTCAGAAATGTAAGTGTGTTTATGAATTATTGGTGCCAGAAAAACTGTGTTTTCAGCATGATTTAATTAAAGTCATTTAAAATAAGAGTTTATGCTTGTTTGTTGAGTGGTGATTGATGTGTATTATCCATTATATTTGTTCTAAAGCCACAGAGACTGCCCAGCAGTTAAAGAAAACCGCAGGAGTGCCTTTCCACTCCAAAGGAAGAGGTCTGGTAAAGAAGATGGACACCACAAGTAAGATTTATGTCCCAAAACTATTTGTATGGTAAAATTGTATTACTGTCATGACAATAAAATCAAACCTTTGGTTTGAAATGATACAATAATAGATGTAGTGTTCAAAGTGTGTCAAATCTAGTTGTAAAACGTTACTGGAGCATGTCCATAGTTAAAGTGATGAACTTAAGGAGAACTGACCTTATACATAAACTAAAATGCCTTGGAACTGGTTGGTTCAAATTTATTTTTTTATGTGAATAAAGTGTTTTACACTATTCAAAAGTTAGGGGTCATTAAGATGTATATAAGACATACTTTTATTCAGCAAAAATGCATTACATTGATCAAAAGTTACAGTAAAACATGTATAATGTTACAAAAGACTGGTAAAACTTTACAATAAGGTTTCTTTAACTTGCTAAAATTAGTTAACTACATTAGTTAAGATGAACTAAGGATGAACAATACTTCTACAGTATTTATTAGTGATTAAACGGATCGTAGTTGATCCTTGATCTGTACGGACCAGGCCCCATGATTCGGGCACGCATGTGTTGTTTCACGGATTAATTTGCTAAGTTTCACCATCAATACGGCACACACAGAGAGCTGCGTTTCAGATAGCGAGCGAACAGCGAATTGACTACTCTTTCGCATCTCCATGCACTTGAACAGACTCATAAACAGCTGTTTTAAAAAAAAAAACCAGTTTTAGCAAGTATTCTTGTAAACAGTCGGTTATGACTTAAGTGAACATAAACAGCTGAGAATGAAGTTTGATGTGTATCGGTATATTGTATCCGAGCATTCGGTCTTAGTGACAGCAGCCTATCAATACCTGCTGCTGTCAAAGTCATTCATGTTAATCAAACAACAAAACACAGCTTTAACAAAGATTAATCTATATTTATAAAGTCAACATTATATACATATATATTTTTAATAATTTTTTTAATTAATTATTATTAAGTCTATACCTGAATACACTACAGATAGACCATACTTTATTTGTAACTTTGTTATATTTTATTTATCTATGCTTGTAATTAGTGTTATTTTTACTGACTTTTTCTTAACTTGTCTTTTAAAAATGTTTAAACTTTATTAAATAGGCTAGTTTTTTTTTTTTTTTTACTAATAAATGGAAAGCAAAGTTACATTTGATCCTTGAATCAAAAACCGTAATATGATCCGAACCGTGAGTTTTTTGAACCAGTAGCATTTCTTAATCTTAGTTCATGGTTATTTACTACAACATTATTAAAAGTTATATCTGTTAACATTAGTTAATGCACTGTGAACTAACATGAACATGCATATTTTATTAACTAACATCATAACAAATGTAAATAAATACTATAAAATATATTACTAATTGTTACCTTATATTAGTTAATGCATTAATTATTGTTAATAAATTAGACTACTAAGATTTCAAATAAATTCTGAACTTTCTATTCATCAAAGGATCTATCAGTGTAATGTATCAAGGTTTCCACAAAAATATTAAGCATCACAGCTGTTTTTCAGCATTGAAATGTTTCTTAAGCAGCAAATCAGCATATTAGGATAATTTCTTAAGGATCATGGGACACTGAAGACTAACTGAAGTAATTATAATTAAATTATACTGAAAACTCAGCTTTACCATCACAGATATTAAAATAGAACAGTTAATTTAAATTGTAATAATATTTCACAATATTACTTTTTTATTGTATTTTTTATCAAATAAATGGAGCCTTGGTGAGCATTAGAGACTTCTTTCAAAAACAAAATCTTAAAACTGCACACAAGATTAATAATGAATGATTATCTGTCTTTTCTCAGCACCGCTGAAGGGAATTCCCAAAGCACCATTCCGGAGCCCTACCACCCCAAGCATGTTCAGCCCTCCCAGTAACAGAACCCCTATTGCCCCACCCCGCACACCCCTGCGCAAAGAAAGGGGGGTCAAGGTAACTGTCTAGCAATGACCACTAATGAAGTCACTGCATAACATGGGCATATCTAGTAGGTTTTACTATTTATTAAAAGCAAAATTTGCTGAGTCATGAACTTTTGCCTAGTTCATATGGATGTCATAATCTCTGTATATGCTTTATATTGTCAGGTTATGTGATTGTGTGTTTTCTTGCAGTTGTTGGATATATCCGAGTTGGATATGGTAGGAGCTGGCAGAGAAGCTAAAAGGAGAAGAAAGACTTTGGGTAAGTTCAAGAAGTATTTTGAGTGTATTTTGAGTGCTCTGCATTTTTAGTTATATTGTATTTTGCTCTTATTTAGACACAGAAGCTGGAGAGAAGGCGGCCAAAGAAGAGGCGGTTGTGGAGAACGCAACACCAGACTACGCAGCTGGCTTGGTGTCCACACAGGTAGTTTTGGAAATCTTATCAGCCATATGATGGCTTCCTTGAATGTGTGTCAGAACAAACCTCAAATCTGTTTCCCCTCTCCTCACAACAGAAACTTGGGGCGCTAAACAACGAGAGTGCTCTGCCGTCAACCAGTTACCTTCCCGCCACCCCTAGCATGGTTCCTTCCTCGTCTTACATTCCCAGTTCAGAGACACAGCCAGGTAGGCCATCGACAGATGCAGGATGGGATGGATGCAAAGAAATTAACTTCAGTAGAAAATGTATTGATTAGACATAACAGGAAGCCAATCTAAATGTGAGCTTAAAGTCTTCTCAATGCCCATTTTTCTGCATTGTGTTAATATTCAGCGAATGCAGGCGGTTCAGGGCGTGAACCTACAAACCGGCAGTCGGAGGAGTCGTCCGCGCCAAATGCGGCTTCTGCTTCACTACCTGGCCAGTTTAAACAGCGGCCGCCCATGTATAATGCCAGCACTGCCAGTCCCACCGCCCCCACTTCACCAACCACGCCAACCAGCACGCCCACCAACAATGCCCCGCCTCCTGCCGCCACAGCAGCACAGCCAGACATGCCCACGCAGCCGCCCACCACTGCAGCCCAGCCTGCACCCACGCCAGCGCCCCCACAGACCCAGCCCAAAAAGAACCTGTCGCTCACGGTAAGAATTCATGGATAAGATGATGATTTTACTGGACTGTCTTTTTTGTAATGTTACTAAGCAACTGTTTTATTTAGAAATTTCGTTAATAGATGTTTAAAAAAAATAATAATGTTTTTTTTTTGGTTAATTGAAAATGGTGGAAAAGAGGTTATGTAACACACATCAAGTCACAGTACATTTACAACATCTTACTTAATGTGTGATATCACACTTTTCTTAATGGCGTATGTACATAATACATTTTTCCTAACACTTATTATACTTTTCTAAATTTAACCTTTATGAATGTGATTCTTTCCTTACAATACATTTCATTTACAATTCCTAGCCATTGGTCGGTTGTTGGAGGGTCTACATGCCATCATTTACGAGTTATGGCTTTCCTACTGCTTGATAAAAGTATCTTTAATAAGTATTTATCCATGTCCTAAACAGTTTCTGGTATTTCCCCTAGATACAGTGTAATGAACGAATAGTCAAACTCTTCTCCGATTATATGTTCAATTTCAGCCCAAAAAATATGAAAATGATTAGCCATTGATGTTCCACATTGCCTCCAACAAAAGCCCCGACTCTGTGTGCTTGTTTGTAGTGCTGTTAGTTTTGAAAGTTATACTCCTACTGAATTCTTTCATCCAAACTCCCTCAATGTTATTAGAAGTTTAGTTGTTTAAAAGTATTTTGTGCTCACCAAGGCTGCATTTATTTGGTTAAATACAGTAATATTGTGAAATACTATTTAAAATGATTGGTTTCTATTTAAAGATATTTTAAAATGTAATATATTCCAGCATATTTTTAATGGAATTTAATGGAATGCATCCTTGCTGAATAACAGTATTAATTTAAAAACCTTACTGGTCCCAAACTTTTGAATGGTAGTATATAGTCTGTGAAGTTTAATTTTTATTTTGCGTCGTCCACAGAGAGAACAGATGTATGCTGCGCAGGAAATGTTCAAGACTGCAAACAAAGTTACACGGCCTGAAAAAGCCCTCATCCTGGGCTTCATGGCTGGATCACGAGGTATTCTGGATTTGCTTTCATTGGTTTCTGTTAATCGATTGACAATATTACAGTTCCTCTTTGTTCTAAATGACCCTCCTAATTTTTGTCTGTCGCATCCTCCTGACAGAAAACCCCTGTCCAGAGCAGGGTGACATCATTCAGATCAAACTGAGTGAGCACACAGAAGTTCTGCCTAAAGCGGACGGAACCGGCAGCACCACCATGCTGGTGGACACAGTGTTTGAGATGAACTACTCTACTGGACAATGGACCCGCCTCAAGAAATACAAACCCATAACCAACGTCTCCTGAGGAGGACTGGGTTAACAAACAGGGCGTTTACATAGACACATATGTATACATTCACACACCCCTCTTCGATGTCACCTGAGGAGTACTTTAAAACACAAATATCGTGTACATGCGCTGGAATGTACATATTTACGGGCCAAAATCTGAGGTATTGGGCATATGCGCTAGTGAATCTCTGGATGCTGGTTTCAGACAGTTGCAAAGGACTTCCTGTTTGGTTGACCTCATGTCCCATCTCTGTTCCTGCGTTGCCAAAGACAGGGACCCTCTTACAAAACAGCTGTTTTCTTTATCTTTTTGTTAATGTTTGTATCGTCTCTTGTTTTTAGGCCCATTTCCGTTTTCATAGTGTCGGGGGAAATGATGCGAAATTGAAGCGGGCTGGTTAGTTTGTGTCTCAACCTATTTTTGATTGACACATTATTAAGAGATCTTAAAAGGGTACAAACATGCTATTACAGTGTCCCACCAATGAAACAAAATAATCTGTCCATGTGTTTTCACACTGAGAATGTTTAAAAAAGTTCCTCCTTGGATGGGAAAGAAAGAAAGAAATGAAAACAATAAAAAAAAAAGTTTAAACAGGTTTTCTGTTCAGTACTTCTCAAGAACGTTATTTATTTATTTTATTTTTAAAGGAGGAAATAAATGAAAACATGTTTAGATTTGAATGAGTCATTTGCTGAAGCCTTGCAATGATATTGGTTGCCAGTTAACTGACACAACCTACTTCTTGCTAGTTGTTATTTTTACACTGTATGTGGTCAAAAGTCTGAGACACAAATGTTGAACAGATTTTAATAACATGGGTGACAATGCAGAAATAAGAAACCTTTGGTACAGTGCAAAGTTTCTGAAGTGGAACAATGACTCAAGATGAATCTTTCAACCGTAAGTTTTAATTTAAGGTTATTTCCAGCCATATTTTACAAATGGTTTAGAAAGTCAATATCTTTAACTTAAAGGTATTTGGATGGTTTTATATTACATTCTGTTTGCATAACAGCAATGTATTATTTGAATCAAGTGAAAATGTGTTCTGCTTTTGAGTACTCATGATTCCTTAAAGACAACATTCAGCACAACAGTTACATGGCATACTTTTCATTTGACTGAAATCAGGTAGGTCCCAAAATAACTATTTAGCAAATCCCTAAAGCATTCTCTTAAGATATGCTGCTTAAATTATTATGCTTACTTACTAAAAAAGACCTTAGCTTTCTAACCACTGATTTATCTTAAAGGGACAGTTCGCCCCAAAATTAAAATTCTGTCATTTTACTCACCCTAATGTTACAAACCTGTATGACTTTCTTCTATGGAAGAAAGAAGATCATTTGAAAAATTGTCCAAATCGGCAGTGGGCACCAAAACTGTTTGGTTTCCAATGTTCTTCAAAATATTTTCTTTTGTGTTTCACAGGAGAGAGAATGTCCTATGAGTTTGGAACAACGTGAGGGCAAGTAAATGATGATACATTTCAATTTGGGGTCAACTATCCCTTTAAATCAATGTTTGTTGATGTTGTCTATTTCTGAGAAACTTGCTTTGCTATGCCATGCCTAGATCCAGCATTTCCTCCAGTGTCTTCACAGCTCAAGCCACTCCAGGATCGACCCAGCCTCCGAAAGTGTTCTCCAGGTAGATCGCCACAGCCAAGGGCAGACGGTCTTGAAACTTCCCAGCCACCACCTGCACGCCCAAGGGCAATCGCTCCTTACTCAATCCCAGTGGACACTGGGTCACCGGCAGGCCGAGGATGTTCAGGATCCCTAGAAATAGGTGAAAACAGTTTCAATTATAATACTATATATTCTTTGCTGTATATTTAAAGGATTTCCATCTACTTCTATTTGACTCTCCTAGTGTTATTGATTAGACTTGTTGCAATGATAAACTCAATATCGAAGTCTGTTCCTATCTGACCCCTTCAACCAATAATGGCTTTAATCTCTTCAGTAACTTTTTGTAATCCATTACTTGACCGTAATAGACGCATATAAGGCTGTTGTTACTTAATGGACTCCATATCTATGGCCCAGATCAAGAGCATCAAATTTCCAAAATTGGACATTGTGTGTTTAATAATATATGATAAAGGCACAACAATATATGGTTCTAATGATTAAGACTGACACATGGTAACTGCTAACAATAAAATGATCAGCTAAATTACATTAGTAAAGGGTTATGTTTGAGATTGTTAGTTAAGCAACTGTTACCTGTGTAACCGATATTATATGGGGTAAATAGGGGGTGGTGGTGTTTGGGGGCGAGAAGAGGATGAGAGGGGTAGAGCAGCACTCCATCTGTCCCCAGCAGATCCTCCATCTCTCTTTGCAGTTCTTCCTTCTGCTTTAGCATGAACTGAGATGTTTTAGCGCTGTGAGAACTCTCCATTAGAGCCAAACCTGAAATCAGCCACAAGGGAAATACATGTGTCTCCTCCCAGTTGCTAGTTTGTAAGATGTTTGAAGAACAAGATCAGAACAAGCCCCAATTATTCAACCCTAAACAACCACAGCTACCAAAAATGACTATACACCGTATTTAGATCAGTGTTCGAGTTTACCAATAGCAGCCACAGTGTGTTCAGATCTTCCAAAAGTCCTCTTTATTAGCTCCCAAATAGGCCACACAGAGCCTCCATCTGCCATTAGCTCAACAAAAGACTGTGGAGGCTGGAATAAACACAAACACGCACTCAAACTTGCTCTAAATCTCTGTATCTACCATGTTTTTGTGGTTGCTACAGTCATTTGTTGAAAGCAAGTAAACAATATAGACTTAAAGCAACTAGGGCTGTGCGATATTGAAGAAAAATGCAATATACAATAACTCCTTAAATAATGCGATATTCGATACGATAATGCTTAAAGTGTGTAAAATAAACTTAAATTATCTGTAAAATATATTTAAAATGATATAACCTACATGTGTTTCACATTCTTTTTATGACAAGAAAGTGAACATCAGCGTTTTACTGTAGCATAAGAAGTGTTATTTTAACATCAGTGTAAACCACAGGGTTTCAGGTTATCCTACATTAGGTTTATTTAATAAAAGATACTGAATCATAAAATATACAAATAAAACATTGCTTAGTTTTCACTGTATGAATTAAATATATCCTGATACTTATTAAAGCTAAGAAAAATGTTGTCTTTTGTTCATGACCACATTTATTGCAAGCTGTTGCGATATGCATATTGCGGTATATACATTGGCGATATTCCGATAAATTCGATATATTGTGCACCCCTTAAAGCAACTGAGTCTTTCATTAGGTAGGTACTCAAGTCAAGTCGACTTTATTTTAGTGCTGCATACAATACAAACTGTTTCAAAGCAGCTTCACAGTAATAAACAGTAAAATATGTTGAGTGATGTCAAATGTATCCAGTATGAGACCAATTTAAATTCTTCTGAAAGTAGTTCTAAAAAGACAAGCGAGTTCAATATTGGTTCAGTTCGTTGTGTAAAGTTCAATTATAATGAGTTCAATTCAACTATAAGCAGCTCTCAAGTCAGTTCGATGTTGATTCAGTTTAATAGCAGTGTCAATCTTGCAAAAAATTGCCAATCATTAAAAACAAATTCGATCCAGTCAAATAGATGATATTGAATATTAAGTAACTTATGGCACTACACACCTTGCCATCTTTGTCAGGTAGAGCCATGAATGTGTCCCAAATCTGAAAAGAGTATTTGAGCTGAGGAAAACGAACTTCTTTAACCGTAACTCCCAGATCCGCCTCTAAACGTGCAGCCACCTGCGAACAGAAACAACATTTGTCAAATAAGGCTCATATTAGTATTCTGCATATATTCACCAATACAGCTGATTACAGAAGTATTGTATATGTTAAATGCAAATAATGTAGTAGTTGCTTTGGTTTGCTTCTCACCCTCTTTTGAGCTTCAATGAGCTGTTTGTCTACTGGAGATGTCAATGGAGATCCACCATCATCTACTACAGTGAAGAAACTTAACTTTTTCAGATCCACCTCTTTTGAGAGGAAGAGCCTGAAAAATAATACTTGGGTGTCAGTACTAATTTGTAAAAAACAACAACAACTGATATTTGCATTCTCTGGTTGATATTTATGTGATATGTACTTGTCTGCAGTGGGCCCAGCCATTATCTTTAGAAGAGGGAGCAGGTCTTCAGCGTAGCGACACATTGGACCAGAACTCAGGTAGTCATTTTGGATACCAGAACATGTGGGAAACTGATCGTCATTTAAAACCACACCTGAAATGAAATAAAACTCTCCCTTTATGATAAGATGCACTCTTTTTTTTCCTATTAAAAGAAATATGTTTTTCTGATTGTCCTTACAGCAAAGTACATACCTTTTGAAGGTTTGTGGCCAAATATCCCATTGAAAAAACACGGCATGCGGATACTTCCTCCAATGTCAGAACCGATACCCATCACAGATGCACCACCACCGATGATACTTCCCTCTCCACCTACCAAGAAAGAATCAATGTTTAATAGTTTATGGCTAATTATCAACTTTTTAATGTTATGTTAACCTGAACATCAGTGCAAAAACATGGAATTGAAACCGTGACCAATGAAGTATAATTTTTGTATAGTCTTAATACGAGTTTAATGTTTATAAGTTTTATAAAAAATATTCCTTTTTTTTTTTTTTTTGCAAGACCTGAGCTTCCTCCACACATCCTCTCGAGGTCATAGGGGTTACTGGTGATCCCATAGAGGTGGTTGTTGGACTCCATCCACATGCAAAGCTCACTGGTGTTGGTGACACCCAGAGGAATGGCTCCAGCTCTCTTCAACAGAGCCACAGGAGGAGCATCCACACTGGCAAGTACTCTACCCCGGGATTTCAACCCGCCAGAATTTGGCATACCTGTGGGCGCAGATAACATAAAAATGAATCATTTGTACTATATCCTATACAGCAGGGTTCGACATTAAACCTTTTCATGTGCACGGTCATTCACTTGTCCGAGTAAAAAAGTTGCTTGTCCGTAAAAAGTACAAAGTGTAAATATAATTTATTCTGAAGCAATAATTCTCTTCAGATTTCTATCAGCTTTGACATATTTAAACCTGCATATTTTTAATAAATATGTTGACATTTGTTATTGATATTGTAAAGATATTGATTTTAGTTAACATTGTTTTATAATTTTACCAATCTTGAAACTTAGAAAACAAATAGTACTAGTCCAAAACAGTACATTGTCCATACCAAAGTCATTTTCAGTATCAGTTAGTCGTTGATAGGTCCATTGATTTGTACATTGCAATGAATGGACTATATTTTCTTAGCAGACGCTTTAACCCTCTACCGCACGCATTGATAAACCTATAGAAAAAAAATATTTGACTTTTTCTTTTCTTAGAATGGCTTAACTTGAAAAAAAGTTTAAATATTGTTTTAAGGTACTTCCACAGGCCACAATCAACAACCTGATCAACTCTATGCGAAGAAGATGTGTTGCACTGAGTGAGGAAAATGGTGGTCACACCAGATACTGACTGGTTTTCGAGAATGATTTCTTAAAGAGACAGTGGCAAGGAAATGAACAAAGAGTATGTTGCCATATGGCAACACTATGTGGTAGAGGGTTAAGAGAACATACAGGTAAGATTGCAACAATTCAAATCAATATTTGGTAATACGTTATTTTGATGGTCCACTTTAGACATTCTTCTAACTATGGGTAACTTTATTTTGATGGTCCCCCAACAGACGTTCTAGTAACTATGCATGTACATGTCAAACCTATTCTATGAACCCTAACTGGAGTTAGTAGAATGTCTAAGGTGGACTATCAAAATAAAGTGTAACCCAGTATTTTATGTCCACGTTATATTTGCTGGCAAATAGCTGTTTAAATAGCGAGAATTACAGTCAAATAGACTTATCTCAAAATAAACCTAGTCAGGGTGATACTGTGTGGATGGATGCAAGGCAGAGAGGATTCTGGGAAGTGTACCCTGTTGTGCAAATGACTCTTTGACAGACAGTGGAACACCCAGCAGTGGAAATCGGTTCCTCAGAACTTCCTCTCCTCCATTCTCCTCCTCTATTACTTTATCGGCATGAGCAGCTTCCTGAAGGGCGGATGAGAACCTGAAAGAGAGGACAGTGCACATTTATAGTGAAATCTTCTGTTCAGTCATCCATAAATGTTACTACCTCTAGAAAGCAAGTGCTCACCTGTCTTTGACCAAAGCATTGAGCAGTGGGTTTACTTCCTGTATCCTGTCAATGTAGGCCTGCACAACCTCCACACTAGTAACCTGAATTTACAAATCAAAAAGGTTAATGTTCAGTATTACAAAAGACCATGGCAAGCAGTGATGTTTTAGTCTAGCTCTATCTACAGTGGTGAATATGTAAGTGAAGTGATGTTGTTTTAGGACTTATACTTGCGTACATAATCACTTACAGACATTATCAGAGGACCCTGTAAACATTTTATCGTACTTTGCAGTGCAAAAAGTTTTTTTGTTTGTTTTTTTAAATGATGTAATTTTCAACAAATAAAAGCAAAATGTAAACATTTTCTCAATTGATGCATTATATATCATATGTCGTTCCAAACCTATATGACTTTCTTTTGTGGAATCCACAGAACAAAGTCAGTCAAAAAGATCTGTTACGTACGGTGACCGGGAGGGGACATGTTCGGTTCACTTAGTTTTGTCGTGGCCACAACATAAACTCGTGGGAACGTGATATGTTGCTGCCACGAGATATTAATTCGTGGGAACGTCATATCAAGCATGATATTAAGTTGTGGGAATGTGATGATAAATCGTGGCTACGAGATCATTTTGTTGAGGTAACAACATCATGATCATATGTTGAGGGAACAATATATTTTTCTTGTGGCGTCTTCATATTTTGAGAGAACGACACCTAAACATTCACGAGTTATGTTTAGGGAACCACACCGGTCAATACTGTATACAGCACTCGGAGATGGAGATGACCGATGAAACAACATTTTACTTTGAATTAGGAATGTCATGTGGAACAAATGGCCATAACCTGCAAATAGACATGAATAAATGACGTGATTTCATTCATGGTAATTATATTATTTTTGACAGATTATATCATTTTACCTCTTGAAATGCCTTTAAATGCTAAATTAGACCAGTAACATGTAGTTTTACACTTGCCAAAAAGTGATTTAGCCTCCACTTATAAAGTGAACTGTTCTTTCTGCCTAAATTTTAGCCTACTTGATTTCATTCGTGAGGTTTATATTTGACAGCTCTTTCAGTCCTTTTCACCTGTTAAAACTTTTTGGCAAGTGTAAAACTAGGTTACGGTCTAATGGTGCTTTCAAGTCATCTCGTATAGATCGTATAGTTGAACGCACTTGAACCATAGACTGTAAAAAAATACCAATCAACTTGTAAAAGTGCATGTACCATTATATGACCCCTTTAAGAATGCGCTTCAGGTGTCTTTCACTTATTACGTACCCATGTCTCAATGCCAGAGACCGCACTATATCTTTATATGACATTCCTAATTCAAAATAAAATGTTGTTTCATCTGTCATCTCCCTCTCCATAGCTGTAGGCTATATTGACCGGTGTGGTTCCCTAAACATAACTCGTGGTGGCTTCGTTACCTCAAAATGATCTCGTTGCCACGATATATTATCACGTTCCCACGACTTAATATGACGTTACCATGAATTAATATCTCGTGGCAACAACGTATTATCACGTCCCCACGAGTTTATATGTTGTGGCCACGACAAAACTAAGTGAACCGAACATGTCCCCTCCCGGTCACCGTAATGACATGAGGGTGTGTAAATTACACAATTTAAATTTTTGGGTGAACTGAACTTTTTTTTTTTGGACAATTTTAAGGCTTTTTTAATGCCATATCTTTTGTTATTTAGTAAGCAACAAATAGAGCTTTCTCCAGGTGTAGGAGCTTTGGACATAAAGGTCAGGGAAGTGAGCCACGGTCTAGATTTATTGTGCCAGAACATTTTGGCTTCAAAGCCCTTTGTTACTTTTATCCATGGTAAAGTCAACAAGATAACTCAAGATTACAGTCTAGTCTATATATGCAATAAAGCATGCCTGATTTAAACCTTTGGAACAGAGACACTGTTACAACAAGAAGTTACATTTAAGTTTGGTGATGAGCTGTCATTCTTAGTGCACACTACAGACATTGTTGCCTGGCATAATAGAAACAAATTTTATCCATGAAAAAAACAGCAAGAAACCTTAAGATAAAATAATTGATTATATTGATTAGCCTTCTTTTCATCATTCCTTAAGTTCACAAGTAGCCTCATACGTTCCTTAATGCTCAGCCATGACAGAAGTAATGCAAATGAAAGCCCAAACCTCTCGTCTGCGTATCTTCTCAGCCAGTTGCACTGCAGAGAGAGTAAGCAGTGGGTTTCTGATGGGAGGGAGATGTTTTGGTCGCTTTGAGCCGGGTGAGACCAGCCTAAAGAGACCCAAGAACAGCCTAGGCACGAGGACCAGGAGGCAGTGCTGCACACGCTCTCTGATTGTCAAAGCCATTGTGGGGAGAGCAGAGGTCATGCAGCAACAGATGAAAAAAGCAGCGTATACATGACACACCCCTAGCATTTCATCCCTGTAGTAAACGCTGACCTTTGACCTTATTGTTCTCCTGTGTATCAATCACAATACTTATGGAGTCACCACACTTATGGTCAAGTCACCTTTATTTATAAAACACTTTATAAAATACAGATTGTTTCAAAGCAGTTTTACAGGAAACTGTTCAGCTGAAGTCAGTTCAGTGTTGATTCAGTTATGTTGTAACTTCATCAGGTGACCGTATGGAGGAAAAAAACTTTGGGAGAAACCAGGCTCAATCGGGGGGTCAGTTCTCCTTTGGTGAACGAACAAACACGGTGTCATTCAGGTGTGATATGGTATCACAGATGTGATACGGTCCATTTATAAATGAGGAGGTTTTGTACACAGGTGCAGATGCAACACTCAGGCCAATAAGGGACAATGGGGTGAGAAAATTAAGGGAAAATCCAGGTTAATACTTTGATCTAAGGAGGGTCCCATTCTTGTACAATACACAAAACTGTCCTGTAAACTGGTATTTATTTTTAAATGTTCCTTCCTTGTAATATTTGTGATGACTAACAGCTAGTTAAAAAGCCCCCCCCATATGTAAAAATATATAAATGGCAAAAACGCAATTACACTGTTGACATGAAAATGTTTTTGCTTTTCATTTCAGTCATAGCTTCCTCAGCAGTCAACTGGTGTCTAAAGGGTTTCTGTAATTCTGTAAAAGGTAGCCTGTACTGTTCTTTCTGTAATAGTAATTTGGTATGTCTTAAAAATATGTCTTCCAGACGCTTATCACAGGCCTTTGTCTTAATGTTGTATCAACTTTTTGCTTACCTCTTCTTCATGGCCTATTTTAAAAACGAGCTTTAAAAAGATGGTCAATGGGAGGAGCTATGGGATTAATGTAGGTGCTGGTGGGCGTGAGCTTTCAGTGAAATGAAACTATTAAACCCGGACGTTTTTTAAACCTTTTGGAAACGGTTTTTTCTTTAGACAACATAATGTTTGTTCATCCATTCATACGTAAGAGGCATGAGAGCGCTGCTGACACTCACAGGTACGTGAAAGAAATATAGTGTCATGTTATGGTCTTATTTAGTAGGGTAGCTACATGTCTGGGACAAAACAGCAATCCAGGTTTAAGTACGAGTCAAATGCTCTTTTTACAGCACTGGGATCAGCTGCAGAGGGCACATTAAATTGAATAAAGTTGAAATTACAGTAGGGGAGAGCAGGGGCGAAAGTACCATTTTTCAGAAAAACATAATTTTAAAAGATGATGGTTTAGACAGAGATGTATGTTTGCTGTGGTCAGTCACTCACAAGTGTGGTCTATCAATACCAGGTGGTATTTAGTAAAAATGTAGAACGTCTTCAGTATAATTTCACTTTGAACTCAAGACTGATGTTACTTTCGACCCCGTCAGTTGGGACGAAAGTAACAGGTGAGTCAAAAGTAACAACAATATACAAGGTAGATTTTTTTGTTACTCAAAAAAAAAGTTTTTTTTTTTTTTTTTTTTTAATGGTGGAAATGGTAACAGAAATCAGCTGATTTAAATGTGACTTCAGCTTTAAACGCCCTCTCATAAACATCTGCCATATTCTGTTGATATAATATGACACAATAAACATGTTTAATGAATGCTGCAACAAACAGAAAGTCATAAGAGGGACAAAATAAACTGTTTTCAATGAAGCGGGACAAAAGTAACAAGTGTAGCTAGAGTATTGTGAGAGATCGAGTAAGCGATCGAGTTTACCTGCATCTACAGTAGACATAGCATTGTCCTTCATTTCAAATTTCTTCAAATTTTTGCATTGTGTGGTAACCGTTTTATAAAAGCAGTTTTTAAAACTTTTGACAGCTAGTGTAGTGCCCTCCACTGTTTCTCCAAGAATATTTAACCATCAAAAATAAAACAGCTTTTCCCCCTGTTATAGCTAACATGAGATGCAAAAATATATAACTTGAATTTTATTATATGAAGGATAAATTATTTTTATTTAAAAGTTTTTGAAAATGCGAGTTGTTGTTTTACTCTATGAATTTACTGGTCATGATTTGTGTTGTGAAATAAGACTTAATGTGGCTTTATTTATTTATTTAAATCTTAAAAAGGGCAAAAGCACTGTCAGAATCTCCAAAACCAAGAAAGAACAGGAATCTGGATTTATCTCCATGTAAGTCTAACCCACAAAAATAATGGATTAGTGCTTGAAAGACATAAAAATGTTCCTCATTTGTGAAGTAAATATCAGAAATTAAGTTACACTTCATACTTTTAAAAAATAAAAAAATAATTTCAGCCTCGTCACCCTCCACTGGTCTGACTGAGGAGCTCCAGTGCTCTATCTGTCTGGATGTGTTCACCAATCCAGTCACCACTCCATGCGGACACAACTTCTGCCAGATCTGCCTAAAAGAATACTGGGGAAACAGTAAGGACTACAACTGCCCAATATGTAAAAAAACATTCAACCAAAAACCTGAGCTCAAGGTCAATACAACACTCAGAGCCATTGTAGATCTCTATAAAAAGAGAAATCGTCTGAAAATACCTGAAGTGTTGTGTGACATCTGTACGAAGACAAAACTGAAAGCCCTGAAGTCGTGCCCTGTGTGTCAGAGCTCTTACTGTGAGACTCACCTGAAGCGTCATTTTAGAGTTCCAGGTTTAAAACAACACAAACTTATCGCCCCTGTAAAAAATCTCCAGGAGCATTTGTGTCAGAAACACGACAGACCTCTTGAGCTGTTCTGTAGAGATGATCAGACGTGTGTGTGTGTGATCTGCACTGTGACCGAACACAAGACTCACAACAACGTCCCTGTAGAGGAGGAGAGTGTAAAGAAGAAGGTAGGAAATCGCTAAAGAAAAACATGTCTTTGGAATACTCAAAAAGAGACTCTTTTTAAATAAAAATACTCATTTTTATTTAATGTTTATATACTGTTTTTATATTCTTGTTTTCTGCCTTGAGAACCTTCGTTTTAAGGCACTATTATTTTTGATATATTATTATTAATGGTGCTTGCCTATAGGCAAAGCAACATTAGTGTTATTGCTCATACTTATTAAGTTGGCTTGTGAAAGCCAACATACTGAAATCCTATTTAAACTTATTAAGTTGGCTTGTGAAAGCCAACATACTGAAATCCTATTTAAACTTATTACTGGTGCTTGCTTTAGCAAGGCAACAGTATTGTTATTGCTCATACTTATTAATGGTGCTTGCCTATAGGCAAAGCAACATTAGTGTTATTGCTCATACTTATTATTTTTTTTTTTATTATTATTATTCTTCCACACAAAGTTCGGCGCGTAACTCGCCCCGCACCGTTTGTCACAGACCCCTGAGTGAGGTGTCAAAACGACCGGCTCATTGAGGAGAGGTGTGCTATATCTTTTCTAAGCGATCGGGTGTACGATGTTTGCACAGCGGACGAAAAAGCGGCCAAAAAAGTCCCATTGACTTAACATTGCGGAATTTTCAGAAATTCAAATCCCAACTGTCATTTTTCACACACACAGACACAAAGGGCCTGACACCCCTGCATGTCTCCCCCTCTCTCTCCCTCAGAGGATTTATATTATCCAGCAGCCAATAAGTAATGGCCTAAAATCTTCATAGCCACACCATAGCAACCAGTACAGCACCCTAGCAACCATAGGCTATAGGCACGAGGCCGCAGGCCTCGTGCATTCATTATAATGCACTCGTTTAATAGAGATTTTAAATACTCTATAAAAACTCACTCGTAGGCGGCCTCGTGCCTAACCTTAGCCCTAACCCCATAGTAACCATCTGTGGTGCCCTAGCAACCACCCAGAACACCCTAGCAACCATAAGCTATAGGCACGAGGCCGCAGGCCTCGTGCACTCATTATAATGCACTCGTTTAATAGAGATTTTAAATACTCTATAAAAACTCACTCGTGCCTAACCTTAGCCCTAACCCCATTGTAACCATCTGTGGTGCCCTAGCAACCACCCAGAACACCCTAGCAACCATAAGCTATAGGCACGAGGCCGCAGGCCTCGTGCACTCATTATAATGCACTCGTTTAATAGAGATTTTAAATACTCTATAAAAACTCACTCGTAGGCGGCCTCGTGCCTAACCTTAGCCCTAACCCCATAGTAACCATCTTTAGCAACCACCCAGAACACCCTAGCAACTGCCTAGCAACCACCCAGAACACCCTAGCAACCACCCAGAACACCCTAGCAACTGCCTAGCAAACGCCTAGCAACCACCCAGAACACCCTAGCAACCACCTAGCAACCGCCTAGCAACCACCCAGAACACTCTAGCAACCGCCTAGCAACCGCCTAGCAAAACTCACTTGTAGGCACCTACGGCCTCGTGCCTAACCTTAACCCTAACCCCAGGAGATGCAGATATACACTAAGAGCCTAGCACCCTAGCAACTGCCTAGCAACCACCCAGAACACCCTAGCAACCGCCTAGCAACCACCCAGAACACCCTAGCAACTGCCTAGTAACCACCTACAACACCCTAGCAACTGCCTAGCAACCACCCAAAACACCCTAGTAACCACCCAGAACACCCTAGCAACCAACCCAAAACATGAATAAGCCATATCTCAGCAGCAGAACATCGTACAGACATGGTTGTTGGCTCGTATGCAATCATGTACCACACTCTAGCAACCGAGTGGTGAGTTTTGCCACTGCAAGCACCATTCACATTTTCTTCTGGAAATGTACGTTCTAGTTAATGGTGCTTGCCTATAGGCAAAGCAACATTAGTGTTATTGCTCATACTTATTTTTATTCTTATTCTTATTATTCTGCCGCTTTTTTGGCGCGAAACTCGCCCCGCACCGTTTGTCACAGACCCCTGAGTGAGGTGTCAAATCGACCGGCCCATTGAGGAGAGGTGTGCTATATCTTTTCTAAGCGATCGGGTGTACGATGTTCGCACAGCGGACGAAAAAGCGGCCAAAAAAGTCCCATTGACTTAACATTGCGGAATTTTCAGAAATTCAAATCCCAACTGTCATTTTTCACACACACAGACACAAAGGGCCTGACACCCCTGCATGTCTCCCCCTCTCTCTCCCTCAGAGGATTTATATTATCCAGCAGCCAATAAGTAATGGCCTAAAATCTTCATAGCCACACCATAGCAACCAGTTACAGCACCCTAGCAACCATAGGCTATAGGCACGAGGCCGCAGGCCTCGTGCACTCATTATAATGCACTCGTTTAATAACACAACCACTCAAAATACCTTAGAACTCCCTAGCAACACCCTAGCAACCACCCAAAATACCTTAGAACTCTCTAGCAACACCATAGCAACCACCCAAAACACCTTAGAACACCCTA
The DNA here is from genome assembly GCF_949152265.1 of Phoxinus phoxinus. Classification (NCBI taxonomy): domain Eukaryota; kingdom Metazoa; phylum Chordata; class Actinopteri; order Cypriniformes; family Leuciscidae; genus Phoxinus; species Phoxinus phoxinus. The sequence goes on along the minus strand of NC_136877.1, from coordinate 39,787,550 downwards.
GCAACCACCCATAACACCCTAACAACCACCCAAAATACCTTAGAACTCCCTAGCAACACCATAGCAACCACCCAAAATACCTCATAACTCCCTAGCAACCACCCAAAATACCTCAGAACTCCCTAGTAACACCATAGCAACCACCCAAAATACCTTAGAACTCCCTAGCAACACCCTAGCAACCACCCAAAATACCTCAGAACTCCCTAGCAACCGCCTAGCAACCACCCAGAACACCCTAGCAACCACCCAGAACACCCTAGCAACTGCCTAGTAACCACCTAGAACACCCTAGCAACTGCCTAGCAACCACCCAAAACACCCTAGTAACCACCCAGAACACCCTAGCAACCAACCCAAAACATGAATAAGCCATACCTCAGCAGCAGAACATCGTACAGACATGGTTGTTGGCTCGTATGCAATCATGTACCACACTCTAGCAACCGAGTGGTGAGTTTTGCCACTGCAAGCACCATTCACATTTTCTTCTGGAAATGTACGTTCTAGTTAATTATTATTATTTTTCTTTTTATTCTGGACAAAGTTTGGCGCGAAACTCGCCCCGCACCGTTTGTCACAGACCCCTGAGTGAGGTGTCAAATCGACCGGCCCATTGAGGAGAGGTGTGCTATATCTTTTCTAAGCGATCGGGTGTACGATGTTCGCACAGCGGACGAAAAAGCGGCCAAAAAAGTCCCATTGACTTAACATTGCGGAATTTTCAGAAATTCAAATCCCAACTGTCATTTTTCACACACACAGACACAAAGGGCCTGACACCCCTGCATGTCTCCCCCTCTCTCTCCCTCAGAGGATTTATATTATCCAGCAGCCAATAAGTAATGGCCTAAAATCTTCATAGCCACACCATAGCAACCAGTTACAGCACCCTAGCAACCATAGGCTATAGGCACGAGGCCGCAGGCCTCGTGCACTCATTATAATGCACTCGTTTAATAGAGATTTTAAATACTATATAAAAACTCACTCATAGGCACGAGGCCGCAGGCCTCGTGCACTCATTATAATGCACTCGTTTAATAGAGATTTTAAATACTCTGCGGCCGAGTGCCTAACCTTAGCCCTAACCCCATAGTAACCATCTACCAACCACCTAGTAACACCATAGCAACCACCAAAAATACCTTAGCAACCGCCCTGAACACCCTAGCAACCACCTAGAAATGTCCTAGCAATCACCCAAATACCCTAACAACCACCCAGAAAACCTTAGCAATTGCCTAGAAACCACCCGGAACACCCTAGCAACCACCCAAAATACCTTAGAACTCCCTAGCAACACCCTAGCAACCACCCAAAATACCTTAGAACTCCCTAGCAACACCATAGCAACCACCCAAAATACCTTAGAACACCCTAGCAACCACCCATAACACCCTAACAACCACCCAAAATACCTCAGAACTCCCTAGCAACACCATAGCAACCACTCAAAATACCTTAGAACTCCCTAGCAACACCCTAGCAACCACCCAAAATACCTTAGAACACCCTAGGAACCACACATAACACCCTAGCAACCACCCAAAATACCTTAGAACTCCCTAGCAACACCATAGCAACCACCCAAAATACCTAAGAACTCCCTAGCAACACCATAGCAACCATCCATAACACCCTAGCAACCACCCAGAACACCATAGTAACCACCCAGAACACCCTAGCAACCGCCTAGCAACACCCTAGCAACCACCCAGAACACCCTAGCAACCACCTGAACAACATGAATAAGCCATATCTCAGCAGCAGAACATCGTACAGACATGGTTGTTTGCTCGTATGCAATCATGTACCACACTCTAGCAACCGAGTGTCGAGTTTTGCCACTGCAAGCACCATTCACATTTTCTTCTGGAAATGTACGTTCTAGTTATTATTCTTCTTCCAAAACTGTTGACTCTATCTCGTCCTAGAGCTTTAACTCTACATACTCCAAACTCGGCTCAGACACTCAAACTGTTCTGAAGTTAGTTGCTATATCTTTTCAGACTGATCGGACTTACGGTTTTCCTATAAATGACGATCAAACTCGGAAAAAACTCCCATTGACTTAACATTGCGGAATGTTCAGATTTTCAAACTCCCCAACTGCCAAAAATTCAAATCAAAATCCCTTGAAAGCCTAGACTAAATCAAACTGCCATTCTATACACTATATGAGCCATTGAGACTCATGTAAACTCATTAAACTCATCCATCTATCCACCTCAAACTATTTTAAACTTCAAACTAATTTAAACTTCAAACTAATTTAAACTTTTTATGAATAAAAACTGGCTCGTAGGCACAAGGCCGCAGGCCTTGTGCCTCACCTTAGCCCTAACTCCAGGATGCTAATATACACTAAACTCTGAACTCTTAGACTCATGTAAACTCATAAACTCATCTATCTATCCACTTCAAACTATTTAAAACTTTTAACTAATTTAAACTTCAAACTACAACTCACTCGTAGGCACGAGGCCGCAGGCCGAGTGCCTATCCTCAGCCCTAACCGATGCTAATATACATTAAACTCTGAACTCTTAGACTCATGTAAACTTATAAACTACTTTAAACTCATGCATTCACTAAACTCTAAACTCAAAAACTCTTGAGTGTGTGTGTGTGTGTGTTAGAACACCCTAGCAACACCATAGCAACCACCCATAACACCCTAGAAACTGCCTAAAATACCTTAGAACTCCCTAGCAACACTATAGTAACCACCCATAACACCCTAGCAACCACCCAAAACACCTTAGAACTCCCTAGCAACACCATAGCAACCACCCATAACACCCTAGCAACCACCCAAAATGCCTTAGAACTCCCTAGCAACACCCTAGCAACCAGCAAAAATACCTCAGAACTCCCTAGCAAAACCATAGCAACCACCCAAAACACATTAGAACACCCTAGCAACCACCCATAACACCCTAGCAACCACCCAAAATACCTTAGAACACCCTAGCAACACCATAGCAACCACCCAAAATACCTTAGAACTCCCTAGCAACACCCTAGCAACCACCCAAAATACCTCAGAACTCCCTAGCAACACCCTAGCAACCACCCATAACACCCTAGCAACCACCCAAATACATTAGAACTCCCTAGCAACCACCCAAAATACCTCAGAACTCCCTAGCAACACCCTAGCAACCACCCAAAACACCTTAGAACTCCCTAGCAACACCCTAGCAACCACCCAAAACACCTTAGAACACCCTAGCAACCACCCAAAATACCTCAGAACTCCCTAGCAACACCCTAGCAACCACCCAAAACACCTTAGAACTCCCTAGCAACACCCTAGCAACCACCCAAAATACCTCAGAACTCCCTAGCAACACCATAGCAACCACCCAAAACACCTTAGAACTCCCTAGCAACACCCTAGCAACCACCCAAAACACCTTAGAACTCCCTAGCAACACCCTAGCAACCACCCAAAATACCTTAGAACTCCCTAGCAACACCCTAGCAACCACCCAAAACACCTTAGAACTCCCTAGCAACCACCCAAAATACCTCAGAACTCCCTAGCAACACCCTAGCAACCACCAAAAATACCTCAGAACACCCTAGCAACACCCTAGCAACCACCCAAAATACCTTAGAACTCCCTAGCAACACCCTAGCAACCACCCAAAACACATTAGAACTCCCTAGCAACACCCTAGCAACCACCCAAAATACCTCAGAACTCCCTAGCAACACCATAGCAACCATCCATAACACCCTAGCAACCACCCAAAATACCCTAGCAACCGCCTAGCAACCACTCAGAACACCTTAGCAACCCTCTAGAAACACCCTAGTAACTTTAAACTACTTCAAACTATACTTTAAACTATTTTAAACTTTAAACTACTTCAAACTTCAAATCACTTTAAACTAATTTAAACTTCAAACTAATTTAAACTTTAATCTACTTTAAACTATTTTTAACTGTAAACTACTTTAAACTAATTTAAACTTCAAACTAATTTAAACTTTAATCTACTTTAAACTATTTTTAACTGTAAACTACTTTAAACTTTAAACTACTTTAAACTAATTTAAACTTCAAACTACTTTAAAGTTTAAACTATTTTTAACTGTAAACTACTTTAAACTTTAAACTACTTTAAACTTTAAACTATTTTAAACTTTAAACTATTTTAAACTTTACACTAATTTAAACTTCAAACTACTTTAAACTTCAAACTAATTTAAACTTCAAACTTTTTTAAACTGCTTTAAACTTTAAACTAATTTAAACTTTAAACTTTTTCAAACTATCTGGTCCAAACTTTCACAAGCCAACTTAAAGTTTGTTTCAACGAACTTTTTAATCTAGTTAATGGTGCTTGCCTATAGGCAAAGCAACATTAGTGTTATTGCTCATACTTATTATTTTTTTTTTTATTATTATTATTCTTCCACACAAAGTTCGGCGCGTAACTCGCCCCGCACCGTTTGTCACAGACCCCTGAGTGAGGTGTCAAAACGACCGGCTCATTGAGGAGAGGTGTGCTATATCTTTTCTAAGCGATCGGGTGTACGATGTTTGCACAGCGGACGAAAAAGCGGCCAAAAAAGTCCCATTGACTTAACATTGCGGAATTTTCAGAAATTCAAATCCCAACTGTCATTTTTCACACACACAGACACAAAGGGCCTGACACCCCTGCATGTCTCCCCCTCTCTCTCCCTCAGAGGATTTATATTATCCAGCAGCCAATAAGTAATGGCCTAAAATCTTCATAGCCACACCATAGCAACCAGTACAGCACCCTAGCAACCATAGGCTATAGGCACGAGGCCGCAGGCCTCGTGCATTCATTATAATGCACTCGTTTAATAGAGATTTTAAATACTCTATAAAAACTCACTCGTAGGCGGCCTCGTGCCTAACCTTAGCCCTAACCCCATAGTAACCATCTGTGGTGCCCTAGCAACCACCCAGAACACCCTAGCAACCATAAGCTATAGGCACGAGGCCGCAGGCCTCGTGCACTCATTATAATGCACTCGTTTAATAGAGATTTTAAATACTCTATAAAAACTCACTCGTGCCTAACCTTAGCCCTAACCCCATTGTAACCATCTGTGGTGCCCTAGCAACCACCCAGAACACCCTAGCAACCATAAGCTATAGGCACGAGGCCGCAGGCCTCGTGCACTCATTATAATGCACTCGTTTAATAGAGATTTTAAATACTCTATAAAAACTCACTCGTAGGCGGCCTCGTGCCTAACCTTAGCCCTAACCCCATAGTAACCATCTGTAGCAACCACCCAGAACACCCTAGCAACTGCCTAGCAACCACCCAGAACACCCTAGCAACCACCCAGAACACCCTAGCAACTGCCTAGCAAACGCCTAGCAACCACCCAGAACACCCTAGCAACCACCTAGCAACCGCCTAGCAACCACCCAGAACACTCTAGCAACCGCCTAGCAACCGCCTAGCAAAACTCACTTGTAGGCACCTACGGCCTCGTGCCTAACCTTAACCCTAACCCCAGGAGATGCAGATATACACTAAGAGCCTAGCACCCTAGCAACTGCCTAGCAACCACCCAGAACACCCTAGCAACCGCCTAGCAACCACCCAGAACACCCTAGCAACTGCCTAGTAACCACCTACAACACCCTAGCAACTGCCTAGCAACCACCCAAAACACCCTAGTAACCACCCAGAACACCCTAGCAACCAACCCAAAACATGAATAAGCCATATCTCAGCAGCAGAACATCGTACAGACATGGTTGTTGGCTCGTATGCAATCATGTACCACACTCTAGCAACCGAGTGGTGAGTTTTGCCACTGCAAGCACCATTCACATTTTCTTCTGGAAATGTACGTTCTAGTTATTATTATTCTTCTTACCAAACTGTTGACTCTATCTCGTCCTAGAGCTTTAACTCTACATACTCCAAACTCGGCTCAGACACTCAAACTGTTCTGAAGTTAGTTGCTATATCTTTTCAGACTGATCGGACTTACGGTTTTCCTATAAATGACGATCAAACTCGGAAAAAACTCCCATTGACTTAACATTGCGGAATGTTCAGATTTTCAAACTCCCCAACTGCCAAAAATTCAAATCAAAATCCCTTGAAAGCCTAGACTAAATCAAACTGCCATTCTATACACTATATGAGCCATTGAGACTCAATTAAACTCATCTATCTGTCTACCTCAAACTATTTTAAACTTCAAACTAATTTAAACTTTAAACTAATTTAAACTTTTTAAGAATAAAAACTATAAAAACTCGCTCGTAGGCACAAGGCCGCAGGCCTTGTGCCTCACCTTAGCCCTAACTCCAGGATGCTAATATACACTAAACTCTGAACTCTTAGACTCATGTAAACTCATAAACTCATCTATCCACCTCAAACTATTTTAAACTTCAAACTAATTTAAACTTCAAACTAATTTAAACTTTTTATGAATAAAAACTATAAAAACTCGCTCGTAGGCACAAGGCCGCAGGCCTTGTGCCTCACCTTAGCCCTAACTCCAGGATGCTAATATACACTGAACTCTGAACTCTTAGACTCATGTAAACTTCAAACTACTTTAAACTCATAAACTCATGCATTCACTAAACTCTAAACTCAAAAACTCTTGTGTGTGTGTGAGCAAGTTAGTGTGTGTTAGAACACCCTAGCAACACCATAGCAACCACCCATAACACCCTAGAAACTGCCTAAAATACCTTAGAACTCCCTAGCAACACCATAGCAACCACACATGACATCCTAGCAACCACCCAAAATACCTTAGAACACCCTAGCAACCACCCATAACACCCTAGCAACCACCCAAAATACCATATAACACCCTAGCAACACCCTAGCAACCACCCAAAATACCTTAGAACTCCCTAGCAACCACCCAAAATACCTCAGAACTCCCTAGCAACACCATAGCAACCATCCATAACACCCTAGCAACCACCCAAAATACCTCAGAACTCCCTAGCAACACCCTAGCAACCACCCAAAATACCTTAGAACTCCCTAGCAACCACCCAAAACACCGTACAAATCCCTAGCAACACCATAGCAACCACCCAAAATACCTTTAGAACTCCCTAGCAACCACCCAAAATACCTTAGAACTCCCTAGCAACACCCTAGCAACCACCCAAAATACCTCAGAACTCCCTAGCAACCACCCAAAATACCTTAGAACTCCCTAGCAACACCCTAGCAACCACCCAAAATACCTCAGAACTCCCTAGCAACACCCTAGCAACCACCCAAAACACCTTAAAACTCCCTAGCAACACCCTAGCAACCACCCAAAACACCTTAGAACTCCCTAGCAACACCCTAGCAACCACCCAAAATACTTCAGAACTCCCTAGCAACACCATAGCAACCATCCATAACACCCTAGCAACCACCCAAAATACCCTAGCAACCACCTAGCAACCACTCAGAACACCTTAGCAACCCTCTAGAAACACCCTAGTAACTTTAAACTACTTCAAACTATACTTTAAACTATTTTAAACTTTAAACTACTTCAAACTTCAAATCACTTTAAACTAATTTAAACTTCAAACTAATTTAAACTTTAATCTACTTTAAACTATTTTTAACTGTAAACTACTTTAAACTTTAAACTACTTTAAACTTTAAACTATTTTAAACTTTACACTAATTTAAACTTCAAACTACTTTAAACTTCAAACTAATTTAAACTTCAAACTAATTTAAACTTTAAACTTTTTCAAACTATCTGGTCCAAACTTTCACAAGCCAACTTAAAGTTTGTTTCAACGAACTTTTTAATCTAGTTTTTATTCTTATTCTTATTATTCTGGACAAAGTTTGGCGCGAAACTCGCCCCGCACCGTTTGTCACAGACCCCTGAGTGAGGTGTCAAATCGACCGGCCCATTGAGGAGAGGTGTGCTATATCTTTTCTAAGCGATCGGGTGTACGATGTTCGCACAGCGGACGAAAAAGCGGCCAAAAAAGTCCCATTGACTTAACATTGCGGAATTTTCAGAAATTCAAATCCCAACTGTCATTTTTCACACACACAGACACAATGGGCCTGACACCCCTGCATGTCTCCCCCTCTCTCTCCCTCAGAGGATTTATATTATCCAGCAGCCAATAAGTAATGGCCTAAAATCTTCATAGCCACACCATAGCAACCAGTTACAGCACCCTAGCAACCATAGGCTATAGGCACGAGGCCGCAGGCCTCGTGCACTCATTATAATGCACTCGTTTAATAGAGATTTTAAATACTCTATAAAAAAATACTCGTAGGCACGAGGCCGCAGGCCTCGTGCCTAACCTTAGCCCTAACCCCATAGTAACCATCTGTGGTGCCCTAGCAACCACCCAGAACACCCTAGCAACTGCCTAGCAACCTCCTAGCAACCACCCAGAACACCCTAGCACCCCTCTCTCTCCCTCAGAGGATTTATATTATCAAGCAGCCAATAAGTAATGGCCTAAAATCTTCATAGCCACACCATAGCAACCAGTTACAGCACCCTAGCAACCATAGGCTATAGGCACGAGGCCGCAGGCCTCGTGCACTCATTATAATGCACTCGTTTAATAGAGATTTTAAATAGGATGCTGATATACACTAAGAGCACCCTAGCAACCACCCCAAACGACTAACTTAATGTTAAATGATATCAGCACGGCTGTGATAGGTCATAGGCACGAGGCCGCAGGCCTCGTGCCATACTAAAGGCACTCGTTACTAAATATTTTAATAAATTCATAGCCACGCCCTGGCAATCACTTAGGGCCCCCTAGCAACCATAAAACATTTACAAGCCATATATCAGCTCCAGAATTTTTTTTTGACTCATGCAGTTTATGAGATGATATTCAAAGACTAGTTGACAGTCCAAACATGCCCTAGCAACCATATAAAGTATCCTAGCAACCATACAAACACACGAATAAGCCATATCACCACCAGATGAGTGTCTAAAGATTTTAAGAACTCCATAAAAACTCCATATTAACCATCTGTGACAACTACCAACCACCTAGTAACACCATAGCAACCATCCAGAAAACCTTAGCAATGGCCTAGAAACCACCCAGAACACCCTAGCAACCACCCAGAATACCTTAGCAACTGCCTATAAACCACCCAGAATACCCTAGCAACCACATAGCAACACCATACCAACAACCCATAATACTCTAGCAACCGCCTGGTAACACCATACCAACCAACCATAACACCTTAGCAACTGCCTAGCAACCACCCAGAATACATTAGCAACCACCCAGAACACCATTGAATTTGCAATACATTTCTTAAGGTGGGCATCCAGTTCGCATCTGTATGTTAACTGTAACACTCTAGCAACCATTTAGATTACCTTAGAAACTGTGTAACAACATGAATTACTTTAATTACAAAATTACTTGTAGTTTCAGTGATTTTTCATTTATTCCTTAAAAAAACCTTTATCTGTGGCACATAAAAACATTTTTTTTTTATTAAAATCATTTAGATTTTATCCATAGGAATGAAACGGTAACTATGGTAACCAGCATTTGTTTTGCCAGGTTGGGCCGGGCTTCCTTCCCAAGTATATGTTTGTGCAAGGGTATAAAATAGTTTATTAGGCATGCAGGGATATAACACAGCTTTCTCATATATGTTTGCTCCATTACTGATGATTGACAAGAGCATTACATACATACTACGCACTGTTGCTCAGTATTAAATTATAGCAAATTATAAATTATCTGCAACAGCTTCATCTCTCCAACGCACGTCAGCGTCCGAATTCACTCACTTCATTACTCCTATATAGTGCACTCAATGCTATAGGGATTAGTGAATGAGTGAAGGAGTGAGCGGTTTCGGACACAGCTTCGAGACAATTCGCTTCCGAGTCATATTAAAGATTTGTTCACGATGAACGAATCGTTCATGACTGACTCATCACTAGAAGGTGTGATTCTATTGGTCGTACAATCAAAGCTCGCTGCTGATTGGCTGAGAGATCGACTTCACCGGAGGAGAACAGCGAACTTCCCGCATTATTCTCTTGAGGTGAGTTCAGTTGGTTGTTGTCAAATATGCTGTTTTATAAAGCCTTGTAATGTCAAACGCAGCTTTTTTTTTTTACAATTAAATGTAGGCAATATTATCTGTATTACAATATGAGATGTGGTTTATATCGTTTTTGCTAACACTGGACCTTTTTTTTTTCTCTGTAAAAATTGAAATGTATGATAATGTCTAACGTTACAGCTAGCCACCCTTCTATCTTTGTGTAAAAACGTACAATTATATGTGTTTGATGGCTGTATTACGTCCTTTGGTTTTTGATGTTTGTGTAACGTTAGCTTACAATAGCTTAAGTTACTCGCTGTGTGAGGAGTGTATTCATTTTGGCGCTTATTTTAACGTTTCTGCCGAGTTAAAACATTTAACGCCCAATCAAAGGTTAACGTAGTCTCCGGTGAGAACGGATTCCAGTGCGCGCACACTGACAGTTATCATAAACAATAAAGTGCAAATATGTAGGCAATGTTATTGGTATTAATATGAGGTGTAACGTTAGTTTATATCAGTTGTGTTTACACTGAAGCTACCCTTTTCTCTGCAAAGATGGTTATGTATGAAAAGAAAGGCTTTACAGGCTAGCCACACTTATATCTTTGTGTGAAAACGTAAAATTATATTTTGTGTGTTTGATTTATTTTACATTCATGCATATGGCTAGATGTTAGAATGAAGTGTCGTTGATGCAGGTTGCTTCACGTCAATCAAAGGCAGCGTAGAGCAGTACAGCCAATCAGACGCGTTTCTGCTGAGTTTAAAAATGCAACATCCAATCGAAGGCGGTTGGATTAGTCACCGGTGAAGAAATCCGTTGATAGCAGATTTCAGTGCACGCTCACTGACACAATTCTCTAATCATAAACCACAAAGTGCAAATATAATGTTTAAAGAAAATCATTTTGCACAGCTTTTTTTTCAGGGTTTATCCTGCATTGAAAATGTTTTGGCTGCCGCCAAAGCGAATTTTTGTCCCGCCAAAGCTTGATTTGATCGGTGAGTGATAGATTACGGCTGCGCTTGTGACAGGGCGCGCACTGAAAGAACGAGCAGAGAGAGAGAGAGCGCGCCCCAGCTCGGCCCGCGCGCGCCCTCACCGTTTTGCACTGCAAATCTGTCTCCCCCTCGCTCAATTAATCAAAATCAAATAACACTATGGTAAAAGTTCGGAACAACAAAGTTTCACGATTTTTTTCCTGATTTATCGCTGGGTGTGAATTGTGCTGAAAACCATTAGCCTTATCTACTCTGAAAAGCGTTCCGCACTTTCAGCTGACATAAACTTCACTTTAAATAAACGAGAAAAAAACTAACTTACCCAGTGATGAAATGTTTTCTGTGTTGACACAATCTTATGCGATGTCCTAGCTACTCGGATAGTAACGTTACACGTCCGATTCGCGAACTATGACTCCTTTGAACCGATTCACTTTGAACTAAATTCACAAGACGTCAATCGATAACACTTTACAATAAGGTTGCATTTATTAAACACTAGTTTAACTTCTAACTTCATTAGTTTACATTAACTATTAAAAAACTGCACTTCTACAGCATTTATTAATCTTTGTTAATGTTAATTTCACCATTTACTATTAGCCTACATTATTGAAATCAAAAGTTGTATTTGTTAACATTAGTTAATGCACTGTGAAGTAACATGAACAAACAATGAACAGCTGTATATTTATTAACTAATGTTAATAAAGATTAATAAATACAGTAACAAATGTGTTGCTCATGGTTTGTTATACATTAACTAATGTTAACAAATCAAACCATATTATAAAGTGTTACATACAAATCAATTACTCAGAACACCTCTTAAAGTAAGTATTTTCCATTTATTGTAAGAGTGGTTAGCAAGATTTAATCTTAATAAACTAAAGTATTTTCAGGTTATTTATATGACAATGTGTAGATTTTTGTAGAAAATTACAGTGGAGTGAGGTGAAAATTTTCAGCTTTCCCCCCCAGTGTTAGCATTATTTGCAATGAAAGTTCAAGTTACATGGGTTGTGAGTGTGGTGTTGAATTTTATGACACTTGTTTCTCTGTTTCAGAATACTGTTTTCACGAGCATTCCTTACTGCATTTTAAGGTAAAGGTTTAATTAGGGACATGGCCACAAATACAAAATGCTTCTTGATTAGAAAATAGTTATAGTTAAAAAATGATCAGGATCAAAAAAAGCTATTAAAATAAAAACTGTTTTGTTTATGCAAGAAATGATTAATTACCCATCCATTCTCCAAACCACTTTTGATGGCCAGTCCATCAGAGGCTTTAAGACGCATATTTTACATAACTCTGCTTCTTGAAAAGAATGTATTTCAAGAAAAAGACATTCTTGAGATAAATATATAATTAATATTGAACATGCAAAGAAGTTATGGATAGTTGACTCAAGTTTAGTCATTTTTCATGGTTGTTATTGTTATTTTTTCAGACTGACTGATCAGAGCACAACCTGCATCTTCTGCTGCACTTTTGTCCTTGGTTAGTATTAATATGGTTTCTTAAGCTGTACTATGACATTTTCATCACATCACCATAATTGTAGTCCCTGTGCTCTAATACGTCTTTCTGTTCTGTGTCTTTACAGGTTCCTTGTGTTTTGCCGTTTTCTACAGAGAGCATTTAATTTCTTACCCCCGCTCCCCACAAAAAAAACAATAGTATTTTACAAGTTTACACAGTGTCTCTTTCATTGTTGTTTAACTGTTTTGTTTTTTCTTCCTGAGAGTACTACAGTTGTTATCTTTTCAGGCTCAACAGCAGTTACATCGGGAGACGTTTCAAAGTATGTGCCTATCAAAGGGAGAATGTCCTGTCAAAATGAATTTGACTAACAAATAAGTGTATTTTAATATGCATTACTTTTGAGGATAAAAAATATATACATGGTTAATTTTGATGTTTTGAGTATTGAAAGTAAAATCTCTACTTTTAGAAGTTACCTAGTTAGATAAATTTGTCAGGAATTATTCTTTTTATCTCTTCATATTTTAAAGGATGCCGCGGAAAGGAAAGAGATCTCAGGCTCAACAAGTGCGTCGGCGAAAGGAGGACCTTGAGGATGAACAGACCAGAGCCTCCAGGATTAACCGGGTACTATTGATATCTGTGTCTTGGATTTCAACATGCTAATTTCAGGGCACCTTAATGTTTGGGACTAGGACTGTTATGATTCCTCGATTAAATTTGAGTGATTGATTTATAAAAAAAATAAAAAAAAGCAACCTTGATTGCAATTTACACCTTATGATTAAATCCAGCCTAGCGTTAGTTCTGGCAGGTCACTTTAGTCAAGCTCGCATCAGCTGTCTCTCAGCTGATCCATGTCTACCTATAGGAATGCGACGCCTATCACTGTATACATATATAAGCTCCTTCAGTATTATCAGCAGCTATCACGTTTCTCAGGAGCTAATTACCTCCATCCCCAGCTCCTCCTCTCATCCAGTCAGGATTTGACAATCTGATTCCCCGTGAATCAGAATAAATTCTCGAATTATGTTGTACTTAAAAATTTTGAATGAATAATATCTGTTGATTCATGAATAATGAAAAACTTTTCTATTTTAAAATGCGATTTATTAATTCTTTTTAGTCAAATGAAAGACAATTTTTTCCAATCATATATTTCATCATTGAAGATTTCTTAAAAATAGTGTTAAAATATCATGTGGTTTTGTTCACATGAACCCATATGTATCGTCTTGTGAGCTAAGTGTATCGTAATTAAATTTTTTGCCTTTTCTTTAGTTTTTTTGTTTATCTTTAAAACGGTTTATCAAAAATGTCTTTGTCCCAAACACTGTGCAAGTGCAATTTAAAATTGAACACAGATCCTATAACACAGCAGCCTAATTTCATGAATGATTATTTACAGGTTGAACAGGCAAGCACCAGTGCAGCTGTAGCTCAGTTTTCGGGTAGAATGCATGCAGAAGATGGTGATATTGCACCCAGGGTTTTGTCTGTGCAGGCATCTCATTGTCAGGGTGATTATAGGTATGACAGTTTCTCAAGAAATCATCAGTGCACGTGTGTAGCGTTGACATTTTTGGCCAACCAGAGTGAAGGGATTGCGTTCAAGATGCCTGACCTTGATAGAATTCTAGAGGAGGGAGATGCGTTATATGTCAGCATTAAATTGCAGCTTATTGCTGAAAGACAGTTTAATCGCAACCTTCTGACGATGGAGGAAATACCGTTGAGAGTTGCATCATTTAACCGGACACACAATGTGCTGAAGTCAGGAGTGATGATCGGATACCTCAGAGCCACAGGGATCCCTGGCACTGAAGAGTGGTGCATTCCACTCACTGAAAGACTGCAGTGTCTCTCCACAGATGTCAGGCATGCTCTGCTCCTTGTTGCTCCTGAGTGTATTGCTGTGTTCAGAGACCTATCTGGAAGGTACGGATACTTTGATTCTCACTCGAGGACTGCTGCAGGCTTGCCCCATCCTACTGGTCATGGAACTGCTGTCATGTTGACTTTCACCCACCTGAGTGACATGGCAGACAGAGTTCTCAAGATCTTCCAGGATCGTGGTGATGAGACAAGCTATGAATTCATGCCTGTATCTTTTGAAACAGAGCAACAGTCTGTCCAACTGCCTTCACCATCTGTTTGTGAACAAGCATCACTAGTGGTTTCAGCTCTACAGCAACCAATAACAAATGTTGGAGCCAAAGTCAATCTTGTTGGCTCAAGAACTGAAAACCCAGATGTGGTAGATAAAACAAATAAGCACAGAAGAAGAAAAGAAATGCGTAAAACATTTAAAATGTTTAAGGACCCGGCTGCATCTTATGCCACCAGGAAACAGAGAAAAAGGGATTGTGAGAGACGGAGGTATGCCACTTCTTTGCAATACCAATCAAAGAAAAAAGAAGCAAATAAGGTCAAGTATAATCAAGATGCTCTCTTCCGAAACCAAATGAAATGGTCTATAGTGAGAAGATACAGCATGGATACCGTCTTCCAGAGGAAGATGAAAGGGTATATGAAGAAGAGATACAGCACAGATGCTCTCTTCCAGAAGAAGAAGAAAGAGTACATTAAGAAGAGGTACAGCACAGATGCTCTCTTCCAGAAGAAGATGAAACAATACAGTAAGAAGAGGTATAGCACAGATGCTCTCTTCCAGAAGAAGAAGAAAGAGTACATTAAGATGAGGTACAGCACAGATGCTCTCTTTCAGAAGAAGATGAAAGACTACAGTAAGAAGAGATACAGTACCGATACTCTCTTCCAGAGGAGAATGAAAGAGTACATGGTTAAGAGATATGCAGGCGACCCAGAGTTCAGAGCACATCACATACTGCGATGTACCCTGCGCAAGACCCAGAAATGTTTCGGTGATGTTACATATCACATTCTTCATCGATTGCAATGCGCACTCAGGATAAAAAGGAAATATAAACCTTACATCCGTTCCAGCCAGGAAACACCCCAGCCTTTGGTTAACAAAGCGATGGAAAGTGCCATACATGCATTCCGGTGTAAGATTCAGCATGGCCCTACACATGTCTGCACAGTCTGCCACAGAGCCCTGTTTCCTAATCAAGTCAAGGTCTGTAATAGAACGAGATATGACAAAAACGTTCATGTTGCAGCGTCTTGCCTAACCGGGAAGTATGTTCACGCTTGTGATAGTGCCTGCTCAGGTTCCTGCGTAGTACCGGAAGAGAGAAGACAGGAGTGGATTTGCCACACTTGTGACAGCCATCTAAAGAGAGGACGGATGTCTTCAATTGCAGCAGCCAACAAACTGGAGTTGCCACCAATCCCTGTGGAATTGGATGAATTAAATGTCCTTGAGCGTCAACTAATTGCAAAAATTTTACCATTTGCAAAAATAGTTTCATTACCCAAAGGACAGCAGAGAGCAGTACGTGGTGCCGTTGTGTGCGTGCCCTCCGAGATGGAGCAGACCGTCAACTCTCTGCCAAGACCAAGAAGTGAGGCCCAGCTGCTGCAGGTGAAGCTGAAGAGACACGTTAAGTTTAAAGGATACCAGCAGTTCCAGACTGTGAATATGCATAACGTGCTTGCAGCTTTATCAAAGCTGAAAGCAATGCATTCAGAATACAGGGATATCTCCATAAGAGAAACTGCTGTATTTGAAAGTCCCCTAGACGAGGAAGCTGATGTCTCTGAAAGTCACCTAGACGAGGAAGCTGATGTCTCTGAGAAGCAACAAGAAGTCGATGTTGCTGAGCAGGATGAGCAACAAGTTAGCGTTGAGGAAAAGGATGAGCTTCGACCCGGCCTCACATTAGACACGTGCATGCAGCCGCCCGACATCGGACAGGAGATCTTGTCGTACGGTGAGGGAATATTTAGTATCGCACCTGCACAAGGACATAAGCCTGTTGGATTTTTCAAAATCCCAAAGCTGGAAGCCATGGCGTTCCCTGTTCAATTCCCCACTGGACAGAATTCCATTGATGAGGAAAGACAAATTTCAATATCTCCCAGTATGTATTTCAACGCGAGATTGTTCAGCGTGGACACGCGTTTTGCAAAAGATCAGAGTTATCTTTTCTTTGCACAGTTTGTAACGGAAACGCACCTGGCTAGAAACAGCATGTCTATCCAGTTGCGAAAAGGCAAACCTATTACAAGAGATGGCCGGAGAATTTCCAACAGACTGCTTCAAGACAACCGGGAGGTTGAAAGATTGCTACACAACAGAGACGCCACACGGTTCATGCAACCACTGAGAGGCACTCCATCGTATTGGGAGAAAACTTTGCGAGATCTACAGGCTATGATAAGACAGTTAGGAGCCCCTACGTTTTTTTGCACGTTCAGCGCAGCCGAAATGAGATGGCCTGAAGTAATAACCGCAATCAAGGCCCAACAAGGTGAACACGTCGACTTTTCCGAGCTTGACTGGACGACGAAGTGTGAAATCCTCCGAAGCAACCCAGTCACTGTCATGCGTATGTTTGAGAAACGGGTGGATGCGCTAATGACTCATCTGCTTTTGTCGCCAGCCCAACCCATTGGTGAAGTTGAGGACTACTTTTACCGAGTGGAGTTCCAAGCTAGAGGAAGCCCACATATCCATCTTCTTGTTTGGATAAAGGACGCACCCGAGTTTGAACAGGACTCTGATGAGGATGTTTGTAACTTTATCGACCGCAACATAACCTGCCGGTTGCCCGATTCCTCGGCTGATCCTGAGCTTCACCGGATCGTCACAGAGGTCCAGCTTCACAGCAGGAACCATTCAAAGTCCTGTAAGAAGGGAAATGTATTGTGTCGATTTGGGTTCCCCAAACTACCGGTGTCTAGCACCAAGATCACTCGTCCGCGACCACAGCGTCCTGAAGAAGAGGATGACACGGACACTTCTCCATCCGGAAGCTGCATGTTTGCGTCTAAAACCACACAACCACAGCGTCCTGAAGAAGAGCACGAGAAAAAGCAAGCGGACAGAAGGAAGTTGAGACAGGAAGCTGCTCGAAAGGCAATGAGCGAAGCCAGGACCAAACTCAAGCCGGTGTGGGATCTGTTGAATGACCCCCAAGCCTCCTTTGACAGCTTGTCAGAGCTACTGACAGAGTGTAAGATGTCCATCGAGGATTACAATGAGAACGTCAAAGCATTGTCCAATGCCAACGTGATTCTGCTGAAGCGTGATCCAAAGGAGTCTTGGGTGAATGGATACAATCCCGATTTATTAAGGGCATGGAACGCCAATATGGACATTCAGTTCGTTCTTGACGCTTTTAGCTGCGTTATGTACATGCTTTCGTACATTTCCAAGCCGGAGAATGAAATGGGCGATTTACTTAAAAACGTAATCAAGAGTGTGCGCGAGACGAACGTTAGCGAGGAAGATGAGATGAAGCAGATAATGCAAGCCTACTCCAAACACAGGCAAGTTAGCGCTCAGGAGTCTGTGGCACGAACATGCAGCTTACCGTTGAAGAAGTGTTCACGAAGTGTTGTGTTTCTACCAACGGATGATGACGCGCTAAAGATGAGTCTTCCCCTTAGTGTCCTACAAAATAAAAATCCAGATTCAGAGGACGTCTGGATGTCGGGGATGATCGATAAATACAGGGCAAGGCCTCAAACGCGTGATTTTGAAAAGATGTGCCTGGCAGATTTTGCTTCGGAGTGCCGCATCGTGTATGGTCAGCAAACGGAAGGCAAAAATGTTCACCGGCTGCTCAACGGCATGGGTTTTTTTCAGAAAAGAACGTCTGGGAAGGCTGCAGTCATTAGGTTTGCACGTTATTCGGAGAAAAAACAACCCGAAAAGTTTTACTGTAGATTACTAAAGCTTTATATGCCGCATCGGACCAACGAACAGCTTAAACCTCCAAGATTTCCAACCTACGAGACGTTTTACAAAGGTGCATCTGTGGAACTACCTTCTCACCCTGGTTTGCTGTTTCCTGTCTGTGCCATAGTTCAAGCGAACAAGGAGAAGTTTGAAAAACACAGTGACGAGTTGGACAAGGCATTCGATCAGCTGGAACGGCAAGGACCGCCTGAGAACGCATGGAACGCTTTTGCACCTGAAGTAGAAGTGGATCGCTTGGAGTGCGTCGCCGAACGACAAGACATCATTCCGGATGATGAGGACGTACAAGATGATATCCCAGAATTCCAGGTTCTTGAACATGGAGACGGGGTCGTGCCACAAATAGAGGCACCGCAGATGAGTGTTGAATTTGTCAGGAAGTTGTTCAGAAGTCTCAATGAGACGCAGGCAGCCATCTTCTACACGATCTGCCAGTGGTGTCAGAAGCGTGTGTGGGGTCATAATCCAGAACAGTTTTTCTACTTCGTGTCAGGTGGTGCTGGTTGTGGCAAATCGCACGTCATCAAGTGCATACACACGGAAGCGACCAAGATTCTGCGACAACTGCCTCGACTACGGGAGGAAGGGGATCTCTCCGTGCCTACGGTGCTCTTGAGTGCGTTTACTGGAACGGCCGCATTCAATATTTCCGGTAAAACACTCCATTCCATTTTGAAACTTCCAAGGAATCTGAAGCCACCGTATCAAGGACTTGGAAATGCCCTAGATGAGCTTCGAGCAAAACTACGCGACGTGGAGATTCTTATCATCGATGAAGTGTCCATGATTTCGAAGGATCTTTTTGCCTACATCAACTGGAGATGTCAGCAAATCAAAGGCAGCAAAAAACCTTTCGGGGGAATCTCTGTCCTTGCCGTGGGCGACTTTTATCAACTGCCACCTCTGGGTAAAGCCAAACCCCTCTGTGTGTACGAAGAGGATGTCCTGGACTTCTGGAAAGACCATTTCCAAATGGTTACTCTCTCCGAGATCATGCGTCAGAAAGAAGACTTGGCTTTTGCCCAACTTTTAAACCGCATACGGGTGAAGCAAAAGACCGACGACCTTGCCGAAGAAGATCGAGCTTTGTTGCTCCAGGCTGTGAAGGACCCCAAAGACTGCCCGTGTGATGCACTGCACGTATTTGCCACCAACAAGGAAGTCCACAGACACAACACTGAAACAATCCATGCTCTTCACACTGACATCATTACCATCGATGCCGAAGACTACAGGAAAGACCCAAGAACGGGAGGAATGAAGAGACAAGCAAGGCCCGTCACCGGTAAAAAGGACGACTTGCCTGACACCATACAAATTGCGTTGGGAGTACGCATAATGGTGACTAGGAATTTGGATGTCGAGGACGGTCTATGCAATGGGTGCTTTGGGAAGATTTCTCGTATTGTCAATAAGACAAAAGATGGAATCGACACCGTACACATGCTAGGGCTTCAGCTCGACAATCCACATGCAGGGAAGAAAAACCGCAAAAGGGTGCAAGGTGAAGACGACGACTGTGTGTACATCGAGAGATCCGAAGAAAGTCTGAGGAAAGGAGCCGTTCGTCGACAATTCCCCATCAAGTTGGCCTACGCCTGCACAGCTCACAAAGTCCAAGGCATGACGTTGGAGAATGCCGTGGTTTCACTGAAGAAGATATTCGAGCCGGGAATGGCCTACGTTGCCCTCAGCAGAACGACCTCGCTTCGTGGACTACACATCACGGACTTCAGCGAAAAGAAGATCTATGCCGATGCTACAGTCACAGCATCGTTGGAAAACATGACGAGAGCATCATTCGAAGGAATCATGCCGCTTTTACAGCAGGTGAGGGAAACCAACTTGGATCAAACGCTGAAAATAATCCATCACAACACAGAAGGACTGTCATCACACATCGAAGATATCCGATGCCATCACGAACTGCTTCTGTCGGATATTCTTTGCATGACGGAAACTCACCTGACCGGGTCACTCATGACACCCCACGTCCAACTGGAAGGGTACAACGCATTTATGCGAAATAGACATGTCTCCTACTCGACACACCAAGAAATTGCACAGAAAGCTGGTGGTGGAGTCGCAATCTATTGCAAAGAGCATATTTCAGCTCAGGCTAGGCAGTTTGTGCAAAATGTGACCGATCTGGAGTATGTCGTCATCAAAGTGGATAGCCCGATCAAAGCGACAATCGCTGCTGTGTACAGGCCGCCACACTACGGATTTGAAGAGTTCTCCAAAAACTTGAAGAGTCTGCTGGATTATTTGGACATGGTGGACGAACACCCCACACTAATCTGTGGAGATTTTAATGAGGATCACCTCAGCGCAGGGAATAAAACTGTTCTGGAATTGTTCCAGTCTAAAGGATACACGCAACTGATCACCACAGCAACAACCAAAAAGAACACTCTACTGGATCATATATACATCTCTCATCCGGATTTGTGCCTTCAGTCAGGTGTCTTGCATAGTTATCATAGTTATCACAATCCCGTGTACTGTATTTTGCGTAAATGAGTTTTTGTGATGGACCGGTATTGTTGTATGTTGCGGTAGCTAGTATGCCATACGGAACCGTTTGCCACTGCATCCGCTACTAATGACTACAGTGGGGCTTCCGCGGCCTTATACAAACGGTTGGGCGCGTATGGTTGGGTTGTTATGCCATACGGAACCGTTGCCAATGGACCTGGATTCATGACATCAACGGGACTTCGACAGCCTTCATCAAACGGGTTGGCGCGTATGGTCGTGTTGCGGTTAGATTGTGGCGTTAGAGATTGTGGTTAGGAGATTGTGGTTAGGTCAATTTAAGGGTTTATACCACTGAGCTACGAGGAAGGAGCAACGTCAGCAGCAGCAGCAGCAGGAAGGACAGAGGACTAGCGTGACAGCTCCAGGGAGGACACAGACAGTCAGTGCAACAGTGGCAGTAAGTTATAAAAGACAAGGGAAAGAGAGAAGTAGCAAGACACCATTGTAATGTTTGATTTTGACCTTATAACATACATTTGAACTTGAATTGATGTTCAATCTACAAAATTTGTGACAATCTGTGCGGGATATGCAGTCCCCTGCTATTCTATGATTGATATGTGCCCTTCTGTAAAGTTGCAGGAAGAATTGGGAGACCATAGCTGTCCTGTCTGGATATGAGTGTGCAATTTACCTTCTAAAGCTAAGTGTTAAATTTTTTTGCTTTAGCTGTGTACTACTGCTTTTCATAACCGCGTTTGAATGGAAATGTTATATTTGAATCTCTAATTTTAATTTTTATGTTTTTCATGAACCAGCCAAATGAAGTGAGATTGTCTGAGAAGATCACGTGTGCTACATCAATGACGACGACGAGCTGGATACCAGATTATGTGTCAATTTTTTTCCGTAAGTTTTATTTCTGAGTTTGTTTTTTAATTTTTATTAGTATGGGTGTATTCATGATCCCATTGTTCATTTGTTAATTTCATTGCCCAGAGAACAGGTCCAAATAACTATGGCATTGAGGACAACTCTGAAGAATGAAGAAGCAGAGGAAGAAGCACACTGAGGTCAATACTACTGATAAGGTGTAGTATTTCAGTGCATTTTATTATACAATGGTTTCAGGGTTTTTCCCGCGTCAAATGTCTTCGTTGGTGGCCAACAGACACTGTTGTCCTATCTTGCTCTCTTATTTAAAAAAAAGAGCAGATTTTACCACTGGATTTCATAATTTTGTTATATAATCATATTGCATATAAAAATAATAGAATCAAAAGGTTTATTTTAACTAATAGTCTTAATTTTCTAACATACAGCTAACAATTGAATAAAATGAACTGCTAGCTAACAACAACTTGCTATGTGCTTTATGATATTAATCACTCCAGTATGAACTTTTTGACAGTTATTTATTTTAAAAACTGCTGTTCAATGTTTATTCATGTTAGTTCACTGCATTTACTAATGTTAACACTTACAACTTTTGATTTGAACAATGTACCGTATTAGTAAATGTAAAAATCACTAACAAAGATTAATAAATGCTAAAAAAGTTAAATGCAGGAAAAACCATGAGTTTTGTTCAAAGATGTATGATTTGATGTAAAAACTAAAGGCTTACATCTGACCCATCAACTATGCTGCTCAATAAGTAAACAATTCAAATAAATTCACTAACATTATCATATACGTTTTATCTCCTCTGCCCTCAGGATATCCAGGGAGACAGATGCGTGCCATTCAGCATAGAAACACCAGAGACCGAGTTCACCTGAGCGCAGATTGAAACCAGCTTCTCCTGAGCAAACCTGAGAGACGGTCTGCGGGTGGAACTCCAAAGTTGAAACCAAATGTCTTTTTAAAGACAACAACGGCTCTTTTCAGAGCTACCCACTCCTTCAAATAAAGAGCATTTTTACAAATGTATTCACAACAAAATTCTCAGCACTATAGGCTAAACTAGTACATAATAAATAAAAAATATATATTTTTATAATCTTAGGGGTAATGCTTCAAAGATAATTTTAATACAAAGTATATCTAATAACTAGTACAACACTAGGATCTAATCCAGGGATGGGCAACTCCGGTCCTGGAGGGCCACTGTCCTGCAGAGTTAAGCTTCAGCCCTGATGATAACTCACCTGCCTGTATCTATCTAGTAATCCTGAAAACATCGATTGCCTTTTTCAGGTGTGTTTAATTAGGGTTGGAGCTAAACTCTGCAGGACAGTGGCCCTCCAGGACCCAAGTGGCCCATCCCTGATCTAATCCATTTGCTGCGTGGAATTTGACACAACAGGCATTTAAAAAAATCTTTTAAATAAACATTTGGTTAATTGACACACACTGTGTTTTTGTCTTTATTGAATGTTATTGAAAGTTAGTCATCATTGTCACATTATGAATATTTTCTTGTGAACTTCAGAGAAGATCCAGGTATATTCACAGATGGTTCTTTAAAGATGGTAAGTGGTCGGGTCATTTAAAAGCTTACATTTAAATGAGCTTTATATACTCAACATTTATTATGTGCCATTTACAACAATATAATATACTCGTGTGCAACCGAGTGTCGAGTTTTGCCACTGCAAGCACCATTCACATTTTCTTCTGGAAATGTACGTTCTAGTTATTGTTGCTGTTGTTCTGTCTATAGACTCAGCTGATGAAGTCGCAGACAGATGTGCTGCAAATGATCCAAGACAGAATAAAGAAATCTAAAGATATCCAACACTCAATAAAGCTGAGAAAAGCAAGTTTACATATATACAGTACATATTATATTTATAATGTATTGTTTTATAATATGTAGAAAATGACATATTTGATTTGTTAGATGCATTTTTCAAATGTTTTTTTCCCCCCATGATTCTGACTAATCAGAAGAACACTGAAAAAGAGAAAGCGGACTGTGTTGAGCTGTTCGCGGATCTGATCCGCTCCGTTGAGAGCTGTCAGTCTGAGCTGCTGGAGGTGATGGAGCAGAAGCAGAAAGCAGAAGAGAAACAGGCTGAAGAGCTCATTAAAGAGCTGGAGCAGGAGATCACTGAGCTGAAGAGGAGAAACACTGAGCTGGAGCAGCTCTCACACACTGAAGATCACCTGCGCCTCCTACAGGTCAGTGTCAGTCCGTCTCTCTGCTCACAGGACAACACTCAACATGCTTCTCTCCTGCTGTAGATTTACCCGTCCCTGTGCAGCCCGTTAGACACCAAGATCTGGACTGGGATCAGTGTTAACACTTCCGGGAGTGTGGAGACTTTGAGAAGTGCTCTGGCTCAGCTGCAGGACACTCTAGATAAGAAACTCAGTCAAACTGGTAGGTTGCACAGATTTTCATTTCACAATAATTGTCTTGTCTCAATTCATCAGCAATTACAGAATTATCAAACTTTTGCAAACAGTCACTTTTCAAAATGGCCATTGCGAATGTAAGGTCCTTGCATTCTTTCAAAGATGTTTTTATTCTTAAATAAGCATTTGCATGTAACCACATGCATCAGTCTGCAGTGTATTATTTCGCCCTATAGCATTTAAACAAGAATTCAGTTCATTAATATCTAGATGTAAATAAAGATCTCATCATCTTTTGTTATCATGTATGTCACAGTGATGAAGAGGATCCAGCGGTATGCAGGTACAGTGTATTATACTCACTCATATATGTTCTCACAGCATCTTACATGAACTGATAAGAGCTGTGGTTCAAATTCTCTTTCTCTCTCAGTGGATGTGACTCTGGATCCTGATACAGCACACCCCGAACTGACCCTAACTGAAGATGGAAAACAAGTGCGACATGGAAACATAAAGCATGGCCAACCACACAATTACAAGAGGTTTGATAAATGTATTGTTGTGCTGGGAAAGGAGGGTTTTTCCTCTGGGAGGTTTTATTTTGAGGTGCAGGTTCAGGGAATTACACAGTGGTGTTTAGGTGTGGCGAGAGAATCCATTAACAGGAAGAAGGATCTGTACCTGTGTCCTGAGTATGGAAATTGGACTTTGTGGCTGAGTAATGGAAATGTGTATAAAGCTGGTGAGTCTTCCCCTGTGTCTCTGTCCCTGAAAGTGAAGCCCCAGAAGGTGGGTGTGTTTGTGGATTATGAGGAGGGTCTGGTCTCCTTTTATGATGTGGAGTCCAGGTCTCATATCTACTCTTTCACCGATCAGTCTTTTACAGAGAAACTCTATCCTTACTTCAGCCCTAATGATAAAGGTAAACATTCAGCACCACTGATCATCTCACCTGTCAGTTACAATGAATAAATGACATCCAAATAAGAGGTCCTATGAAGATAAAAAAAGATATATATAATCATTAATCTGAATCAAGAAATATGTATGTGCTTTTGCTTAAAGATTGAAAGTATGTACATTTTTGATTACAGACTGTACAAATCTATATAATGCAGTAATGGTAAATGTTCTTCATTTTTGTAGAAAATTATTTTATGCATGTCAAAGTGTAATGATGCGATGATGACCTGTAAAGAATCATACCTTTTCAATTATTGCCTGGCGTAATAAAAAATCTGAACTTCATCCATAAATTATCTTTCATTTATTTATTCAGGTTTACGTACATTATTAATACACTATAACATTAATACATACATTATTAAGTTGTGATTATAGCTAATTGCAACAATAATTCCTAGGTTTTCATATTTTAAGTATGAATGCATGATTTAAAAAGTGTGGACCCTTCATATTAGATCAGGTTAATCTTAATTTTGGATTAACAACATTATTTTCTGATTAGTCTCATGCCACTAGATGGCAGCAGTATAGAGGGATGTGAGCAGTTTCTCCATGGCATACACGTGAGCACACGATACACACTCCTTCATGTTCTGCTGCATCATGCAATAACACTTCTACACCCATTAACAACAGCAAGAGGAGCAATTTAATAAGCTCGGTGCGCTCAAGCATGACTCATTTGTTCAAGAGGCCAGATGTGTGCTTTATTTACCATGAGATGTGCTCTTGCACTATGTAATTCATCAGTCAAAAGGTCATATATGATACGAAGTAAGCTAAAGGGTGACTAAAACATAGTCGTAAACGTTTTTAAATTTAAATGTATTATATATTTCGTGAATTGTATGTATATTTAAGTGACGTCACATGTAATAATCTTAAAAGAACCGAAGGTGTCCAATCCTGTCGTCAAAACTAAAGCACTTTTAAGTTCATAAATAAGTCAACACTGAGTGACGGTAGTCTTGCTCAATAATTCATACATCATAGATTTGATAGCATGTTGTTGTCTTCGTATAAAGTTTCTCAAAGCACGATCAGAAATGGTAGGTTATAAAATATATTTACCAACTGTACTTGTAAATAATGCATTGACTTAATTTACAAAAAAATATATAATAATCCTACTGTCGTTATGTATCAATTTATTATACACCTTGTTATATGACGTTTATGGCTAATTATGTTAGTGGCAATTTGGCAAATTGGCTTTGACAAAGATTCTCGACAGACTGAGGTCGCTTCGTATAGCCTAATGCAGTCGTTTAAAAATTTTTTTAAAGCAAATTTAATATTTTGTAATTCGCACACTTGTTTGAAATAATATTAAGTTCTAACTAGCGAATTACTGCCTGAATAAAAAAAAATAGCTTGTATTGCTAGCCGACAGAGGTAGCCTACAGTTATACAAAACGGGCATGTTTGCTAAAAGAGTCGGGGGCGTGTGGTGCCCCGTTTCATTCACATCACTACAGTAGCTTGGCGTGCGCGCGCCCCTGCAGGTGATCTGCCGCTGCTGCTGCTGCTGGACCCGCCCAGGTGAGTCGCTTCCAATAAGAGCTCAAACTCACTCTGCACACATTTCCTGCGACTTACATACACAAATGCCAGTAGGGGCTTCTCGTTTAGTCGCTTAAAATGAAACACGAGGGGTGTTGAGCAGTCGCATACGAGAAGGATATTTAACAAAAGAATGAAAACTGGAAGGCGGGGAAGCGAAGACTCGATAAGTTTATACCTGTAGAGCAGCGCAGGTAAGCTGATGGGTTGAATCACGATAAACGACATGGTGGTAAATGTATAATATTGATTGTAACAATGTTAGGCTACTTTAAAATAATAAATAACGGTATAAAATATAGTTTAGATCAGT
Source organism: Phoxinus phoxinus (assembly GCF_949152265.1). Taxonomy (NCBI): domain Eukaryota; kingdom Metazoa; phylum Chordata; class Actinopteri; order Cypriniformes; family Leuciscidae; genus Phoxinus; species Phoxinus phoxinus. The sequence goes on along the minus strand of NC_136877.1, from coordinate 39,760,510 downwards.
AGCAACTGTGCGTATGGGCTCACTTTTCTATGTGAAATGTTATCCGCAGTCCGACTGTAGCGGAAGATGTACACTAGTTCAACTTCACCAAACACACTGACCGCAAGGCTTGCTCTTGCAACACACTTTAAACAGACAGTGATCAGATGATATAAATATATCTGTCGTTGACATCGATTCTCATTTCTTATCTGAAACAGGAATGTGATGCATTACTGAAAATGAGGCCAGACATCAGTATGGAGGAAGCGACGCACGAGACCTGAAGATCGGTCACGCGCCGGACGCGCAACGGGGATTTGCGTGTAGCTCTTCTTAACTTGATCGAAAGGCGGGCCACTTTTATTGTCAAAAAATTAGTGACCTCGAAACTGGAGTGTTGCGTGACCGTCAGAGATATGTAAACCCTCGTGGTAGAGTTTAGAGTGCGCGAGAGAATGTCATTCGGGACCTTCGTTATGGACCAAGATGACTTGGACCCGGAGGCTTCAGATTCTCTTATGCACGGGATTCACGGAGCGCACCGGGCCAGGCCGTCCTCTTACCGGGCGCTGCGGAGCGCCGTGTCCAGCCTGGCGCGAATAGATGACTTTATCTGCGAGAAGATCGGCTCGGGTTTCTTCTCAGAGGTTTTCAAGGTAAATATTTGTCATGCTATTTTTTTGTTATGATGCTTTTTTTTGCAAATTGCTCGTGCTGCGTTTCTAGCACAGTGTTATAAATGAACATTTTATGTAAATAAATGTTTGTTGGATCATTTTTGTTATGCAGTGTATTTGTTTACTATATCACACAGTTTGTGTTCGTATATTGAACGGATGCCATCATTTTTGCCTTTTCACTTTCCACCCTCTTAGTCTTGTATAGTATGCTACTAATAATATCCGTAATATTTTCTAACAGCAAAAGCCAGGATTTAAATGAAATGCATTTTAATTTTTTGTAGTAGGCTATTAGTTGGCTTGTCTACAGTAATATTGGGTTTGATAAAATTACTGAAATATGTATTGTATTCTCAAAAGGTGTTTAATTAAAAAAATGTATAACTTTATTGATAACCTTATGCTAACCTAATCCCTATGCAATTACTAAGTTTAACTCTCTATTTCCATTCTGTTATGTTCAATCCTGTTCATTCAATTATTAAGTTCCTAAGCTTGAGCAGAGCCGATTTGTGGTATACACCTGTATGCAAGTTCATAATTAAATGAATATTACAGAGCTCAAAAGGTACTACATAACAGAAATGATCCTGTTATAAAGTGACTTTTGGCAACTAGAGCCATCTTTTCACTTCAAGCTGACTTTATGATTGTGCCTCAGCTTTTGTAGCCCTATGGTCCATTTCACATTCTCAAAATGACTGATTGGACAGACAACCAATTTATGAACCTCTTTGCAAAATTCAGATGATAACAACAGTCTTCACATTCTGGCTGTCCTCTTCCTGCCAGAGAACAGGGGTCGTGACCTGTGTAAGGACAGTAGGTCTGTGTTGGTGTGAAAGTGAATACCCGTTGACAAGGTGCGCAGGTGTGCTGGAAACTCTACTCCTGTGTTTGTGTGTGTGCGTGCATGTGAGACCGAGACTGACAGAGAGAGAAGAGACCTAATTATCATCCCTCATAGTTCACCATGCAGGCCAATATACTTCCCAGACCCCAAATATGGCAATAACTTCCTGTCAGTTATTGCCTGCAAGAATGTCATTGCTGATTAGGTCAATATAAATGCAAATATGTGGTAGCTGCTTTTTATTTCTGTTTAGTGCAAGGGTTATGAAAGATATGACATGTATAATTATGTACAACCTCAGCTAATAGTCCACAGTTACAAGAATCATTTTAGTTTGTTTTCAACAGAGTCATTACATAATGGCCTACAACAATACTATTGAGCAATCTTGCAGTGTCTATACCTGTCGTGACAGATCCTTCAGGTGCTGTTTTTAGTTTTCAAAGACTTTGCAGACTGTGTCAACAGTAAGGACTTGCACTTAACTAAAAAAAGGTTTCTTTCATTCTCTAATTGTTTGGTCAGAAAATCCTTTCTCGCATTGGTTCGGATAACGGCTTGGTTGAGATTTCATCAGTTCTACGAAATATTGCTCAATGCTCACCCATTATGTTCTTCTCATAACTACTGCAGTTCTCTGCCTGTTTCTGCCTACCTTGATAAATCCAAAACAAGTGATGAAAGACGAGATAATTTTGCGTTTCTCTTGGTTTGATGCTCACCTCATCGTGGGATCAGCAGGCTTTCTCATTTTAGGCTGTGCCAAGACAAAGTAGCTATTTATGTGAGATTCCTCTACAAAAATATGATGGAGTTGGACAGCAAGAATTAAATCAAGATTTTACTACCTTATAACTCACAAAAAAAAAGAATCAGTCAACATGGTTTATTTGCTTTAAAACCCCTGTGTGGAAAATAGACATAAGCTCCAAAATGTATTTAGACACTTAAAAATACATGAATGTCAATGCATTAACCAAGTGCCATTTGTTTAAAAATTGCAAAACATTTTGCAAAGTTTGCAAATGATAAAACATTCACATTACATTTACATTTGCAGTACGACAGACACTTATATCCAAAGCAGTGTATTAAAATGTACAGTACATGTTGTATCAGCGCATGCATTCACTGAGAACCAAACCTATGCAGCTGTTTTGCTAGCACCGTGCTCTACAAGATAAACTTAGTCAAGATATGCAAAAAGAAAAGCGAAGGAAAGGTACAGCATCACTTGTTTTCTTTGGGGCCTCTGTATAGTTTTCTTATTAGATATAACGATGCAGAGTTCTCAATGGAGATTTGGGTTCTCTTTTTTAATACCTTTACATTTGAGCATTGTGTTGAGGTCCTTGTATCGAGTGTGCTCATTAAGTGTTATTGTGTTCCTGAAATACAGTAATGAGTTTGCTGACTGCACGCTGATCTGCGTTTGACAAAGGGGTGATGTCACGGTAACGCGTCTTGGGTTCCGCAAATTAGAAAAGACGCTCATCGACGGGATCTGGTTCCCTCTTGGTGTCACACGTTTTAAAAATGGACTCTCTTCCATTAAATATAGATATGAGGAGTGTGGTTAAAAGTACACACTGGCAGGGGGGTTTTCAGTGGAAGGGGATTCACGATATGATCATTAAAGACATGTTCTCATTGGTCAGACAGTTTGAGGTTGTAAACAATTTGCGAGCTAGTTTTGACATGATTTCGAAAGCCTGAATTTACAACACAAAGTCCCCCTTTGGTGCTTCCCTTTTGCATTCTCTCTCTCCTATTTTCTCTTTCTATTCTTGTTCTTCGGTGTCTCTTACTAGTCAGGGCATGCATGAATGTCAAGCTCTATTGCTGCCTTAGAGCTCCTCCTGTTTGTTTGAGTTTGCGTATGTTTTAAATATCAGTGCAGTCTGAACAATTTGAAGTTTATTTGTGAATGCATTTTCAACTTTTGCAGGTGTGTGTTTGTGATATTAAGCTTTGGTTGGAGGGTGTGTTGAAGATTTCTGCTCATAACCCAAACGTTCTAGGTAGAAGCTTATCTCTTGTGTTGCCATTGTAACTTTGATTGTACTTAAAAAAATTGTTTCACTTTGGATCAAATGTAGGACTACACAATAAGTTATATATAATTAAATATTTCATCTTAGATGCTAATTTCCCATTTTCACATTTAGATTAGCAGAGTGTTGGATGAGTCAATCAAAAGAAACGTTAATCTTTTAAAACCATAATAATTTAACACTGTAAAATGTAATCTCGAAATGAAAAAGAAAAAGAAAAATCTTAGTGCATTATAAAATTGAGATGACTAAATTTATGCATTTAAAACTATTGCTCTTAAGTTGTATTACTTTTTGACACAATAGTATAGAATTTAAATGTCTGGTATTTGGTTATCTGCCATGGCATTAACAAATATTGGCTTATGGGCATTGGACAGAAGTTTAATATCAGTGTGTCCTTAAAAATGCCACGTAGCTAACAGAGGTAAACTGGGTGTCAATGCCAGTGTTTTACATTCAAATTACGTTTGTATAAAGAAAACAAAGTACAGGATCACGGTAAGCTTCCATCTGTGGAAGCTGTGAAGAAGGAAAATGTTGTGTGTCTGATAATGTGTTAGGGCCTGTTAAGTGCTCTATGGGGCTCTCTGGCAGTGTGCTGTAGTGTGTGAGTGGGTGGTAATGATGCTCTGTTAAGTGCTGTCTCAGACCACCTGTCTAAACTGCAATATGAGAAGTATGCTGATAGAAATTAAATTCATCACATACATACACACTCATCCACACTCTTATACCTCTGTTTTTCATGCACTGAACATCATATAAAGCAACCTCAATGTGCATTCAGCAATTGTTTGCCTTGTCATGTGTAGTGCGAGAGTGTGTGTTCGTGTATTAAGAGTGTGCAGAGTCCATGGAGACGCGGCCTGGCAGGTAGTGCACATGCTCTGAGTCTGACACATTACGCTTTACACAGTGACAATTATGTGGGCAATCCCAGTAGAAATTGCCATTTTTCCCCCCCGCAATCCCACGCACACATCTTCTCCCTCTCAAAAACAAATGCTTTACAGCTAATTTGATATGCATGGATTCTGTCTTCATAGAATTCCATGGAAAGCTCCACAGAATTTGAACAGCTGTCATTCACAAAGCTCTATACAACCCCTAGTTTAAAAAATGACATGTTTTTATGCTTCATTTGACATGTTTTACCATGTGAATCCATCCCATATACAGCTGAATAATCACTTGACCTCAATTCTCACTGCACAGATATTTTTATCACTGGATGCCGAAATGCATATTATGTGTGTTTAAGGCGTCTTCTGTATCCATCCCTGAGAATGCACTGTTTACCTTTGATAAAAGCAGTGTATTGGACACACACCCTCAGATGTGCGAGCAATCGTTCACTCTCCATCATTCTAGCTGCAGGGCTGAGTTTTATCAGATAATTTATGGATTTTAAAGTTTCCAGCTATTGATCTTCTTGAGACTCTCAAAAGCATATAATGGTGCTCATTGTTATCGTGATATCTTAGCTTGCACGCGTTGGCGCTGCAGGCAAGTTCAGCCAGCCAGACGACACGGCACAGGTTTGGGTGTCACCAATCAGGGATGGGTTTCTGCCTTTGCTTTATTAGATTGTCATATTGCTTTTGTTTTGTATAGACATTCTAAGATGAAGAACACACTTGATGCAGAAAGTTTCAGTCCTTCAGGGAAAATCTTGCTCTGGGTTCCTTTTTTTTTTTTTTTGGGAAATGTCTGTCATCGAGGGAACATGTTCAGACAACATTAGACTTAGTCAATAGCATACTTTTTTAAATTTATAGTGATGAAACAAGACACGCATTATAATTTCTGCCCCATAAATCTTTTGTAATTTTAAGTTGCCATGAATCATAATATAATGGTTCTCTGTTCAACTGTATGTGTGTTATTGGGGCTGCTACTTAGTCCAGATATGGACCAGACAGCTTGAGTATGCAAATCTCCATCTTGAAGGGATAGCTTAGTTCACCCCAAAATAAAAAAATCTGTCATTTTCTCACCCTCAAGTTGTTCCAAACCTGTATAAATGAAAGTTATTTTTGAACAATATGGGTAACCAAACATACTGTAGTATATCATTTTTTTTTTTTTCATGGAAGTCAACTGTCTGGTTACTGACATTCTTCAAAATATCATCTTTTGTGTTCAGCAGAAGAAAGAAATTCATACAGGTTTGGTGGAACAAATTGAGGGTGAGTAAAAGATGACAGAATAAAAAATTTTGGGTGAACTATCCCTTTAATGTTTGACCTTTAGTACAAAGGAGTTCACATGAGCATTGTCACAAATTTCCCTATATTTGATTAGTAACATATAAATAGTACAAAATCTATTTCATGTAACTTTGTTTTAAAAAATTCAACTTTAAAACTTTTATTTCTAAATTTAAATTCTACATGTCCTCTTGAGTGCAGAGAATGTCTCCTGCAGCCAGGGACTTTGAAGTGTGGGATGAATCAGAAGGATGTGTGTGTGTGAGGGGAAGGGAGAGAGAAAAGGGCTAGAGATCTCTGTCCAGCTGCCCCAGCCATGAATAGACCTCTAAAGTCTGTCTGTGACAAGTGTTTTCTCTCGCTCTCTTTCTCTGAAGGTGCAGCATCGTATCACCGGGCAGGTGATGGCTCTGAAGATGAACACCATGGCCAGTAACAGAGCCAACATGCTGAAGGAGGTACAGCTGATGAACCGCCTCAGACATCCCAACATACTCAGGTCTGCAACACCTACATCTACATTCACTGACAACAGGGCTGGCTGACACTGAATGTTCACAATATTCATGCAGTGGTGATTCGGCGATTAGATTTCATAAAGAATGTGCTACTAAAATGTTCATTTTGTGGAAAAAATGTCTGTCTTTTTAACTACGTTTTTTCTGTACTTATGGCATTAAACTTGCCACAATAGATGTTTTATATGAGGGTTTCTCTGATTGGAAAAGAAACATCCTTTTAAGTAATTAAAAAAAATGCATACATGTATTTTATACAGCAAGGATGCCGCAAATTAATAGTAAAGACTTGATTTGAAATAGAATTTTCTATGTTTAAAAAATGCTGCTCTTTTGGACTTTCTATTCATCAAAGTAACCTGTAACTTTATCACACTTTCCACAAAATTATTAGGCAGCACAACTTTCAACATTGATAATAATAAGAAATTATTCTTGCACCAAATCATCAGCATACAAATTTTGCCAGCCCCAAACTTATGAATTGTAGTGTATATTTTAAATGTATATCGAACAAACGTCAAAACACAAACTCTTATACATGCATCTTAATTTTTTCAGTTCTTTTAGTTGTGATAATGCTAAATTAAATTGCATAATTATTTATGCAAAACATTAAGTATATTATAATTAAAAGTGCTGTAATCAATTTCAGCCATTTTGATCATTTTTGTCAGGCTTGGCCACTGAGTTGGATTGAACCGTATCACTTCAAGCACATTACCATTATAACCATCTGGTACCATCTGTACCATGGTAACACCTCAGTACATGTGTTGTGAGTTTAGTAAATAAAATCTCCGGTCTAATGGCTCTCATGTGTACTAACACAGCCTAAAGTCAGGGCGGATAGAGAGTTTCCAACTAGATGTTTGTTAATTTTTATGAATTTCCAAGTGTTTCTTTGAATAATTCATTAATTGTGTTCTCATTTAGAAGTTTTATCCATTCTTGCCGCTAGAATGGAAAGCATTTTTTGTTCTAAGTCCAGCTTACCTAGAGGACAAAGTCTGTGCTGTTAGGCAACAAACACTGCATTGTATGAGAGCATGAATATTAATGTCACAGGATGGTGGCTTTTGTCTGGTCATGCCTCCATAACGGCAGCCACTGTTTATATAGAGTAAAATATTGAATTGGAAGCTGATGAGTAAATGTTTGACACGGTATGAGGAGGGAACAACACATTGTTATCACCTATGAAATACAAATATATTAAGCTTAAACTAATCCCCGCATCAATGGTGTGTTTGTTTACATGTGCCAGGGCAAAAAGTCTTGTTCTTTTGTCTGCTTAACCTGCACCAGCTTGTGTGGTCTTGAGTGTTTGAATTAAATGCATGTCTGTGTGTGTGTGTGAGAGAGAGAGAGAGAGTATTTACATGCATGCTTAAGATTGCCTTCAAAATGCAGGTGTTCCAGCTCACATTCTTGAGATGGGTCACTCCTGAAGGAACTTGTTAGCACTTTCTCCTGTTTTCCCCCAACACCCTTACCTTGTTTCTCTGTGTGTGTCCCATCAGGTTTGTGGGAGTGTGTGTACATGAGGGACATCTTCATGCCCTGACAGAGGTAAGGTAGTGAGAGTTATGATACACTTGAGCCCAATTTGTCAAAGCTAATGCAGCAATAATCTAACAAGCATAAAAAAACAACACACTATTGTGTATCTGTACTTTTCAAAATTGAATGATATACAATACCATTCAAAAGTTTGGGATGAGTGTTATTTTAAATACATTTCAATACATTTTAAAATGTAGTTTATTCCTGTAATATAGGAAGCATTTCTTTTGCTTTTTATATTGCAAAAGTTATGCATGATGCTCCTTTAAAATGTATTTAAAACTATGTCTCTTAGGAGACTGTTAGGAACAGCCTTGTTGTCGGGGTGGAACCCTGACTCCCTAAATAGCCTTTTTTTAGGGATTACTTCCTTTGATACAGTTTAATGTGCAGAGACAACATTAATAAATTCATTGGTTGGGGTACAGTAGTAGCCAAAAGTGATGTTCGGAGGGGATATTTATTTTTATGGCCCTACGATTTTGTATTAAACCATCAAAATATAAGGAAGATAATTTATACTTTTTTTAAAATATAAATTTATCTGACAAAATAATTTTGAAAAAAAGGCAAACTACAGCTACAGGTTTTACTTTACTATACAAAAATATTTTTTGTATGAATTTTTGTTTGTTTGTATGACAGCCTGGCCAAAAATGAAAATTTAGCATGTTTCATTGCATAAACTACACAATTAAAACACACAACGCACAACTACACAATACGCTTAAAAGATTTTAAACCGTTTTCAAAACAATCTTATCTGAAATGTATGTGTATGATGTAGCGTGAACATGACGATCAGGGTGATGAGCATAGTTGATATTAAACGTTCAGTTTCTAGCACCTGCTAATCAATTGATAGCATTGTAATTTTTCTTATTGAAGTGTCAATATCCCACATATAGTTTCATGGTTTAATGACTAGATTGACATGTAGGAGTGTTTGGGGATACTTTTAAAATCTGTTCTTTTATGGCAAAATGTGGCTCAGAAATGACATGCTTCACATTTAACATCAGGTAATGTTTGACCTCTGTGTGTATTGTAGTACATTAATGGCGGTAACCTGGAGCAGCTGCTGAACAGTGACGTGTTCCTGTCCTGGTTTGTGAGAATAAACCTCAGTCTGGACATTGCCAGAGGACTGCAGTACCTCCACAGCAAGGGCATATTTCACAGAGATCTTACGTCAAAGGTACACACACTGGAAGGGTGTTTATTACAGAAACTTTGTGTCACAGGTACATGTACACAAGTGTATATTCTGGAGACTTCACACTGGATTCGTACTGTTCACAACACAGCCATTTTAAGCAAATGTTTTTGTCAAATAATTAACCTAAAGACACAAATGTTATCTTTCGCTCTGAACATGTTTTTTGTTTTGTAGAACTGTCTGGTACGCTGGGAGAATGGGCAGTGCAGTGCGGTGGTGGGGGACTTTGGCCTGGCAGAGAAAATTCCTGATCACAGGTCAGTAAATTGCATCTTCATAACTCAAGAGATAAGATTAGATGTATACCACACTCTTCCAGAGAGGGAGATGGAGGCAGCCAAAGACTGATTGATGAGCTTCCATTTTTCCCATGAAGCCCTTGTATTTATAGGTGGAGAGTAAATGATTAAGACCATGTGATGTAGTCAGCACATCTTCAGGTTCATCCAGCCCAGTCATGTCCTGTTGTTGTTTCAGTAGATGTGTACACAGAGCTACACGTGTAAATGAAATAGATGTTAAATACCTAAGATATGCTTGAGTTATGATGTTGACTTTTACCCTTAATGACCCAGGTATCTGTTCACACATGATGTGAAGCATGTACAATTAATGCAGGAACACACACGCACATACAGGTCATGTAGACGCTCGGCTAGAATAACAATGGGGGAAAAAATCAAACACGCCCATTAAACCCAACTAAGGTTTTAAACTCATGACACTAAAGTACAAATAACAATTTCTACATATTAAACAATAATAAGACTTTATTCATGCATGCATTATAGTATTTACATTTTAAAATATATAAAAAAGATGATCAAATACCAAACACTACTGTTAAAAAGGTTTGGGGTCAGTTAGATGTTAATAAGAAGAAATTAATATTGTCTTTCAGCAAGAACATATTAAATTGATCAAAAGTGATGTCATGATGTTATACAAGATTCATTTTTGAAAGAAATACGGTTCTTTCCTACATTCTGTTCATCAAAGAATCCTTATAAAAAAGGAATCTCTGTTTCCACATCAATATTAAGCAGTACAACTATTTTCAACATTGATAATAATAGGTTATTTAATAATAATTTGTCTTGAGTAGCAAGATCAGCATATCAGAATGATTTCTGAAGGATCATGTGACACTGAAGACTGGATAAATGATGCTGAAAATTCAGCTTTGCATCACAAATATATTAATATGTAAATGTAATTTGAAATTGTAATAATATTTTAGAATATTATTCTTTTGACAGTAATTTTGAATAAATAAATGTAGTCTTGGTATGAGATTTTTAAAGTCTTTCCAACCCTAAACTTTTGAACTGTAGTCTACCTACGAAGAGCACTAATAAGAGAAATCTGATTGTCCATATATTGAAGCCAACAGATTGACATTTTACGTGTAACTGGTTGCTGTGTTGAGTATCGTTTACAAAATAAATGAATCCTGTCTGACTACTAATAGTGCATTCTACAATGTTATTAATAACTGAAACTGTTGCTTCTGTGGAATGACTGTCATGTTGGCCAGCACAACACAACATGCATAAAAAATAACTGCTTGCACCTTTTAGTAAGGGATTACTTTTAATGATATTCCAGTGCTTTTATATTTGACCTGAAACTGTTTGTCCAGTGCAGACCACCGTATGTAACAGTTAATCCATGTATCCTGTGGATTAACATTGCTTTTAGTGAAGCACTCATGCTGCGACATATTAAAGTGATTCACTGCTTGTGTAATCCATTCCTCAGCATAGGGCCTCTGTCTAAACTTATGTTTGAGAGCTGAGGTTTATACTGTTAGTTTCTGTTCAGCTTTCCTTAAATACACAGTCTCAGCCTGATGGGCTTGCTAATGTGTACCACAAGAACATGGTGTGTGTGTATGTGATGTAAGTGCCATCAGAGAGCTATTTCTGTTCTGCCTTGGCCATCGTAGTGTCTTTTAAGAGAATGCCAATGTTCAGAAGCATACTACTATTATTTTACAGTATGTATATTTACTGTGCATAGTATGCAATTACACTAGTATTCAAAAGTTTGAAGTCCGTAAGATAAAAAAAAAGTCTCATGCACACCAGGGTTGAATTTATTTGTTAAAAATTACAGTAAAACGGTAATATTGTGAAATATCATTACAATTTGAAATAAGTGTTTTCTATTTTAATTTATATTAAAATTTAATTATCATGCCAGCAAAGCTGAATTTTCAGAAGCAGTCTTCAGTCTCGCATGATCATTCAGAAATCATTCTAATATGCAGAGTTGCTGCTCAAGACACATTTCTTATTATTATCAGTGATGAAATCAGTTGTGCTGCTTAATATTTTTGTGGAAATTGATTCTTTGATGAATAGAAAGTTCAATAATAGCATTTTTTTTTAATAGAAATCTTTCGTAACATTAAATGTCTTTTTACTGTCATCTTTGATCAATTTAATGTATTCTTGATGAATACAAGTATTAATTTCTTCCTAAAAAAAATTCTTCCTGACTCCACACTTGAATGGTCATGTACAACAGTTTACTGCATAAAGTACTGGCCCACAATGCAATGGGATTGACTTGACCTTCTCTTTCCAGCATTATGAATAAACTAGAATTCCGTTTTCTTGACTGACCGTTTTATTGAAAAACCAAATGTTTAGACTTTTTTTTTTTTTCATTGACTTAAATTTAATTTAAAAATGTAAACAAGATGTTAATTAGATGCCACTTGCTCAATTAAACACTATTTGAAATGTGTATTGTGGAATAATGCCTTCTGTTTTTCTTACTAATTTAAATTGTATAGATTATAAAGTAGTAGTAGTAGTAGTAGTAGTAGTAGTAAGCCAGTGCTCCGTTATGAACATATCCAGTGTGTGTACATGTGATGTCAGTCATCAGGGACGTGTTTCCGCCCTTGCATTCCTGTTTATTTTAATGGTGACAGAGTGTGTGTGTGTGTGTGTGTGTGTGTGAGAGAGAGAGAGGGGAAAAAAGAAAGACAAGCAAACTCACTGTTGGGCTTAACCCTTTTTTTTTCAATGTTGGTATTTGTTTAAATGTTATGTAATTCATATTTTAGTGTGCTTGCAAATGCTTAATGTTTACGTGTAAAACCACGAGTGTTTGTATATCTGAAAAAGTCTGAGCACATTGGTAAATGAAGGCTTTTTGGAAAGCTCTCCTAAAAAGGACAAAGTATTTCAGCAGTTTGCTGCGGTAGATTCCCTCACTCTGACTAGCCCAAATCCCCAAATGGTGTTTACACTGTGGTACATTACTCCATTTATCTCTCTCTCTTCCCTTGTCTCCACTCTTCCCCTCTCAGTCTATTTATGCCAGTACACAGTCCCAGACCAAAATAAAACCGAGGAAGTGTCTCTCAGTCAGCAGTGTATGAGTGTGCCAGCTATAATTAAGATCTTACAAGGCCTTGTTTTGTTTTATTTTTATACATACACACACAGCATAATAGTGCTGTGTGTTAATGGACTGGGGGTTTATGGGTGTTAAATGTGGAAATGGAGTAATTATAAAAAGATGAACAACTTGTAGGTTCCCTTTTAGTATGTTTTCCCTCTGTCTGTTTTCAGTGACGAGGCAGGAAAAGAGAGCTTGTCTGTCGTCGGCTCCCCCTACTGGATGGCTCCGGAGGTGCTCAGAGGAGAGCACTACAATGAAAAGGTAAAACACTGTATGATTGATTACCACATACAGGCCAGAGTCCTTTTAAATGACGGTTTCACCCACATTACTTATCAGATTACTGGTATTTCACAATATCAAATGCAGAGTTGAGTGCTCTTCGATTGAGAATATTTTTCGATTAAGTTCATTGTAATGTATAGGTTTTCAGAGACTCAAAACACTGTTTTATACAGGTGGATGTGTTTGCCTACGGTATCATTCTCTGTGAGATTATTGGCCGGATACAGGCGGATCCTGACTTCCTCCCACGGACAGAGGTGAAAAACTGAACAATACAGCATCTTATATGCTCCGATCAAATGCTTTTGGAATTTAGAATCTTTTTAGACACTCTTTTAGAATTTGTATTTCATTAAATATACTTGAATAATGAGACAAGTATGTTTTTTATATTTTTCCCTTATTGCTGAGTGCTTTTATTCCAGAATTGCAGATAAAGTATTTTATTGATCTAGATCTATTTGGTTCAACCTTCCACCTAGTCTTCGCATGTCAGGCTAACTCCTGTCACCAGTCTCATGTACTCACTCGATTTATGAATGTTGATCATAGTTTACTCTGTGCGAGATAACCACTGGCAATACAGTGTTATGCTGAGCAAAAAGGGTGTTCAATCATGTTGATAGGTCATGTTTTTTTTAGTCTTGCGATTACATATAAATCATAGTTTGATTACTTCTTACAATCAAACACTAAACCAATCTTTGCCAGGGTGATTTATTTCTACAGTACAGCTTGTACTCCTTGCGGTGGTAACATACAGCTGTGTATCAGCTTTGTACCTTTTTTCTTAAGACTGAAACTAGGTGGTGATTCTGTGTTTCAGGACTTCGGTCTGGATGTGGAGGCCTTTCGGCAGATGGTGGAAGACTGTCCTCCTCATTTCTTCAACCTCACAGTAATCTGCTGCAGTGTAAGACCTCTTATCTACTGTCATGACAGATCATACATCCTCCTCCTCTGTAAATCTCTCACGTTTACACGCGCTGTTATGTTCAAGCTACAGCGGGTTTGTGCTTAGTCGAGCAACAATCGTCTTCTGCCTGTCCAAGTATACATGACGTAATGCGTAATCGAATATTTCAAAGATTAAATTCACATCTTTCTGGAGCAAGCGCACAATCCCTGGGCAAATTGTAGTCTAACCATATTACAGGAGATACCAACCTCCGCTACCATTGGAAAAGCGTAACCGTCAACTTGGATCATGTGTCCCTTGCAAACTAATCACGTTACAGCTTTAATGTCTTTGAATCGCTTTGAGTTTTACAACTGTCAATCACTGTTTGAGAATACCATAAACAATTAATGTGTGATGCCGAAAAAGGGAATAGTCCCTGTCGGAAAATAGTCTTCTCCTATAAAAGATGATTTTTTTGTTGTTGAAAACTCCAAATATAGCTCACGCCGAAATACATATTTAATAGCAAACACATTGAAGATTACTAGAAAGGCTGTCAGTTCATTAAGCTATAAGCATACTGAAGCTTCTCCTCCATTGACATCCATTTAAAACAACAGCCTATTGTTCCTTTGCCAGTTTACTGCTATTTATATATTTTTTTAGCTCTGGTCTAATTTACTTGCATAAATGCTGGTTGAAGCCAAGCTACAAATGTATTATTCAAGTCTGTTAGTCTGACTTCTCAAAAAATGTGACTAATTTTAATCAGCCAAAAGTGTTTATTTGACGTTTTAAAAATCCAGCATTTTTATCTGTCTGTCTTTCTTCTCTCCCAGATGAACCCAGAGAGTCGACCGTCATTCACAGAGCTGGTGGCAGAGCTGGAGAAGAGAGTGAGTGATCGAGAGCCAAGTGGATGTATGGAGCCTGATGTACAGGGTGAGTCAGCAAAAAATAAAAATACAGCACAGGGAATGTTGCCAGAAGCCCCTTTTTTTTTTCTGTTCGCTTTTTTGTAATTACTTCACATACATAATGCAAATTCAAAGTCAGAATTTAGTTTTAGAATTCTTAGGAAATAAAATTCTTAAAGGGATAGTTCACTTTGAAAAAAAATTTTGGTATGTTTTAGCTTACCTCAAGGGCATCCAAGATGTAGGTGTCTTTTTTCCGCTGTAGTTTCAATTTTGATATTTTTAGGTCAAACCGTTCTTGTCTGACAGTCATATCATGCAGGTCTATGGTAACTGTCTCAAAGAGCATACACAGAGTCCAAATTAAAACAATTCCCCATCGTCCAAATTAAACAATTCCCCATCGTAAGTACACATTGATGGCCTAAGACACGAAACGAGCAGTTTGTGTGAGAAAACGAACGGTATTTATATCGTTTTTACCTCTTATAACACAGTCACGTCCAAGTGATCTGAGGGCGCGGGCGCTTCCTTCTGTGTGACGTGTACGCAGACTGGTGCATAGATATATATACACTAGATGTCACATTAAAGACATTCGTTCGAATGAACTGCCGTAGCCAAGGCGACATCTAGTGTATACATCTATGCACCAGTCTGCGTACACGTCACACACCAGGATGCGCTCGCGCCCTCAGATCACTTGGACGTGGCTATGTTACAAGAGGTAAAAACTATATAAATACAGTTCGTTTTCTCACACAAACTGCTCGTTTCGTGTTTTAGGCCATCAATGTGTACTTACGATGGGGAATTGTTTAATTTGGACGATGGGGAATCGTTTTAATTTGGACTCTGTGTATGCTCTTTGAGACAGTTACCATAGACCTGCATGATATGACTGTCAGACAAGAACGGTTTGACCTAAAAATATCAAAATTGAAACTACTGTGGAAAAAAGACACCTACATCTTGGATGCCCTTGAGGTAAGCTAAAACTTAATTTCAAAGTGAACTATCCCTTTAAATATCTTGTTTCTATTTTAATGGGGCCCTATGAAATCAGTTTTATTTTGAAAATAAAATTGGGTGTGGGGGGGGGGGGGGGGGGGGGTCGAAGTTTTTCTGGATTCTATTTTGATGGTTAAATTTAACATTTTAGTCATCAAAAAGGTTGTCTAATTAATTGAAATCTTGGAGCTTTTACAATTTATTAAAAAAAAGTTTAACAAATTACATTCTTAGTAGTACCCTATGAAACAGTTTTTATTTTCCCCACATTCCATTTTAATGGCTTAATACATTTTTAATAGTCAGAAAGCATGTCTAATCAATTGGATGAACAAAACTAACAATTTATTTTATTATTATTTTTATCAATTTCATCTGTGTTTTCTGCATCATGAAAATCATAGGACCCTAATGTAATAGTTCAAGTATCGTGGTTTAAAAAAACTGAGCCTTAATTTTTTTCCTCTTCAGTTTCAGACCGGTTGTCCCCAAACACAACGCCTTTGAGTCAAAAGCATTCTCTAGACATTCCTGCTTACCAGCGTCTCTGCCGCAGCAAGTCCGACGTGCTTCTCCCTCCGTCCCCTCTCCTGACTCAGACCACACCGATGCGCGTCAACCCCTTCTCCCAGCGCCAGGACCTCAACGGCGGTCGTATCAAGCTCTTTGACACCCCCAGCAAGTCTGTCATTTCCCTCACCTTTGCTCTCCCTCCACTTCCTGACCCCAGCAGCCCTGTCTCCGGTGACAAGGGCCCGCCCCATTTTCACAGACGCAGCCAATCACTGCCCTGCACGCCAGAAGACATCCAGTCTCTGCGTGGCACTGGTGACAATGAGAAATGCAAGAATAATAAAATTAAGGACACATATTTAAATCCAGCTAATGTAAATATGTTGGACATGGGGAGGGACAGTGTGTTGACCATGAGCAATGAGAGTATTGCTGACCTGTCTAATATTAGCGAGCTTGTTGATGCACCTGTTGAGGATGACAAGGAGAATCTTAAAATGAGAAGTCAAGAAGCTGATGACTCTGGTCTCCTGTTAGATGTAGAGTTGATGTCTTTAAACAAATCGATGTTTGAGGAGGCTATGGACTGCACCAGCTCTCCTGATACACTAGATGGCGCCGGCGTTACTACAACCAAACCCTTCTCCAATGGCTGGAGCACCCCAGTCTCCAACGGACCGCCCTCTTTACCTCCGTTACTAGACACGGACAACAACAACAGCACCATCCCTATAAACCGATCTCTGGGATGGGGGGCTAACAACTCCAACGGTGCCACTACCCCTCTTACGCCTCCGGAACAGGATGAGGTCATACCCTGTCCGGGTTGCTGCCTAGCAGGGATGAGTTTCCCCTCTATTTGCACACGTGGACCTCGGCAAAACCCCTATAAGAACTTGAATGGCGATGCGGCAGGGAAAGGGCTTCTGTGCAAGGCATTGCCGCCCTCGCCCACAGAGGCGAACATTGCTCTGCCAGGCACACGGACATAAATTATAACTGCCCGTATATAGGTGAAGCTCTATATTTAATAAATTGCTACTGCTAAATGTGCTTGTACTGCTCAGAAATGTCTTTCTGGAGGGAGACAACTCTGTATTATTGTTTAGACTAGGACTAGGTGGATCATTTAGTATTCTGATCTGTCCTAGTCCTCTAAACTTGAACACTCCCATAGGTTTTAATGCCTTTCTAATGACACATGTTGTTAATATTTTTTTGTTATTTTTACTATTATTTGAAAGGTTATGAAAATATTGAGTGGAGAAAAAATATGTATTATTTTATTAATGACATTAAATTACATGAGCTAACAGGCTGTGTTGTGTCTTTTGGAGGATGTGAATCACATTACTTTACATGTTGTTATGTCACATGGTAAAATGGCTACAAAGTCTACATGGGGTTATATGGAGAAAGTATAATGTATACATAATGCATATTCTATGCACTGTATAATGTATCTACGGAAGGTAAAAAATAATAATACAGTATATCAGTAAAGTTTGGAGTCAGTAAGATTTATTTGAAGAAATTAATACTTTTATTCAGAAAGGATGCATTCAATTGATAAAAAGTGACCGCCTAAGGACTTTATCACTGAAGATTTCTTTCAAATGAATGCTGTTCTTTTGAACTTTCTATTCGTCAAAGAATCCTGAAAAAGTGCATCATTGTTTCCACAAAAATATTAAGCTGTACAACTTTCATCATTGATAAGTAATGTTTCTTGAGCACCAAATCCGTATTAGAATGATTTCTGAAGGATCGCAGGAATGAATTGGCTCATTTTTTTTATGTAAAATATTTAGCCAATTAAGCTAAATACAATAGAAAACAGTTATTATTTTATATTATAAATTAATCAAATAAGTGCAACCTTGGTGAGCATAACATGTTTTTTTTAAAAACGTTTAAAGAATAATTATTATCTGTAAAGCTATAAAATAATTCTGAATTATAACATTTATAAATTGTTACAATTTATGATTGTAATTTTTGCTATCATTTCCACCAGAGTGCTTTTGTTCTCTTCCTCCTGTTTCCTCTCTGCACGTGGGTTTAGTCCCTGTGTGGTTTTGTGGCATAGTCTAAGTGAAGCTGTGACATCTGTCCTTTTCTCACTTTATCTGCTCACCCACTGAAAGTAAGAGCTAATGAAATCTCTCTCATTCTTCTGTTTAAGGTAAATCTTTTTATGTGAGTGTTTGTTTGTTTTTTTTAACCTCATTATACATCTGTAATATTAATATCATAATATAAACATTGTGGGTCCGCTTTGTAGAGATATTATCAGTTATGGCATTTTGATAAATACAGTTTCTTTTCCCCTTAAAATAACGTGCAGGTGTGGGGATGCCTGTCACTGCCCTACATTTTTTTCTGTTGATGTTTAATGTAGGTGAGTGTATATTTTTTGTTTCTCTTGCATTCTGTACGTATGTTTATGCTTTCACGTCTATATAGGTTACACAGGTGCAACATGTTTTTGGTTTCATGTGTTTCTTTTAGAGACTATGCTCTCTGTCTGCGATGTCAGAGTCCGTACAATCAATTTGGGATGCCATCTTGAGTGGAATTGCCCTGATGCCAACCCTAAGACGACTTACATTGTCCAGACCAAGACACACGGGTGAGTCTCATCTACACACAAAGAATAGGGTTAGAAACACATGAGTAACTGAATGACGTGGAAGATTTTGTTTATAGGAGAAATGAGAGTGAGAAGCAGAGAGCAGTAGAGCGCTTGGCTGAGAGGTGAAACTGTGTGGTTTAGCAGAAAACCACAGTCAAACACAATCCGGGCGTATTGCCCCAAAGCAGACAGGCTATTGTCATCGCTTCAGGCACGCTGTTGGTTTCCTCTGAATTAGAATTGACAAAGAAAATGACTCACAAACGATCAAGCTCAATTAGCTCGCTCGTTACTTTTTTTTAAAAACCATGCCCAGTTGAAGAGTTGCGTTTTTAAGAAAATGGAAGTCAGAAATATTTTTGCTTCACACGGTTTTGAATGGCCGGATGATCACCATAAAGATGTTTTTGGCATCTTCATAAAGAGCTCTCGATATTGTGTGTTTGTGTTGCAGTACATCATGGGAAAATGTTTCAGACTGCATCCAGACTTTCCAGCAAAGCTGCGATCTGACACGTGTCTTTCCAAACATACACGCCTACAACTACATCAGTCTGAGATCAGAAGATTTTCCCGGGCTGAATGAATCTCTTCTCTGTGACCCTTTGAATGACTGTCAGTATTAAACCTCACCAAAAATTAGGGGGGGAGAGCTACAGAAATGCATTCACTAATATTAGATAACAATGTGTTGAAACATACATGATGGCCATCTGTCGATAATTTACATAATTAGACACAATGTGTTGCAATTCCTCTAAAAGTGTTAAGATAACCTTTAACACGTTCTCTTTTTTTTTCCAGCTTCTGCCACATTCAGCCCCCCCAACATTATCATCTCCATGGACAATGGAAGTCTGTGGGTGACGGTACATTTTCCCTGTCTTCCATCCAACATCTGTGTCGATTATTATGAGGAAGAGAAGGAGATGGCTTGCCTCTGCCCCATAAATAACCATAAAAACCTCTTTGCCACAGTCACTCTATACAACAAACAGAACCTCTCAGACAGACAGGTGCACATCTCATCTTTACATCCCTTTAACCCCATTTTACCGTTTGGTTAAATGGGAGAGTTCAGTTGTTGTATTTTTCTTGAAGACTCGCACTGCTGCGGTGGTGGAGGAGGAAAACCCACTCAAGGTGGAATTTGGTTTTCTTGTACCAGGGCGAGTGTACTGTGCTGTGGCCAACTTCACAGCTGAAGGTGTACTGGCCTCCTCTCCCGCCAGCCTCCCGCAATGTGTTTACATACCAGCAAATACTGGTGTGCATCATTTCTACACAAGTGTTTGCACTTATTTTGTGGTGTAAAGATGTAGTAAGTGCTGGGTAGATTACTTACAAATTGTAATCGGTTACTAATTCCAAATTACATGACAAAAATTGTAGTTGGTAACTAAATGCATTACATTACACATTTAAGATAATATAAAAAAATTCAAAGTAGTTGAGAGAATTAATGATTTATATATAATTTACTGTTGTGAGAATAACATGTAATTATATTACTTTTAAAAAATACACATAATCAGACACAATTACAAGTACTTCATTTTTGGAATCTAATTACATAATCCAGATTACATGTAATCAGTTACTACCCGGCACGATGCAGTGCACATTTATTTGCATATGTTCAGTGTTTGTCGGCACTAATGTGTGTGTGTGTGTGTGTTCTTCAGAAAGCCTCATCGCCATGATTGTGTGTGCTGTTCTCATTGCTCTTGGCCTAGTGATATTTCTGCTCAGGAGACACTGTGCATCTTCTGAACGTCCCTTGCCCAGATCTTTGGTACTGGATTTTATATATTTTAGCAATATTGCATGAGCATGATTGCAAGTGTGTTACTGAAATCATATTTCTCCCCCCTCAGTAACTGTTGTTTTTATTGAAAACAAAACGGTTCTTAAAACTTCAGGAATCACAAAATCAATTGTGGTTAATTACACTGAACAAAATTATATACGCAACACTTTTGTATTTGCCCCCATTTTTCATGAGCTGAACTCAAAGATCTAAGACTTTTTCTATGTACACAAAAGACCTATTTCTCTCAAATATTGTTCACAAATCTATCTAAATCTGTGTTAGTGAGCACTTCTCCTTTGCTGAGATAATCCATCCACCTCACAGGTGTGGCATATCAAGATGCTGATTAGACAGCATGATTATTGCACAGGTGTGCCTTAGGCTGGGCACAATAAAAGGCCACTCTAAAATGTGCAGTTTTATCACACAGCACAATGCCACAGATGTCGCAAGTTTTGAGGGAGCATACAATCGGCATGCTGACTGCAGGAATGTCCACCAGAGCTTTTGCCCATGAATTGAATGTTCTCTCATTCGGCTCTACCATAAGCCGTCTCCAAAGGCGTTTCAAAGAATTTGGCAGTACATTCAACTGGCCTCACAACCGCAGACCATGTGTAACCACACCAGCCCAGGACCTCCACATCCAGCATCTTCACCTCCAAGATCATCTGAGACCAGCCACCCGTGACCCGACCAGACAGCTGCTGCAATAATCGGTTTGCATGACCAAAGAATTTCTGCACAAACTGTCAGGGAAGTCTCAGGGAAGCTCATCTGCATGCTCGTCGTCCTCATTGGGGTCTCGACCTGACTGCAGTTCGTCGTCGTAAACGACTTGAGTGGGCAAATGCTCACATTCGATGGCGTCTTGTGTAACGGAGGCCAGCTAGTAGTCGCTGAATAGCCCATGCTCAATAGCCTCCTTTAGCCTCCTTGTTAGAACGCCTGACTCTCACGCAGGAGACCCGGGTTTGAGTCCCGCACAGAGCGGGGCGAGTAGGACCCGGGTGGAGGGGTTACATTGGTGCCGTGACCTGGATTGGATGGGAGAGAGGTTTAGGGGGGTGAGTGTAACGGAAGGCAGCTAGTAGTCGCTGTGCGACTAAACCTCACTCCTCTGATCTCAATAGCCTCCTTTAGCCTTTAGTCTCCTTGTTAGAACGCCTGACTCTCACGCCAGAGACCCGGGTTTGAGTCCCGCACAGAGCGGGGCGAGTAGGACCCGGGTGGAGGGGTTACATTTGCCATTTGGAGAGGTGTTCTCTTTTGTGTACATGGAAAAAGTCTTAATCTTTGAGTTCAGCTCATGAAAAATGGGGCAAAAACAAAAGAGTTGCGTTTATAATTTTGTTCAGTATAATTGAATCACTACTCCAAAAAAAAATTTTAAGTATGAAAACAAGCATCTTTGTTATAATTACAGCTGAAATACCAGAAATAACACAGAAGATGGAAAATGTCACGTTTACAGTTACTCCTTCAGCAGGTGTATTAGAAGTGTTTAGTCGTTTTCTTGTAAGTGTAATTAAAGACAAAGTATAGTGGTATAAATGTGCATTATTTATTTTAAACAGATCTACAGTGTTATAAAGTGCAGAAATGTGTCTGTAATAAGGGTCCATATCAGCACTTTTGGAACCCTAGCCATCCAATCAAATTAAGACTTTGATAATAAAACCAGTTGTTCAAAGGAGCACTCCAAAACCTTCTAATGCAGATTCAATCCATTGTATTAATTGTTGTTTGTTTAATATGTCACAAACTAGCATTCAATGCATAAAGTACAAACCATTATTGTTTTTCCAGGCTTCACTTCGAGACCTGGAACTTCAGAGAGAGACATTCATTGACTCCTATAGGGCTGCACCACACAACGAGAGCTTTGAGGGGGACCACGTCTCTGTCGTATCCATCTGTGACTTCACACTCACGAACAACCAGTCATCCTACCAAAACAATGGGTATTACACAACCCCCGTCCTGCACGATCCAGACTGCATTGAGGGATCTGTGGAGTCTGGAGATTTGGGCGTAGAAGTCCAAAACATCGAGTTCCATTTGTTTCCGACACATCCGGTTCTAGAAGCAAACGTGGGATGTCCATATCAGAATCAGTGTGAGGAGACAAAGAACATTCCTCTGAGCTCGGTGCAAGTGCAATGCACTCAACAGGACGAGATGTCAATTGAAGACACAGCGCGGTATGGAGATGTTGAGATGTTTAAAACTGAATATGAGACCAATAAACATGAGTTTGAGCTAATTCAAACTACTGATGGTTGTTCTCAAAAGACTGAATACATTTAGTTTGAATACAGCTTTTCTTCTATGCATTGGTTGCCGATTGGATTTTGGCATGGACATTGCATGCACTCAAAAATGGAGGTAAATGAACGTGAGCTTGCAGGGGCAAGTCTTGGAGATTGGAGAAGTTTTGCTTGACGACCCAGTAAAAACATTTTAATATTTTTTTTTAGAAATGTAAATAAAGGAAACATAGCTAAATGGATGAATCCTCTACAATAAGATCTATAACATGCATTTATATAATTTGATTTATAATTTCACGTCAACTTTAATAGTATAATTTTCCATTTTAGTCTAGATGGCTTCTAATGGTTAGGTCAAATGGAGTTTAGCACGTATGCCTTTACTGCAGAGTGAAATGTGTCACTTCTTCTACATTTCTCATGGTCAAATGCCGCTGACCTGAATCTAGCAGTCATTATTATTGCCAACACACAATTCAGTGACTCACTCAAATCAGCAGAGCGCTATAAATCCTTATTCTGTCCGGGTAGCTCTGAGTACAGTATGGTTTCTGTATGGCTCGATTCATTGTTTTCATTTTTGTTTTTTTGCTCCATATTTTTCACTTCTGACTCAGTTGCCCCATTTTGACTCTCATTTTCTCCGGACCATGTCTCACAGCTAACCACGCTAAGGTGCACAATTTCTTCTGATGTTTCTCTGGAACCTTAATGGAAACGCTCCCAAGAACCGTGTGACTAGGTTCTGGAAAATTTAGCCTATATTGCGTTGTATAGAATTAGGCATGTTTTTCCTTATTTTCTCCTTTTTGAGAAAGTGTACAAGTATGTGGAGTCGACATGTACAATTCTGTTCATTTTGGTACTGTAACAGTGAAGGGAAATTAGTTAATAAATACAGTAAGTTAGAAAGAGGGAAATTTGTGTAGACTTTTCCTGAAGCCATAATCATGTGACAAATATACCACCTCCAAACTGATTTCTAAAAGCATTCACTGCCATTTCACTCAACAGATGACTCGAGTTTTAAATGTCAAGTTTCTTGTTGAACAAACGTAGCAGAGTGGAAAATGGTCTGCATGGGTTCAAGTTCAGCTTTAATAAACCACAGCCCACAAGCCTGAAAAACAACATGCAGTATATGCATATTCATCTTAGCTTAACATAAATATCAAGAAATGCACAATAAACCTGTCTTTTTCTTAGACTTTCTAACCAAATATCATCACTTTATAGTAATGTTTTGGTTTGTGTGCATGTAATATCTTTCTTCATCAGTGGTACTGCTCATTATTTGAATGTGTCATTCTTTTAATTACAAAAACAAAAGACTTGCATTAAAGTTGCTCAGTAGACTTATGATGGGTGTAAGGTTTAATCCAAAGAACCTACAGTGTATGTAGTCTAAAAATAAATTATATTGAGGTTTTAACTTTGTACTATAATCTCTTTCTAAGGCATTGGCCAATTTATTTACATAGGCTGTGCATTAAAGTTGTATTGAATACTCCTCATAGGAAGATGTGACTCACTAGCTGACTCGCACTGTAGAAAACACACTCAGGTTCTCATCCAGAGAAACCTTTAAAACCACCATATGCATCAGAACCACTCATTGTCATAGAAAGATGACTCCAATCAAATAACAGTCCCTAAGCAAGGGTTACAAATACATAATTAATGATGATAATTTTCTTTTACCATTCTATTGTAAAAAAATTAAACGAAGACTTCGGATACTAATATAAATCTAAATGTTTTATATGAGTGTTTAAGTGAATATACTGTCAAATTAATACTGACCAGTAAACACAAATGGTAAAGTTGGAATCTTTATTTGGCTGTCTTTTTTTTTTTTTTTTACATATACAGTTAATTTGATATTTTATATACAAATATATTCAGTTTAGTCAAGACCTAGTGCATGAATGGTTCACGGTGAAAACGATGTCACTAGTGTGGCCTTGGCACGTGTCCTTTTCTCCCGTCTATCATTCAGTTGTTGTTGCCGTCCATCTTTCTGTTGTTCACTGCTTATGTGAGGACCAGGCTCCATGACATCACCTCATCTGCGCCAATACTGTGGATTTTAAACATAAAACGTTAGTAAAAGTCCAATATGTCAGCTATGCCAATTACACGGGACCGCTATTTGGCCATTTTTCAGGATCTGTCAATAATCATAGCTGATTAACAAAAGTGTGAACTATTAAAGCTGGAATACACTGCAAGACTTTTAAAATATGCACAGATTTTTAATCGCTGATGTTGTATTATCCAACGCTCCTCATGTGTTTTTTGACCTATCTGAGCTATCGTTTGCGCACCAATCTTCAGCATACTTAAATTTCAGTTCAATATGGATGGTATCCGATTAAAAAATAACATATACAATTAATAAATAGAGCCAAATCTGTGAAACTGCAAATAGAGCCAAATCTGTGAAACAGCAGACCGGCCGTTTTAAAATCAGTGTCGGGTAAGAGTAAGATACTTGTCTAGATTTTACAGATGCTATAAACTCGTGAAGTTTACTTGATGTTTTTTTATTATTATTATAATTAAAATCATACAAACAAATAATACATTAAAATACATATACGTGAAGCACGCACAGCACATGACCTTCTGTAACAGCCACGTCTAGAAAACACACACACTCCCACCTCTGAAATGAACATGGAGATTTTAGTCCAGTCCGAATCGGTGCATTTAATCACAGACACTGAGTGATAAGAATTGTAACTCAAACGTCGTTTAGAAAACTAGTCCAACACTTAGAACGGGGATTAAGTTGACATGTACTTGCAACGCTACTTTTAGTCAGTAGAATGTCTGTTGGGGAGCATCACAATAAAGAGTTAACAGATATTATGCAAATACTCTAATGACTGCTGCTAGTTAGCATGTACTGTAGTTGTACATTAGTTACTTAAGTTAGTAGAATGTTTTTGGGGGACAATAAAAATAAAGTTTTACCAATTGTTTTTAACACAACATTCTCAGAAATCCGAAATGTGTGCTTCATTGCTAAGAGAAGCATGACAAATGAAAACAATATCAAACGTTTGATCTCCTCTGGATGGAATCAAAGACTGAAGCTAAGAAAATTGGCTGGGCTACACTGTGATTAAGAGTGAAATCTTTCAACCCTGACTGCCCAAAATCTGCAGACTGGCCCTGAACTTCAGCAGCTAGACTTAATTCATCCAGACAGCAAATCAGGGGGAAAAATCTGCGCAAAGTTGTGTAGTGTTTTCTAGAATTTAGCAGCACAGGCCAAAACATTGCTACAGAACAGTAACAGAACAAGCTTGTTTTGAGCAACATCATAAATAGGCCTTGTCCTTAATAGTTTCCATGCTGAATTTGCAAAAGGGAAAAAAGTATTGCGTTAAAAAAAATGAGGAAACATACACACCTGTGCAAATTTGTGTATCTGTTCAACCACTGCAGCAAACAAAGCCCCTACACTCTCATCAATCAGACTCTGCATATAATGCACTGCTTCCTCATCTGAGAGGTCCAGTCGAAACTTGTCCTGAACCTGCAGTGGACAGGCAAAGAATGAACAGGTTCAAATCTTATTGCTCATTTTATTCTATAATTTTGGGGCCAAACATTTAGGACCACACAAACCTTTTTCACAGTTTTGTCAGGCTCCAGTGCAATGTCCGGAATGTTCGCATCCACCATCAGAGAGAACAAATTCAGAATGAGATTGGAGTATCTGCATATGAGAACCAGAACGACAAAAAAGGTTATGATTTCAAGTTAGACATACTACATATAGGAAGTAGGTCTTCTTTAACTCACCTGCGTAGGTGCAGGAAGGCGGTGTAGCACTGTTTCCTGAACTCCTGGTATTGTTCGCTCTGCATGCCCCCCATCCCTTCCACCATCTCCTTGCTCAGCTTCATAGGGGGTGGCAGAGGTTTAGGGTCCCGACCCAAAATATACCCAAAATCGATATGAAACAGCTTCCCTGCAAGCCAGAGATACAGATCAGCACGCCCAATCTGTTTTTTCATAAAGTCATTGAAAGCTGTGGTGCGTTTATCGAGTGTACCAGTCTTTGTGAGAAGTAAATTGTCTAGATGTCTGTCTCCAACCCCTAGGATGTAGGTGATGACGCAATAGCCAGCTGAAAAGTATATCATGATTTAGTACACGCAAATAATGATTTATAAAGAAGTAAATAATTAATAAAGCTAAATAAACAAACTGAAGCTCACCACAGCTTTTAACGTATGTGTCCATGACTTCAGAGCTGATGCCATACGGCCCCTTATCATTCGGTGCGTGCTTTCGGAAGAAACTCTGCATGGAGACATAATTAATCAAGAGAAATAAAAAAAGATACGAGAGCTTTTTCTTTAGTTATATTACAAATAAACACAGAAGAATGCGTTTAATACATCCACTATTTGGCACTATTTAAGCACCTTGCACCTACAATTCTATTATACAAATGTAAGTAATAAAATATTACTTTTATTTTAAAATATGAGTCTTTTTCCCCTCTATTGTGATGTATATCCAAGTGAAATGGGTGTGCAATCCTATTCATGGTGGGCCACGTTCCTGCAGATCTTAGCTCTAAACTGCACTACCGCACCTGGCTGGAGGTTTCAAGCGACCCTAAAGACCTTGAAGACCTGGTTAGGGTTGGAACTGAACTTTGCAGGAAGGTGGCCCTCCAGAAGCAGGACTGCATTATTGTATTGTATTGCGTTACCTGAATGTTGCCTTCAGTCGCCAAAACTTCAGCCACGGGCACTGATTGCATAAACTGCATAAAACCTGCAGACAAATCATAAGCATCCAGTGTAAAATGAAACTCCCACACGTGCATTGACTGGCTCAATACTGAAGCAGTACTGACCATGTTTGGTGCTGGTCGCCAGAACTTTGTATGGAGTCAACTTCAGGTCCAAATTCTCTTTCCTCAGCAACTGTTGAAGATAAGAAAGCTAACAATCAACTAAAAATTATATTATTTTAGCGGTAGCATTATATGAAACAACAGAAAGTATTTTTTTTGTGTGTACAGGTACTGTATGTAAGACGACGTTAATGAATACTGATATGAACTGTGTCCTGTTGGTACTGTGTGAGGAAATGAGCTTTTAATGAGCTCTTCGGACCTTATCCATGAGTGAAATAATCTGCAGGATGAGCTGGTCCTGTCTCAGGTCATCTCCATGTTTAAAGATGACTGGATATTGCTCCCCATCCTCTGTCTTAAAGATGAGCTTTGCTGGCATCAGAGCGCTCTGAAAGAGACAAAAACTGCGGTCAGGGGTGGATGGATGCATGTGAGATCAGTGTAATGGATATAAATGATGCTACAATACCTTAAAGAGTGTTGCAGTCTCAGGTATGATGCCTTTGATGCGGATTTGAGGTTCCAGAGGGAGAGGGATGGGCTCGATCTCTGACAGATTCACCTTCTCATTATCAGCCAACAGGCTCTGTAACCGCTCCGTCTGTCAGAGACAGGAAAAAATGAAATGTAACAAAAAACTCTACCAAAGATTCCTCATGATCTACAGCAGATGTCCCGTACCTTTTTCTTGCGGTTTCCGCTCTCTCTCTGAACAGCTTTCATGAGTTGCACTAGTCTGTCTACAAATGTCTGCTGGGAGGCCAGAAGGGAGCGCATCACTCTTACACTCTTATCACCCTGGAAAGAGACAAAAACATCACATATTATTTTCAATATCTTCTATTTCAACACTTCACATCTATTTACTTTTATCAACCAATCATAATGTATAAGAGGCATGAATTTGCAATATAATCAGACACAATCACTTTTTGTATGCACTTTGAAAGTACAATCTTAACTAGATTGAATATCTCCGTATTGGTTGCGATTGTGTAGACGGACAAACAATTGCTTGATAATGAAAACTTGAGCATCATGCCTGGTTAGGTACAGTAGTGTTCAAATGTTGTTTTTATTTTAGCAACTTTTATTTAGTAAGGATGCATTAAATTGATCAAAAGTGACAGAAAATACATTTATAATGTTATGAAAGATATTTCAAACAAAGGGTGTTCTGTTCATCAATCAAAGAATCCTGAAAAAAATAGAATTTAACATTGATAATAAGAATGTTTCTTGAGCAGCACATCAGCATATTAGAGATACAGATTTCTGAAGGATCATGTGACACTGAAGACTGGAGTAATGATGCTGAAAATTCAGCTTTGCCATCACAGGAATAAATTACATTTAATTAATTAAAGATATTAAAATATAATAATATAAAAAAAGCAAACAGATATTTAAAGTGTATTACTATTTTACTGTATTTTTGATCAAGCAATTACAGCCTTGGTAAGCATAAGAGACGTCTTTTAAAAACATTAGAAAGTTTTACTGACTCCAAACATTTGAACAGTGGTATATATTATCAAATTAATTTGTTTGTCAGTCATGTGGGTTCAGAATGTGTAGGTACCTTGAGCAGAGCCTGACTGAACCGCCTCATTACATTGAGGTACATGTCATGGGTTTTTGGGTCTCTCTGCTGGGTGTCCTGATCCTCACATTCCACTATTACATACCTGCAGTAGAAGACAATATCCAAACAACGTTTTCTTTTAGTTTTAAACCTTACATATGGAGTCGGTGGAAAACCCCTTGATTAATGAACTCACCAGTATAGATAGTTTGCCAGAGTGGAGTTTTTGCAGGCACGTGATATAAGGAAAGTGCACAGATCTTGCTGTGGAACACAGGTCATACACACGTTACATAATCTCCACATCCCCTTTATCTAAAATAAACTGTTTTCTTTTTTACATCTGCTAACTTTTTATTTTTACACTTACCTCTAGATTTTCACCATCTGCTCCCTCTTTGCCTTTCTGTCCACTGGGCATCACAGGGATGGTTGATGCCACCTGGGAACTGAAAAATAAATCAGTGAGTGGAACCCTCACGTTTTTTGTTTTTCAATTTTGAATTGTTTAGAATTCCAACAGTACATATATTCTGAGCATCTCTGTATCATGCATGCAAAGATGTTGAAAGATGCTGTGATTCTATGAAAAGTAATGTCTAAATATGGGGGGTGGGAGGGTTGGGTTCCCATTTCACATAGACGCATGTTCTGTGAGGTTTCAGCTGACCTTTCCAGATCTCCTATTGTTGAGCTCTCTGCCAGAACCCCCTGACTGTCTCTCTTACTGGCAGGCTCCAAACCACCCTGGATATCAATGAAGTTCTCATATTTCAATGCCTGTACCAGCTGGAGCAAGTACATTAGCAGATCCTATAAGGAATTACAAAGAGAGATGAGGTGTGTGTATGGTATGGTTATTGTAAAGAGTCAGAAAAATAAGCAGAATTAAATGTTTATCCGCAGGAATCAGGTACTGCGGATAAACCAAAAGATTCCCATTGGTAATGGTGTGTGCATATTTAAGGATAGTTAATACTGCATTATAGAAAGTATAAAATCATTTGACGCACAAAGAAATATACTGACACATATACTCTAGATAGAAGACATAAAAAACACAATACTGTAGACTTTACCTCATCGTCAGCCTGCTGCAGCCTCGCGACGGCGTAGCGTCTGACTGTGGGGTTGGAAAACTGAGAGGACAGCAGCTCCAGGGAATCCTCCACATCCATCGGCCGCCACTTTCCCAGCAGCTCCAGGGCCTGTTTGGCCTCCTGGGGCAGATCCCAGTTCACACACTTCAGGAACTTAGTCAAAGCCTAAAAACAGAGCCACAATTAGATCCTGCTTTGGACACAGAGTAAGTTTGAGACACCGCCCTACTACCAATGGGGCAACACTAGTAAACATGAACATAATTTAACATTTTGGGGTCAGTAAGATGTATTTATTGCAAAATATTTTTTTAGGACTCTTTGATAACTAGAAAGTTCAAAAGAAAAGCATATATCTTAAATAGAAATCTTTTGTAACATTATACATGTCTTTACGATCACTTTTGATCAATTGAATGCATCTTTGCTGAATAAAAGCCTTCATTTCTTTCATACTGACCCAAAAACTTTAAAATGGTTAGTGTACAGTACATGTGCTCACTCACCTTTTCTTGTGTGGTGAGGTAGTATCTAAACTTCCACACAAGGTCCTGTTCCTCAGAGCTTAGCTGTTTAGTGGGTGGGTAGCTCACTATGATCTATGACAGATACATATACATATTAAAAACACATCTGCAGAGATGTCTTGTGGACTTTTTTTTCTCTTCATCACTAACATTGAGTTGATCACGTGTGGCTGCATTAGGTTTGAGATCGTGGTCAGACGGTCCGCTGCGCAAACTACGGGCCAGTTTATGATGCTTACTCTCCACAAGGTTCTCCTGCAACAGAACACCAGCACCAGTAAGTACCAACTTTGTCATTTTACATGAAAAGTATTTTTTTTACATTATCAAGTGCCAAAATATACACCACCATTTGTGTGTAAGTCCCGGTTTACACCTGGTATTAAGATCACAAGTGGACGACGCTAAATACAGGTGTAAATAGGGTCTAAAACACTTTCGACCGATGATGGATGATTCTTTCTCATATGATCGAACACACACAAGACCGCCTTCTCTCCGCCTACTGACCTAATGCATAAACATTATGGGAAATGATTTAAACTTTGATGGCTGAAGACCCAAGTTTGGTTTGAAGATAAAAAAATTGCCAAGCACCATTCCTTGAAGAAATCAGGACAGAAGTAATTTAAGGTGGACAAAAGAGATTAAAACACCAGGTGTAAACGGAATTGTGTCTCCCTTGTCTCCTTGTGATCCGATCGACCAATGCGCATCTTAATACCAGGTGTAAACAGGGACTAAGACAGACATTTATTACAGATTCTCAAACCAATGAACCCAAGTTAACTGACTTTTTTGTTTTTATTTCCACTCACCATGCACATCTGAGGGTCTGGGACTTTCACAATATCTGAACTGGTTGGCAAAGGGGAGGAATCATCAGCATCCTGAAAAGAGAGTCACGTAAATTTACCTGGTCTATTAACTACACTCCTTTTAAAACTTTTGATCAATCACTGATTTAAAGTCAAAATAAAAAGGCATTCACAACCCATTTTACTTCAAAAAAGTAAACATTTATTTTTCTAAAACTGTAAGTTGGGGCTTGTTTTTACTCATCTAAAAATGATAAGATTGTTAAAGTATTTATTTCTGACTGCTAATTTGCAGTTAAAATTGTGTGGGACTGCTTCCCTCCTAAAAATGTTTTGAAACGAATAACCGCCAAGTTCAAGTTTACCCTCAACAAGCTATTCTTTTCAAACTAAATGTTAATACATATTTCATTAACCAAATGCTTAAATAGTAATTTGGCTATTAGTTAACATTAATATCACAACCTAGTCAACTAAAAATTTGGACATGAAGCAGAGCTGATACATTTTGATGAATCATGCAATAACAAGGAAAGTAAACAGGGTTATTTTGAATCAATTTTAACTGAAGCAAAAGATGTAGTTAAAAATGGATATACCTTTTCGTAATAGACAATGCTGTATTCTTGTTCGCCAGTTTTGACACGAGGGAATTCCACCATAAGGTACATGAAATTAGAGCTACGTTTCTCACTCTGTAGAGAAAAAAAACGTTATGAATCATCTTAATTTGACATACTTGTGGTTTTTGGGATCTACAAAGAGGTTATAAAAATGATAGTCATGTCGTATCATGACACCGTTTACCCCAAACCCACTCACCTCATTGATCATCTCAATCTCTCTGAAGGTCAAGCGATCCAGCCAGTCTACTTTAACCATGTGACCCTGACGATGAGCTTTTGTTAGCTGGGAGAGACAGAGAGAGAGAGAGAAAGGCAAAGAAAGAGAGAGGAAAACTTAAAGAAAAAGACATATTTCGAAGACCAGTAACACTAATACCTTGTGCGCACAATCCTTTAGCCAATCATATGACAGTGGCGTGTCAGCCAGCAAGAGCCTCAAATGCAAAAACGCCCATTACAAAGTAGTAGCACACTAAGATGACTCAGCCCTTTCTAAACAAACAGTTAGTAATAGTTAGTACAATAACACATCTCATCTAAAGGCCACCAAGAGTCTAAGAGGACTTTGTTTAAACAGCCATACATGTGTTTTAGTGACTAAACATAATATCCATAACATTTAAAGGAATGTTCCCAGTTCCAAACAAGTTAAGCTTTGTCAATGGCATCCACAACAAATCATTCTGACTTATCCAGCACGACAATCTTTTTATTTAATCTGTAGATTCTTCTCAATTGTCCGTTTGATGTAGAACTTCTGTGGATGAACGTCTGGTTATACATTACAGACACGATTGTTGTGAACAGAGGTTTAGGCAAAAGCTTACCAGCTTATAACATGAGTTGAAAGATGTTGTTAAAAGGGCTCAAGTTGTATCGGACCTGCCATATTTTTAAAAATTAATTTATAGTAGAGCTGCACGATTCTGATTTGAGAATATTTTTTTTGTTTCACGATTCTGAATAGACCACTAAACAAAATAACATGCAATATAGTAGAGGTTCTGATAAAATGATAAATGCTGCAAATTATATAAATTATAAATACATTTAAAAATATTTCATTAATTTTAATAGATTTTTTAAAAATCGGTTTGTTTGAATGAATAAATTATTGATTCAATGACTCGCGCATAAAGACTCAACATTTTTGAAAAATTCTCTTGAATGATTCAATGACAAATACATTTTTTAGCAGTCAATTCACCTTTGGCTAAGCCCCGCCCCCCTTAGTTACTGTTGCTACCTCCGACAACTTCATCTGGGCTCTAGTTTGGTATCAACATGGCTTATGCTGTGACAGCTCTTCCTGCTGAAATTTTATCAAACTTTTATAAAGCAGCAAATAAAGTGTCCGATAGAAGTAGGCAAAAGGGGCTCAGTGTGCGTTCGAAGGTTATATTCAAGACATACCGGTGAAACGCAAGCAACAACAAGCCAAATAGAGGCAAAAGCATAACGGTCACAGTCAAAAAATGAACCACCGCATATCCTAATGGAGACGGAGGCGGGGACTAACAATATCAATGAGCAACACTGTTCATGCAAAGCTGGGTGGGTCTCTATTCACTTCTATAATCGTTATTACAAAGCAAACGGACTACGCGAGTATAAAGTTGTATTTATTAGCAGCGTGTGCTAGCGTATCAACAATTAGGGCAGAGAACCGAAATCATAACCTAAAACAGCATAAAACTGTCTAACTAGTATAACTTCACAGTAAGGTTAAAAGCAAAATGTATCTTAGAGCACACAAAAGTGAGCTTGTTGATCCTTGAGGGGTTTCGCTGAATGTGAGGACGTCCACACAGTTTAATCCAAAGAGGACACTTGTCAGGATTTGACTTCGGTTTTGGGAAGGGAAAAAACGGACACCCCCCTCCAACCTCTCTGGGAAACGCGTATCTGTGTTACAAATGCCCCAGGCACAACGTTTAACCATATTTTTGATAAAACTACGAGGGTAATAGCCTGCCGAGACCAAAAATATGAGACGCCTGTGTTAAAGTCAATGGAGCGCTGTGAAAAAGTGTCGGACCTCTGTGGGAGCTCGTTCTTGGCTGCGCTGTGATTGGTCAATCTACATTCTAGGGCGTGGCTTAGCCAAAGGCGAATTGTCGCCACCTAATGGTGTAATGAATTGATGCAATCTTTATTTTGATCACTACTGTAGGCATCAGTGTTTATATCTTTTATGATAATTTGAATTATTGTAAAACAGAAATAAATATACTGTGTGGTTGAAAAGACTGTTTGTGAAGCTGTTTCATATCTATACATGACAACTGCTCTCTCTGGGGCAGCGGCAGCACCAACGCAGATTTGGATGTTCGCTGTGATCGTTCTTGTCAAAGGTTTAAAAGACATAGCCGAATCCTTGTCATTAAGAAATACGATTGCATGGGTGTTTTAATCGGTATCGCAATCTTTTAATGATTAATCTAGCAGCTCTAATTTAGTGTCATAAAAACCCTTTCTCAAATCCCCTGAACACTTGGTGTGCTTTATAACAGCTTTACTGCTGCACATAAATTCTCAAAATCAAAAATGAATATAAAATGTTAAATAAATTAAAAATGGTGGGGGCAAGCAATGTCCAAAATGTCAGTGCTTGAAAGTCCAAAACACACAGAAAATTATACACTTATGCTATTTGTGAAAATGTGGGTCAAATTAAACAAGCTAAGTATAATGGAACCCATCCTATATCTTGCCCAAAAATGAGACGAGCACACACTCATACACACACATACATACACAAACACATACACACACATTCAGCATTCCTGTCCCGTTTTCTCTCATACTCACGTCACTAAGTATCTCCAGGTCTGGGCCCTGGAACAGAGGGCAGTTAAAAAAATTTCCTTTTAGAGAACACACACACACGCGCGTAATCACACACGCACGCAAGCACGCACACACGCACACACACACATCAGTACACACAACAGCACATCCATCTATCCCACCCTGCCACCCACTTTTCATTTAACATATCCCTCATGTGCAGTAACTGTCTACAGACATATTTCTCGCCTTTCTGTCTCAATTGGGCTTCTCCACTCCCCAATCTCTCAACTGACCTTGGCTAGGCGGCCCATCTGGTCCTCTGACAGAGTGCTGCTGGTCCTTCCTGGTGTACTAGTGGGCTCACTGCCATCACCCTCTACGCCCGGCCACACCTTCAGATCATGCATACCCTGCCGAAACATTCTGGGAGACAGAATGAAAGAAGAAGAGAGATGAAGAAGGATAAGGGTAAGGGAATTATCCTTATTAGATGTAAAAGAGGTGCAAACTTTTGTGGAAAAATGTCAACAACAAAAAAAACATCAAGTTTGTCTCTCTAACAAAAGAGAGTATGTAGCAAAGATTGGTGGGCCAGAATTGCACTGCATTTCACATGTACAGAATCGTTCAAATGTTGTTGTCTTTTTGAAGAAAATCTCTGCCCACCAAGACTACAATTATTTGCTCAAAAATAAAGTTTTTTTTTATACATTTTAAAATGTAATTTATTCCTGTGCTGGCAGAGCTGAGTTTTCAGGAGCCACGTGGAAAGTTTTTGTGGAAACCATGATATTTTTTATAATTTTATTTTTTTTAATTCTTTGATGAATAGAAAGCTCAAAAGAACAGCATTTATTTGATATATAATTATTTTGTAAAATTATAATCCTATTAACTGTCACTTTTGATCAATTTAATGCAGCATTGCTGAATAAAAGTAAATAATAATAATATTGACCCCAAACGTTTGAACAGTGAGAAATATTTGAAACTGATTGTGAAAGTAGACAGATCTAAAGGTTTTCAAAACAATTATTATTATATTCAACAGACTATTTAAGTCTCTTTTAACCATAGATACATTTCATTCAAATAGAGCTCGATCACATGACATTTTCAGTTGTTTACATGAAGGCTAATGAGGTACACTCATTATTAGTGATCTGATGAAATAGTAGACCTTTACCCATATTTCCCAAACAGGGTGACTGTAGTGCCCCCAACAGGTGTGGCACGGCCGGGTCCATACACATCCCAAACAGTTAGAGTCACCTGGGCACTCTGAGGCAGGTCAGGGTACTTCACTGGCAATCTCAGCCACTCGTTCCAGCTGCGAAGAAGAAAAGACCAGGAAAATAATGTGACATAACACATGACTCAATACAGTCAACAAACTAAATCTGAAGGTATTAATGTTTTTTTTCTAAATTAAGAAAATGAATTATACTTGTCATGTATCTGTGTAAATATCTGAGAGGATGATAAAGGTATCAAAATATATAGGCTATATATCTCTGCGACACATCTCTGGCATATTTTGTTTGGTTTCCTGCTCTGACTCATTACTGGGTCACACTTGCGTAAAGTGAGCCACAATGTGAGATACGGATATTAACCGTTGTTAAATGTACTCACTTCCAGCGAGTGCTGAAGGCCTTGTAAGACGTCCGTACTGGCAGAGCGAGTGGCTTGCCCTCAGCAAACACCTGACAGGTGACGTACAGGTCGGAGCAGCTCTCCTGGTAGAGTCCCGAGAATCGCAGCATGGGGTCCTCGAGCAGAGATTTATAGCTCTTCTGCTCTCTTTTGCCCTCTAGACTGCCTCTGCAAAAGCAAACACAAACGAAAGGCTATTTCTGCTCAGTCAGCACACAACACAATGTCAAGATATTTGGGCTCTAAATTTGACCAATGATTTCCATGACTTTTCCACCGCACATTATATTCACACTGACGCTAGTTGTTAGTACTGTCATTTGTGGGAAAAATAAATAAATAAATATATATATATACACACGATATTCTGCAGGACGTTAAAGCCTTCATTAATCATTAATTTTCATTGCATCTTTTTTCCATTTAATAAAAGAAAATGGTGAATATGGCTCATAAATGTAAAATGATTATAGAATTTTAACTGTAAACACTTTAACAACAAAACATAGTTTTGGTAACATACTTTGGAGATATGTTAACACTACTGATACACTAAGATTTTTTTATGTTTTTGAAAGTTTCTTGTGCTCACCAAGGCTGCATTTAAAAAAAATAAAAAATAATCAGTAAAAACAGCAATATTGTGAAATATTATTACAATTTTAAATATATGTTTTAAAATGTTTTCTATTTTAAATTGAAAAGATTTTTGAAAATAAATTTCTATTTTTAAATGTAATTTATTCCTGTGACGATGAAGCTGAATTTTGTAAATCATTCTAATATGCTGATTTGGTGCTCAAGAGAAATTTCAATCACAGTTGAATTTTTTTTTATCCATAAAATTTTTAGCCCAAAAATTATAATTCTGTCATTAATTGCTCACCTTCATGTCATTCCAAATCCATAAGACATTCGTTCAAACAAATGAAGATCTTTTTAATGAAATCTTGAGAGCTTTCGTTCCCTCCATTGACTGCAAGGCAACTAGCCAACCACTTTTAAGCCCGAGAAAGGTATTAAAGACTAAAGTAATCCATGTGACTCCAGTGATTTAACCTCCTATTTATGAAGTGACACAAGTGCTTTGTGCAACAATAAAAACATAACTTACTACTTTATTAACAAAATAATACGCATGTGTGTTGTGTTGACGCGAGAGCAGAATTTGATGCCGTGAACGCGCGTTTGAGATTAATATTTTTGAAAAAAAAGAAATAGAAAATTATGTTATTTGTGCAAACAAAGCACTCGTGTAGCTCCATAAAATTTTGGTTAAATCACTGGAGTCACATGGATTACTTTATTGATGTCTTACTACCTTTCCTGGGCTTGAAAGTGGTAGTTGCATAGTCAATGGAGAGAAAGACAGCTCAATTGAGGGTGAGTAATTAATGACAGAATTTTCATTTTGGGTGAAATAACGCTTTAATATTTTTGTGAAAACTAATATTCTTTTTTTTCAGGATTCTTTACTATAATTTCTGATAAATTGAATGTGCTCTTGCTTAATAAAAGTATTAATTTGTTTCAGTTTTGTTGATGTGTCCGATACTCCAAGTGCTAGTGCAACGCTCGTGCGAACGCTACTAGTGTTCGCAAGCATCTAAAATACACAACATGCACTTTTAAAAAATATTTTATTTTACTTACTTAGACGTTGGTTTTACAATATTCAAGTTAAAAAGTTATTTTTTTATTCCTATTTCACACTTAAAGGGACAGTTCACTTAAAGGGACAGTTCACCCAAAAATTAAAAATGTGTCATTTACTCACCCTCATGTTTTTCCAAACTTGTATGAGTTACTTTTTTCTGTTGAACACAAAAGAAGATTTCAACAAATGTTGGTCAGTCACCAGAAAGTTGACGGCACCCGTTAACTTCCATAGTATTTTTACTATGGAAGTCAATGGCTATTGTCAACTGTTTTATTACCAACATTCTTTCAAATATCTTCTTTTGTGTTCAACAGAAAAAAATAACTCATACAGGTTTGGAACTTTGCAATGAGGCAAAATGTCAATTTTTGGGTGAACTATCCCTTTAAATTATGAAGGTCAGCCCTGGCCCCTGTCAAATCACCCCGTTATTTCACATGGTGACAGCTCTTCTTCATGCAGTTTGGCTTCACCGTCTTATGATGAGGTCTTGCGTAAAAGTTTGTTTACTAGCACCCTGGGATTTTTTCTGTCCTTCTAACGTAATGCAACACACTAAACACACACACACTGAAATTAAACTGATTCCATTATGCGCGCGTGTGCAGCCGGACAAAAACTAGGGGTCAGAAGAATCATTTATGATCCACACGCGGACAGAGACTCGTTAAGATCGAGGGCAAAAGGAGAATGATGTCAATAGACAGATGACAGCCCTAAAACACAACAGCTCTCGCTGGACTCGTGTTAAAACTTTATTTTCCTGACTCATAGTGTTGCCATGCTAGCTTTGGTAAACATCACAAAAACAACGATTTGACATAAATGAGGGAAGAGTCTTCCTTTCTACATTTAAAAATATAAATGCACTACATTATGTCCTCTACATAGGGATATTTGGTGATTTTATCTTTGACGAAGAAGACAATATATTTAAAACCATATTAATAAATTACATCGAGTAGATGTAGATGCATATGACGCACACCACATCTTCCAATGTTTCAATGAGCCGTTACTCGATCTCTGTTGACATTCTGCAGGTTTGACAGTTCTGCAATCAAGACAATGACTAAGGTCCAGAAACATACTCACATTTTCAGTTGGACGTTTATGTCCAAATCGCAACTATACGCGTAGTTAAACTTGTCTGTGTCCATCTTCAGTGATCGACGAAGTGTTATGCAAAACCGCAATGAATAAAACGAAACGCATATAAAAGAAAAATGCAGATTTGTCAGGCGATGGAAGATCAACTGCAGGGCCTATAGCAAAGACCCTGCACTGGATCTGCAGGAGTTTTTGCTTTTCGTAACAGTTTATACTTTTGATATAACTTCGCCTGAATAATGACAACCAATATGGCCGGTCAAAAATACTAGCAGTCTTAATTTAAGACAATAATAAAGTTATAATGAACATCTGACAGGGCTTCATCTCGTCCGCTTTTAGAAAGGAAAACATTAGAATCAGGCGTAAATAATCGATGTCAAGTTGTTCGATCGCCGCAGCAGCTTGTTTGGACTGAGCGGATCAGAAATGGCTTATTTGGTCTGGTGAATCTTTGTGACTTCCTGTTTGGTTTAAGAACGGATAGTAAAAGAGGACATTTTTGTAAGGCGTTTAAAAGTCCTCTTGAATTGCATAATAGTTGTACAATAAGATTTATTTATTAGCATTGGTAATTCTGAGCTTAAAGTGGATTAAGGCAAGACATTGAAGATCATAGAAATCTCTCTCTTTTTAATAAAACTTTTGATTTAGTTTAATTTGTTTAAATATGTTTAATTTAATTATGTACTGCATTTTATGAATCCCATTCAAGAGGATATGTGATTTGATTTTGTAGGTGCTGTTTAGAATCTATTTAAATCGCAAACTATTGTGGTTTATCTGTATTATCTACGGATAATAAGGGCCTCAGATAGTAGATGACTTTAGATGACTGGTTTCTGATACTGTGAGAAAGAACTAGTCAATCAAGTTCGTTTGTTTACAATAAATTCTGAAAGTCTTTGTTCTATGATAAATTAATATGCATGACAAGAAGTTGAATGAACTGCGTGTATCTGTTCAATAAACTTTCAAGGTGTGAAGCATACCACTGTGTGCATGTCTCTTTCTTCCCACGTGTGTCCGCATGGATCTGAAGCAGAAGACGGAACAACAGAGCAAAGTTTGTTGGAAGATATTAAATAATGAATACATTTTCTTACAATATACATTAAGAGTTTGCCAATGCCAATACAATAAACTGTTTATAAAACTTAACTCATTGTGTGATTATTTAACAATCTCGGATGGGATCTGCTATGAAACCAGTTGGTTATGGGCTTTGTCAGCCATTCTACACAGAAGGTGGACACGTCATTTACAATTGCTATCTGTCTTTTGGGTGCATGAACATAATGCTCTCCAAGTATGTTCTCCAATGCAATGAATATTGTATTAGTGTGTTTGTGTATATAGGCACCAAAATAGGTTGTACTTCCTAAAAATCTCATCTCTCTTCACATAAAGCGTGTTTCTTGAATGCCATCATTTGCAAGGGCAGAAAAAGAACCAAGCCAATAAAATGATTTAAAAAACAAGCTGTTCTTGCTTTTAATTTACATTCGTTGGCAGCTTGGCATCCTATCACTTGCATCTAAATCTTAGTGCAACCTTGGGTCCCCCTGCACATTAGTGTGTGGTTATGTAATAAATGGTGATGAGTCAGACTGCACAACAGAACAGGACCGCAGTCCATTACATCCTCCGCTCGGGACTCAAGAGCTGTTAAAGAGGATAAGGCTCATTGCCACCCCTCATGTGTTCCGAACACTCACAGAGGGGGCTCTGCTTCCTTGCTCCCATGTTTAAGGCCACATTCCTTTGAGCTGAAGCCAAAGGGCAGATGCACTCTTGGGATGATGAAGGTTTCCACTGGCTAACAGGTCTGAAGTTTTGTTTTCAGAAATTTCTTATGACCAATCAATAATTGCTCATATGATGGATTGAGTATTTGTAGGTCTGATCAATCTGAATTATGTGCAATGCATCTTAGCATTTATTTTTATCTTTAAGAAAATGGGTTTTAATTCATTGTAAACTAAACTAAAATGCTTTTGTAAAATCAAAAGGTTGATTCAAATTAAAGACTGAATTGAACAAAAAAAACTTTATATGAGGCTAAATTGAACACATTTGTATTTAGGTTTTTAGTTTATTAGCTTATTATTTTGGTTTAAATTGTATACATCAGTGATTTGCAAAAAGGGGTACTTAGAAAATTTTGCTTTGTTAAACTAGGATTTTTAAAAATTAAATATATAAGGTGCGTCATTGAAATTGTATTCAGGGTGCGAATTATGGGGGGTTTAGGGGGGTCTGACCCCCCTAATGAAGACTTGATCCCTGAAGACCATTGTGTAATTCGTACCCTGTTTGTATTGTAATTTTAAATGTGTAATGACAAATGTGTTGTAACTTTTTGCACTTCAACAACAGGTGTTGTCTTTAAGTGTGCTGCTAACTGTGATCGAACATTCAGCTCCTTTAAAAAAAAAAAAAAGAAAAGAGTTTTGAGGATGACACGTAACCTTATTCATACTTCTGCTGTCTTTTTTTTACAGCAATAGGCTACACTCTTTCACCAATTTTCTAGATTTCGGTTCTGGGCAAATAATCCTATTTTCCTAGAATTGAATGGCTACATAAGACATACATTGGGAAACAGTGGGATAGGTTAGGTTTGATTTAAATGATTTAACATGTCATTCAGGAAACCCAAAACCAAGTTTGAAGTGTACCTGTTGAATAATTCATACTAGCACTTTTAGTTACTTCTACCATTTAACAACAATTACCAAAGATTAATGGGCAACCACAAAAATAAGAACTTCTGCACTTCAAATTTTTAGCTCTTATTTGACACAAATAATGTATGAGGGGGAAAATGTTTAAATACTACACCAGTTCTAACATTCAACCAGAGGTAAACAAGGTCAGAATGCACAGCCAGAGCAGAGGAGAGAATGTGAGTCACTTTGTCCAAACTGAGGTGCTAGTCAGAGCCATAGAGCAGTAGTACAACATGCAGTACATAGGGAGGAGCTTTCAACACCTTTCAGACTACTGTGGGGTGACACAGGCGTGAATGCTACAAACAGACTTTGTGGTACCCTAGGGCCTCCTTGGAAAACGCCTGTTTCTTCTATCGCAAGTTTTTCCATCTTGATAGCAAACATGACGAGAGATGAGCTAATGTGCGAACTAGTATGTAATGTTTGGTTCTGGCTCAAAGAGCGTTACCTTCTCGGCATCCGCTCAAAGCCTAATCCCTCCCTCGCGCTCGACACCTACCTAGAAATCCTTCCTCAACAACAAAAACGCATTTCAGGAATATATTACATCTTCTCTGGTCATAAACACACACACACACCTGCAGCAGTTGCGCAATAAACGTCCAATTCTGCCTTTATGAGCTTCCTCCTGCTCATGAACATCTTCAGCTGGACCAGGCCCATGTGAGGTCATCATAGCAATTACATCATCAGCATGAGCTCGGTCCAAAGAAGCAGACGAAGGTCACGGCAACCCGAGGACCACAGTTGTGATAAATGCCTGTGTTTGTGTTTGAATAGTTACTTGGTGATGTTGAGAATCACCATTTGACCATCCACAGTTTTGTTCAAGAATGTGTGACAAAATATTGACGGTTACCTTATCATTTATACTAGGTTACAAGTCAAAAAGTTTGGAATAATTGTAGTCCATGCTCAAGGCTGCCTTTATTTTACCAAAATGGCCTACAGT
Organism: Phoxinus phoxinus; assembly: GCF_949152265.1. Taxonomy (NCBI): domain Eukaryota; kingdom Metazoa; phylum Chordata; class Actinopteri; order Cypriniformes; family Leuciscidae; genus Phoxinus; species Phoxinus phoxinus. The sequence goes on along the minus strand of NC_136877.1, from coordinate 39,717,207 downwards.
AAAAAAAAAAAAGTAATATATTATGTAAATATATTTTAGAAGTAATTTATTAAGCTGATTTTTCAGCATAATTTCTCCAGTCTTCATCATGTCAGTCTTCTGATTTGGTAATAATAAAAAACATTGCTTATTATTATCAATGTTGAAAACAGTTTTTGCTGCTTTATCATTTTGTGGACACCATGATACTTTACCATTCAAAAGCTTGGGGTAAATAAGATCAAAGAACAATAAAAAAAAATCACGGTTTCCAGAAAAATATTAGTCAGAAAAAACTTTTACAACATCGTAATACTAATATTAATAAGAAACATTATTAAATTAATTAAGCACCAGTAATAAGTTAACTATTATAATTCAGCACCAAATCAGCATATCAGAATGATTTCTGAAGGATCATGTGATGCTGAAGTACTGAAAATTCAGCTTTGCCATCACAATAATAAATTACATTTTGAAATATATTAACATAGAAAACAGTTATTTTAGATTATAATTTTTCACAATATTACTGTTTTAACAGCATTTTTTATCAAATAAATGCAGGCTTGCTAGGCATAAAATACTTCTATCAAAAACATAAAACATCTTTATTATTAGTGTACAACCACCAAAACCCAGATGAACACCTGATTATCTTTAACTGACAATCCATGTTCTCCATAATTGTTCTGCGTCCTGTCTCGCGTCAACTTTTTGCTCTCTCACTCTCTTCCCCACCTCTCTTAGTCATCCCAGGATGTGTCAGAATTTCTATAGTTTTTCAAGGTCATGCCCAGTGGAGCGGAGAATGGCAATCACTGGAGAGAAAGAGCAAGTGGTGCCAAACCTCAGCTTTTTCCTTTACACCCCCCCTTAAACAGCCCAACTAACCTGCCCCCACCCCAGAGACACACCTCAGGTAGGGGGTAAACCACTCCCCACACCCGTCCCCATAAACGAAAGGGGGTATAAATGAAGGTGCGAAACAAGAGAGAGCAACTCAGAGGGCGATCGAACAACCGAGATGGATCCCATGGCGAGACATGACACATTGATGTTCTTCATGGCCTGTTTGGTGTGGACGACATGTTCAGCAGCACCAACGCAGTGTCACTTCAACTCTCAAGGTGAGAGCAAATGTCCTGTCTCATGATATTCCCTTCAAATCAGTTTTATTTGGAGTGCACTTGAGGATCAGGCACTCTCAAGGCTTGAGGAGATTGATATTCAGTGTGTTCGACGTCTCTCTTCACAGCTCTGTGTGAATATGATGGAAAGCAGTACTCTATGGGAGAAAGCTGGATGGAGCAGGGCTGTGTGCAGTGCACCTGCCTGCACCCTGTGGGAGTGGGATGCTGCGAAACGTAAGAACTGTAACACTTCTTTATATAAAGAACCTGATGAATGAGAACAGTGAGATTTGTCTGTCTGATTTTGGTATTTTGAGACCAAAAGTACACTCTTAAAAATTAAGTTTTTTTTTATTGCCATCATTGGTTCCGTGAAGAACCTTGGAAGAACATCCATGGAACCCTTCAATTGCACAAAAGGTTCCTTAGTGGAAAAAGGTTCTTCAGATTATTAAAATCTTTTTCACACTTAGAAAAAGATGGTTCCTTTAAGAACTGTTCACTGAATGTTGTTTTACGGAACACAAAATGGTTCTTCTATGGCAGGGGTTCTCAAGATCCACTTTCCTGTGGAGTTTAGCAACCTTGACCCAACTCTCCAGCCTTAAACTTTCAAGTAATCCTGAAGACCTGTATTATCTTGTTCAGGTGTTTGATTAGGGTTGGAGCTAAACTCTGCAGGAAAGTGGATCTCAACGACCAGAGTTGAGAACTCTGGCATCGCTGTGAAAACCCCCTTTTGAGACCTTTCATTTTAAGAGAGTACTATTTAGCTGTTTTGTACTTGTTGCTACATGGAACTAGTCCATTTTGATTTGTAACTTATAATTGTTGAATTACAGTGTGCATCGGCCTGTGGACTTTCCTCCCTGGTGTGAAGTTCGAGTTGAATCTCTGACCTGCCAGGTCATGCTGGTTATGACCTCTGATCCTCGTCTGCCCTGCATTCCCGGAGAAGACAACAATGTTGACCCAAGACACGGAGCACTCAACATGAAACTGGAAGGTTAGCATGGAGGAAGCCTTTAAATCACAAATCATCTGCCTGTCAGCTAACATCTGTCTCACTGTTAAGTGAGATGGGATATTACTCCTATAGCAACTGTATTCTCAAAACATAACTATTACCATTTAAGGAAGCAATGAAGTGGTTTGACATGTACAGCATGTAGGGGAGGAAAGCAAGTCCTGTGTTGGAACGATGTATTGGAGTGAGAGATTGATCAGTTCTTTTTATTTGTATGGAATGTTGTGCATTATGTGTATTTGTGCCTTTTCTACCATGTTATCATCACATCACTACAACAGTAAATATTAGCAATGAATGCTTTTACAGTTCATTCTCTCAATAGCCAAGATGTTTTCAAGCTCTGAGAGCAAAATTAAAAGTGTATTCCTGATTAAATCATTGCAATAAAACTCTTCATGAGACAAGCAGTACTCTGATTTGATAACACATTTTGTCCATGTTGCTAATTGTAAGCAGCAAAACCAAAGCTTTTCCTTAATTGTATTTGCACTATTGTAAATACCAGCTGACAAGCTTAGTAATATACGGTTTGTTTCATATTTAGAACGTTTGATCTAAGAAATATGCACATAAAAATGTGTATTTTCTTTCTATTTTCTTTAAACATCATTAAAAATAGTTTCAACAAATCATCAGCTACAAATAACTCTGAACAGATTTTATTCAGTTATGATTTGCATATAGAGAAATGTACAAAATAGCTTGTAATTTAAATACAGCAAAAACCGTATGTCATTATAATTTGCAGCATACATTGAAATATAGACAATAAATACAGACATTTCAACATTACAAGAGGTAAAGCAGTCTGTTGGTCAAGGCTGAAATGTTAAAGTTGCTTAAATAAAGAATTATCATCTCATTGCACGGCAAAAGATAAGAACCAGTAAAACAACTCCAAAAATAAGCTACATTAGAATTTGGAATAGACCGCTAACAACACATCTCACAACAACAACTTGTTCGTTTTATGATCTTCCAACACGAATACCAACACAACTCAAATGTTGATGCTGTTTGTCCCTGTGAACTGTGAAACATATGAAGCTAGCGTGGGATTGGTGGGAAGCACTTTGATTGGCAGGTCCCAACTGAAGGTGTCCACATCCACATGCTCCGCCCCAGTCCATATAGTGACTTCTGACTGATTCTGCAGAACCACCGGTGCCTCCACTGGCTCCCGCGCTGTGACAAATTCAAAATGCAGTCGCCATCTTAACGTCACTGGGGAAGAGAATAAAAACATAGAATGGGAATGTTACCTTATCACTGTTGATTTAAAATTGAAAATTAACTAAATGAAGTCTCAAAATAATCGAGACTCTCAATGCACTAAGCCTGAACAAATATTTACTTTACATACATAAGGTCGATAATAGATTTAAAACTCCAGGTTTAAGCAAAACAAGAAATAAACCAATATGTCAACCAGAGTATCTTAATAAAAAATGATGAGCAAAGGTTTTCAAACCTATATCTGTGGTGAATCCAGGTGTGACGTTGAGGGGTACAGGAAGAGAGAAATGGCTGGAGGCTGTGTGCAAACAGGACTCTACATGTCGGCCATGACCAGTGACACTGACCGCCTGGCCGGGTCGTCTCTGGTACAGCTCTTGGACCTCCTCTTCACTTTGCAGACTTACTGAATACTGAGAAGACCAGACATAAATACACTTGAACATTCCAGGAGCACATCATGATGAAGCATTTACATTCTCAAAAGTTTGAGGGTCAATAAGATTTTTTTTTTTAAGAAATGATTTACTTTTATTCAGCAAATATGCATTAAATTTATCAAAAGTGACTGCAAAGACTTTTATATTGTTATAAAAAATATATATATTTCAAAGAAATTGTTTTTTTAAGACTATTCCTTAACGAATCCTGAAAAAATGATCAGTTTCCACAAAAAAATTAAGCAGCAGCACAACTGTTTACAACATTGATGTTTCTTGAGCACCAAATCAGAATATTACAATGATTTATTAGAATAACACTGAAAACTGGAGTAATAATGCTAAAAATTCAGCTTTGCCATCAAAGGAGTAAATTACATAGTTATTTTAAATTGTAATAATATTACAAAATATTACTTTTTTATTGAATTTTTGAGTAAATAAATGCAGCCTTGGTAAGCATTAATGTCAAAAACATTTAAAAAAAAATCTTACTGACCCCAAACTTTTGAACCGTAGTGTATACTATACCTGTAAACATGGAATATCCCCTTCTGAGAACATGAAGGTGCCAATGACATCTTCTCCGAGCCTGTACACAGTCTTAAAGATGCAGAACTTAGCCACTTTCCCCCGCACATTTGTGATGTTGAACATATCTGTGAAAGAAATGCATATACTCATTACCATATTCACAGAATTCATAACTGAGCAGAGGACTAAAACACGATACTAGATAGATGAATTTCAAAGACACAAGCCTTCCCACAATCACTACCACCCACATTCACTCACGCACATGGGCATCGACGTGAGGTGGTGATCATCAGCATATCCAGAGCTCTTTCTAGCGGTCTTGTATCTCTCCGGCTTCCTTCCTCCTCCTCCAGGAAGGGGTTTGAGGGAGCCACTTCCTCATCCTGAGGGAACGGAGGCTCTGGCATACCTGCAAAAGAACATCGTCTTACTATTGTGTGGGGCATTTTATGGACACCTATTAGCATCATCTAACAAGCAAAAGTTCTCAGTTACAGATGTAGAGAGACAGGCATATTTTTCACTCACAGTTCAATTATTCCACAACCACAAAGGATCTGATAATAGGTGGTTTACCGAGATAAAGCCAGACCATGAAGGGGGAAGAAAACAGCTTTTTCTAATATGACTCAGATTCCTCATTTTATGAGAGTATATATAATGTCACATTTATTTCTAAAAATATTAATAATTTCTTTAATTGATCTCTGTTTGGCATGGACAAGGGTGAAAGGGGAGCCATATACAAAGAGGGAAAAGGAGTGCAACCTACCATGAAGCACTAGAACTCTGAAAGGGACTCGCAGTAACTTGATAGGCGAGTTGACTCGCTGGCAGCCAATCGTGAGCTTGTACACATATTTCACTGCCTGACCCCGGAAACTGGGTGGACCGTCAGAGGGCACGACCTCACTATAGGTATCTGAATGAGGGGAAAACATTATTTGGTGGTAGTCACAGCTAGAAAAAAAACCTAGCAGAGTTCTGCTGAAAATGTCCTGTAGTAAACTTCAGGATGACATTAGCCAGGCATAATGTGCAATTAAACATAGCTAAACTTTGGCCAGCTGATGGTCCTGTTCCATGAGCCAGTTTTCAGAGAAATATCAACAATATGTGGGTCATGAGGAATTAGCTTCATTCTGAAAACGATTAAGGGGTTTACTTCTTATTACTGAAGTTGTGAAAGTGCAAACAGTGTAAACAACACAAACACTGTATAAAAAGAACATGTAATGAGCCATCTAAAAGTGTCAGGCTTAAATGCAGTTTCTTACAGGTCTTGCTCTCTCCAGGGTCCAAACGAAGGTCACAGAACAAGATCTTAGGTGGTGTGTCCAGCACACACTGCCCTCGTTCACCTGGATCAATGAAGAAACAAGGGAAATCGTGAAATCTCTCCTCATAATCATGATCTAAATCCCTGCTCCAAAATCAAGAGGTTTCCTGTGAATAAATCTGCTTATACTTATACTGTAATATGAAAGACACAATCCAACAAGACCAAACAAAAAGACAGATTATAAAAATGGACAAATTCCCAGCAATGCTAACAAGGAAGTCTGTGACCAGTTGAAATCGTTACACTACTTGATCTTCACATATCTTTATCAGCCATCATTAGCAGTTTCTTGAATTGTATCGGGTTTCTGACTCAAAACTTGAAACAGAGCCAAAGTCAATGACTTATTTCAGCAGACTGACCTGGTACTTTGCATTTTCTCTTATTAACTACTTTTGTGACTTTGGCAGATAGTTTTTGCTCATTATTCTGCCCAGCATGTTTTTAACGACTTTCTGTTCATGTAATTCATGCTGGATAACCTTTGATCCATTTTAAGATATGTAAAATGAACACGTAATTTTTAATACTGTGTAAATGTGTATTCGGCATATGGCAAGAACAGCATACTCATTATTACTCATCAATATAGTGCAAACAGTCCCGGCCCCCTTTTCAGCTGTGCGAGGTCTGGAAGTATTTTTCTCATTCATTTTTCGCGATTTTTAGTAATAAGCCATCATCCTAGCCAATCTGCAACATGGTGAATCACAACACTACAAACTTTGATTTGAAGCAAAAAGAGTTTTTGAAAATCTGACAAAAAGTCAAAGGTACAAGACTGTGTACTTAACGGCTTTAGTGAGGGAAAGAACTACAATCCCATGAAGCATTGCAAACAGCATAATCAAATAAAAAACGATGGAGAAATATAAAACTACTAATTTATAAAAGTTGATTAGATGTATTACAACTGTATATTTATGGTTCATTGGAAAAAAATATGCATATAAATGCAAACTTTTCAGTATTTTGAGAGCGTTTTGGAGCATGTTGCTCTGACTGGTGTAATGTTCAGTACAGCATCATGGGTATTGGGTAATGTAGTTTTTCACCAAGAATTCCACTGTTAAACAATTCTTTTTAAAAATAGCTGAAATAATGCAGGCTGACGGCTTCAGCAGAAGCAAATTCCATGTATTAACAACCTTGTTGCTCACAGCAGGTCTGTCTTTAAAGGTTTATAAGTTATCGTTAAAAATTTAATAAATGAATCAAGTTTTTATTTCCAGAACCCAACTGTTGCACTCAATAGAACTATTTGCAGTTTCCACAACCTCAACATGTGTACAGCATTTTCTCGATCTGCCAAAGTCAGAGTAAAATTTGGAATACTTTCTGTTCCAAATTTACTTGCTATTCTGTTCTGCTTCTGAAAATACAAACCTATGTCTAACTAACTACAACATTTTAGATATTGGCTGTTGTAAAAAAAAAACTGCCCACGATTCTAGTCGCTTTATCTTTGATTGAATATTAAAAATTGAGTAAAACAAGTGTGAGAAAACAGCTGCTTATTTATCACCTCTGCTTGGTATCAGCACGGTGTCACTCTCAGCTTGCACGTCCTGCTTGGTGCCCTGAGCGGGCAGAGCCACGCGACTCTCGCTGGCATGGAACTGGCAGTGAATCTGAGCACTGGCCCAAGCCAACATCTCACTGTGGAAGATTAACAGACTCATTTAGGAACTGATAGCACATCAATTGACTGAAATGTGGAGATACACCAAAGCACAGCAGGGTTTAACTAATTAAAGAGACAGTGGCCAAAAGCAACCTTGCACATTACATTCATGCTGATTATGGTGTTCTTTACCTGCTGGCAGATGTAGACAGATGTGACATGGGGTTTGTGAAGGTTATGAGACACTCTAAAACCTCCCCGGCCAAAAACACAGGCCCTCGGGCCATAGATGCCACCACCTCAATCATCTAAGGAAAAACAGAGAGGTTATAAATATATATATATATAAATAAATATATATATATACACATACATACATATATATATATATATATATACCAGCTTGGTTTGTTGGCTGATTGTAATGTTGTTTTTTTCTAAACTAGCGTAAACTGGTTTAAGCTGTTTTTAGCAGAAGAGAGTAAATCATGCAACAGACAAACATTGTGAAGAATTCACAGCTTAATTTTAAGAGATTTACATTTTGAACTTATTTTCTAATACCTGTGGCACTGAAAGAACAATAATCTCCGAATTAATCTGACCCTGACAGGAACATATGTGCAAAACTAGACTATAGATAGATATCTATATTTAAAGAGCTATCGTTATAGTCGTGCAGCTTGGCGCAGCGACGAATGTTTACTTTGTTAGCAGGAAGTCCTAACATAATTTTATTAGTTCCCTTTAAATACCTCGAAGTTGCTTAAAACAAATGACCGTTATTTGTTCCCGACGATATTTTCTACGTCGTATCCAAAAATCACAGAGGTTAAAAGACCGAGTTCCCGGCGACGCTCCAGTGTCTTAAAAACAAAACAAGAGACGGTTTTCTCTGGGCCATTATGAGGTTTCCCTGAGTTTCTCCAAACGTCATTCAGGCTACATTTATAAACTGAAAATGAAAATTAAACGTTGTCATATAATGGAAATATACTTGAGAAAAATGTTTGTTGTGCATATTATTTTGAATTACTCAGAACAACATAACACGAGAAAGTATAAGATGTCATCGTTTGTATCAACTCCGGTATAGCGATGTCCAACTCGTGAACAAATCATTTTTGTGAGTCGATTACTTTGAATGAATCAGTTGAATAGGTACCCCGATAAACTGAGTGAACCGAGATGTATAATTGCAAAAGAAAGATTAGATAACCTAAATATAGTTTGCATGTACATTCATTAATATTAAAAGTAATTTATATTTCTTGGCAGAAAATAATATTTTGTATATTTTAATAAAATGCTTATTAAAACCGACGTTTTGTATGCGACTAACAAAGATAATGATTTTATTAGCAAAATCAGGACTGAAACAAACTGGATTGGAACAGACTAAATAACGATAAGCAAACTGTTCAAAAGAACCGATTCGGAGAAACGAGTACACATGTTCATCCACTCGCATTGGCTCCGTGGCAAATGTGACGTAAAGTTCCAGACCAAAAAATAAAAGGGGGTGGTGGGTTTTTATCGAAACAAAACTGATAAGGAAAATGTAACGTTTAATCGTTTAAATAGTCGTGGCTTATGAGACAAAATATATACACAGAACAATGTTTATATTTATTTGTAAAATACTGAGATGCTGAAAGTTACTCCCCCGAGTGTTTACTCATTGGTTGAGGCCAACCAAGAAGGCCCTACTGTTAGTACTGCACACTATTACTGGGCTTTGACCAGTTCATTATTAAGAGATTGGGATGTGTAGTTCGGTATAAGATTATGTGTTTTTTACTTCAGGAATTTTATAAATGGTAAATACATGCTTTTGTCTGTACAACTTAGCGTTTGCTGTCTACTTTGAAACATTGTCCACTCCCAAGATCTAACCGCAAGAACAAGGTGGAACAGGAGCCACAGGGACACCGGGTGGTGGCTCTACTGACCATGCTGGCGAGCGTCGAAACAAGTGCAGCTCGCCACTGACGCGTCGCAGACCCCTGGGTGGTGTTTGGAGCTGGACCCGGACCCCGGAGGCAAGGGTAAGAAGTTTACACTGCTCCGCTGGACAGCGTGGGTTAGATAATAACAATGGGAAAGGGAAATACATTAATAATGCATGGGAAATTTAAAAAGCAAATATGACACGAGTAAGGTTAACCAGAAGTTTAGAGGTGTGGCGATGAGTTGAAAAATTATATCGGACATTATTGCATTAGATTGGACCAGCTTTTTCATTAGATGTGCCCAAAGCATGGTTCTGTGAAATGGTGCTACGTTTTTCAAAACATGGCCGAAAATTATTTTTTTCGGTAAAAGTGCTTGACTTTATAATATAATGATCGTGTGTCTCAAAAGGTAGGCCAATAATATCTATATATATTTTAAATAATCTAATCTGTATGCGATTATTAACTAACCAGAAACTAACCAGAGTTTGGGACACGTTTAAAAACATAGTTTGTGTGATTTAGAACATTTATAGAAAGTAATAACAGAATTAAATAGACAAAAAAATAATTTTGAAAAAAAAGTATGAAAAACTACAAAGTTGACGAAAGGGTAATTTTGATAAAATATATTTAAAAAAGGTGTCAGAGGTTTAAGGAATGTTAATTTTTTATTGTAAAGGGCAGAAATCATGGATTAAATTTGGATTATATATATATCCAATTCAAATTAGTTAATAATAATAATAATAATAATATATTATTATTTTAAATAATATGTATTTTAGTTTATTCTTATTATTTTAATATTAGTATTGTAGTGAATTTTAGTGCAGTATATCATGTCATGGCATTGAAGGATGTGCAGTCGAGAATGTCAAAACAGGCTTGGGGGGTGTGCGGACTGACATGTTATTTATTTGGCCAGGTGAATTGTACCTTACAGAAAAATGATAGGTTAGATTTGCCTGGAGTAGGGGTGAAATGAAGGAAAGGTCAAGGTATTGTTAGTCAATTGAACAGAAAAGAATCAGATTACTTCTCCAGAACGTGGTTGTCGCTGGAAACTAAACTCCGTCCTTCCGTCACCCTGGTGACAGGTGAACTTTGCGTTCGCATGTAGATTACCTACCTGTGCATGCAGATCAAGCATGTGATCTTTACTCTTACCTGCACCACGCAGTAGGTAAGATGTCATTTTTAGATTTGACACCAATCCATGTGTCATTAAGGCTGTTTATTGCTTTAGTCTTTAAATAAAGGGAATAACCTACGGCATATGAATTAACACTAACATCTATTTTGACTTTTTTCAAAGGATTTAGGGTGCTGATTTTGACACTTTTTGTTTGGACTGGTGATCCCAGAGCTTCGAACTATGGATTTAAATGACAGGACATCTCTAGCCGAGCTGATGAGCCGGTACGTTTCTACAGAAACAGGATTTGGTGTCCCCAAGAACGGCTGGCGGATATGTCTGGCACATGAGTTCAAAGAGAAGCGGAAACCGTTTCAAGCCAAAGATGTCTCGCTGTCCAACATGATCGAGCATATTTCTTTAGGTGTCAGGTATGTTTAACAAGACATGTCTTTTTTGTTTTTTTTGTCAATTTGTTTTTCCTGGCTTCACCTAGGCTATAGTAAAAACAATTTACTGAAGAATAGACTATTTGTTCACATCATAGGCTGCTGAAATAGACATCTTAAAGGCCTTTTGCACTCTTAACATTATATAGTTGAAATAGGAACAGGAAATGTTGTTAAGCGGTTCTATTTTGACCTCAGAATGACGATTTTCACTGCTTTCTGCTAAACCCTTCTCGTCTTGGTTCTTAGCAGACAGCTTTATTTAACCAACCAGTGTTGTATAATAACTGATAACATCTTCATAAAAAGAGGACAGCCCATTCTGTTTATTGCATCTTACAAACTAGTTAAACTCGAGATGTCCTGTAATGCAATGATGTACTGCATTACATCCAATATGTAGTTAGTTATTCCTCTCTAACTAGTTAGACTTGCACAGTAACTAATACATTTTATTGAAGTTCCTCCCTTTAAATGTAATAAACAGCCTGATGGCTTTTGACCTGGGTTTAGACACTGTATTTTGTTGTAGTAATTATACACTATAAATTTTTCTCCAACTAAACTCCAGCTAATGCTGCATGGAATTTTCCGCTTAAGCTGGTTAATCATTTTCTGTATCAGACAGTCAATATTGTCCCTGTGTGGTGTTTTATTCCACGTTAATGATTGACACAAAAACTGTCACAAGCTTTTTAAATCTTTATTGTGCATTCCCATTGACACAGTCAGTCCTGTGATGCGTATGTGAATACTGTATTCATGTTGACTTGATTGAGTAATCACAGTCCACACTAGCATAGAGCTAACGTCTGTGATAATCATATTGAGTCATAAATTAAAACCTTCTATAGTAGGTGAAGGTTGCACTTTTGGAAAGAAACTAATAATAATTAAATAAATTCCAGTCAGTAGAGTTGCAAAGGTGACTTTTTTTTTTCTTCAGTTGACCGCTTCTTCAGTTAGACAGTTGAACGCTTTTTTCAGCCTTTCCCACAATGCCATCCTCTCTTTTATGTATGTGTGAATCAGTCTTTGTTTCTAAGCGCTGTTGTGCTGAATCCGACGACTGAAAACGGCTGTGTGTGCATTATTGCATGAGAATGAGCGAGACCGTTGTTTAAGAGTGACTAAAGGGAAATGTATGTGTGAGGGAGGTTAATTATTAGGACTAACATTGTTGTGGTGCCATAAAGTTCTATTTAAAGGTACAGTAAGGTATTTCTGAGAATCATTGTTGAACACTGTTGATATTTGAAATCGACCCAAACAATCACACTCCTCCATTCGTTGCTCCGCCCCCAATATGCACGAACACGCAATGCAAGAGTGGATGTCTCTATCATAGTTGAAGTGAAGCAAAATAAATTGTAGATGATGAACGAACGACAAGGAAGAATAAAGAATTAAGTACACGAGTATATACAAGCAAGATTTTGCAGCAGCGCACACTCAAAACCAGTGTTACTTACGAATGGAGCAGAGACAAGGCAACCTCGGCGTCCGTTTTCAGGTTTTCCCTCTTAGGTCTCTCCAGTGCTGAAAAGCTTTTCTAATATTAACATGGCTCCTGAAGCTCTTGCTTGCTCACAACCCTTCTTTTCCCTGTGATATTCCTCTGACCTTTTTATTTTTTTATGTCTCTCAGCCATCTCTCTTCCTACAGTCTTTCTTCAAATCTCCCTCTTGCTCATTCTCTCTCCTCCCCCATCATGAGTGGACACGCCACCTACTACAAGTGTGTTGTGGTGCTCGGTCCAATCCACTTTCAACAGCAGTTTTCTGAAATCACTAACTGCACCTTTAAGAAGTCAAAGTGTGATTTATGCACATATACCGTACATGCCACTATATTCAACAAAACTCTGTTACACATATTCACTGTTTATTAATCTGTTTATTAATATCACTTCAAGTCTGTATGCGGGTATGACAAAGAGAAAGGTCAGTTTTGTAAATTCCTCTATGTTTGTCTGAGCAGGTATCTGAGATGGTGGTACAAAAAGACCCAGGTTGAGAAGAAGGCTCCTTTTATTGATATGTTTCGAGCTTTACCACTGAAACAAATTTATGGTAAAGTGCAAAGACAACCAGAAATATCAAAGCAATAACAGAAAACTTAAAATGACCTCATGTAATGGAGGATGTGTTTTGTGCAGGTGCTCCTCTTGGTGGCATTGGGGGAGGCAGTATTACACGCGGATGGAGGGGGGATTTCTGCCGGTGGCAACTAAATCCCGGAATGTACCACTACAAAACTGTTATTGCTAACCAGGTAAAGGGATTTTTGTGATCCAATAAATTACCTACTTAAGCCGTACTTCTGTTCAAAAGTTTAGGGTCAGTAAGATTTTTATTTATTTGTTTGCTAAGAAATTATTTATCTAATTTTCAGCAAGGATGCATTACATTGATTAAAAGTGACAGTAAAGACAATTAAATGTTGTTAATTCTATTTCAAATAAATGCTGTTCTTTTGAACCTTCTATTCATCAATGAATCCTGAAAAATACATCATGGTTTCCAACATCAATATTAAGCAACTCAACTGTTTTTAACGTTGATAATAATAACTTTATCCTGAGCAGCAAATCTGCATATTAGAATGATTTCTGAAGGATCATGTGACACTGAAGCCTGGCGTAATAATGCTGATTGCTGAATAATAAGCTTCCCATCACAGGAATAAATTACACATTTATTTTAAATTGTAATAATATTTCACAATATGAGCTAGTGTGTGTTGTCATATATGCAGGTGTTCAAATCTCTCTTTCACTCATTTTAAGTCTATTTTAACCCCTATGTCCTAGTTTACAGTATGTCTGCGCAGGGGGGGTCAGACAGTATACCAGCAGGTGTTGTCTACAGAGCGACCCCCAACTCTTCAGGGTTGGAACTGGGGTTATTGTGGTGAATACGCCTTTTACCATGCCCTGTACCCACGAGCCTGGACCGTCTACCACCTGCCTGGCCAGAACGTCACTCTCACCTGCAGACAGGTGTCACCTGTCATCCCTCACGACTACAAGGTGACAAGCTGGGTTTGATATTTCAGTAAGAATGTGTTTGATATTTAAAGCACATTGTGTACACATACATACAATTTACAGACTTTCAGCTGTTTGCAATGAACAAATCAAACAAAAGTAATTAAAATGCCTCAAAACAAAGTGGTTTCCCCAAATTCAACTGAAAATGAAACTTTTAATACTTCACTTTAATAACCCCCTGAATAGAATCCCTCTCAACAGCACAAATCTGCAAAAAAGGTGTTGTCTTAAGCACACCTGATGTAACTAATCAAGGGCTTCATAGTTGCACCTGGTGTGCTTGAGCTAGAACACATGAAATACCTGAACTGGCTTGGTGTTGAGTGTCACGTTTGACTGCAAGTAATAAATATGGCAAAAGTCAAAAGAATGGTCCAAAAAGTTAAGAGAAGGTATCATCGCCCTTCACAAACAAGGAACCGGATACAAAAAGATAGCGAAAGCACTAAATGTTCCTAGAGACACAGTTGGAAGCATAGTTTGCAGGTTCAGAGTTAAAGGAACAGTGGTTATACTACCTGGACGGGGCAGAAAAAGGAAGCTATCAACGGCTGCAACCAGTTTTCTGAGAAGGCAAGTTCAGAAAAACCCTTGAGTGACTCCAGAAGACCTGCAGCAAGACTCTGTGTCAACAGGCACTGGGGTTTCAGCTTGCACAGTGCCAGAACTCCAAGATGTACACCACTACTGACCCAAAAGCACAAGATAAGTCAGCTCCAATTTGCTCAAAATCATATAAATAAGCCACAGAGGTTTTGGGATTCTTTTCTGGGGAGCGATTAAATGAAACTGGAACTTTTCGGCCCTCTGGATCAGCGGTGTGTCTGGAGGAAGAAGAATGAAGCATATGCTGAAATGAACACTCCGTCTACAGTTCAGCATGGTGATGCTCTGGGGATGCTTTCTGCCTCCTGTGGCACTGGTAAACTGCTGCGTGTGTAAGGCAAAATTGATTCATTGGAGTATCAGGAAATCCTAGGAGAAAACGTCATGCCATCAGTGAGGAAGCGAAAGCTTGTGCATCATTGGACCTTCCAACAGGACAATGATCCCAAGTATACCTCAAATTCCACCAAGGCTTGGTTTCAGAAGAAGTCCTGGAAGATTCTACAGTGGCCATCAGTCACCTGACTTGAACCACATAGAAAATCTCTGGTGGGATTTTAAGGTGGTTGCAGCACGCAAACCTGAGAATATTACTGAACTTGAGGCCATTGCTCATAAGGAACAAGCTCAGATTCCTCAGAAACACTGCCACAAACTGGTGTCTGGATATACATCTCGTTTGCAGCAGGTCATAACAGCAAACGGGTGTTCTACTAAATAAAGTAATAAAGATGCTTGCCATAAAGGGGTTGAATAAGTTTGAGACTGCAGAAGTCCTTAAAAGTTGCATTTTCAATTGAATTTGGGGAAACCACTTGAAACATTTGTTGTGTTGAGCTATTTTAATTACTTTTGTTTGATTTGTTCATTGCAAACAGCTGGAAGTCTGTACATTTTGTCAATAAACTTGATTTGCAATGGGGGTTGAATAATTTCGTGTGTGTGTGTATACATATATATATATATATATATATATATATATATATATATATAACACACACACACAGACACGCACACATACACATACAGTGTGTATGTGTGTATATATATGTACATATATATGAATATATATATATATATATATATATATATAAACGCACACATACACACACATATATATATATATTTACACACACACATACAGTATATTATATAAAAAAACTTTTATGTTAATCGATTTGACAGTACTAAATATATTTTATATATATATATATATATATATACTTTTATTCAGCAATGAAGTTTTAAAAGTGATAGTAAAGACATTTATTATGTTACAAATAAATGCTGTTCTTTTCTATTCATCAGAGAATCCTTAAACAAATGTATCACACTTTCCACAAAACATAAATCGGCACAACTGTTTTCAACATTGATGATAATAATAATAAGAAATGTTTCTTGAGCACAAAATAATTTTATTAGAATGAATTCTGTAGGATCATGTGACACTGAAGACTAGAGTAATGATGCTGAAAATTCGGCTTTTTCATCACAGGAATAAGTTGCATCTTAAAATATACTGAATCTGGGAAAAATGTTTGAAATGTGCTGTTTCAAAACTAATCTCTTCTTCAGTAATATTTTGAAATACATACAAACAATGAGATTAGTTTTGAAACAGTAGATTTGGTGGATTAAAATGTAAAGATGGTGTGTGTGTGTGTGTGATTTTTAGTTTTTTAATTTAATCCACCAAATTTGCTGTTTCAAAACTAATCTCTTTTTGTCTTTCTCAGGACTCCAGTCTTCCTGTGGCTGTGTTTGTGTGGGACATTGAGAATAAGAATGACTACGCTCTTGATGTTTCCATCATGTTCACGATGGTTAATGGGTCGGGCCATGAAGACGATAAGATAGGGGGCCACTGGAATGAACCATTTCACCTTGAAAAAGAGGGAGAATCTGTGTCTGGGGTTTTGCTACATCACCAAACGCCTGTCAACCCTTACACTCTGTGTATAGCTGCAAGAGAGAAGGTAATGCATCATTGTAAATCTAGAAGCAGCAGGTTTTGCTTGTAGTAAATGCTTGAAGAAAACAACTCCTCTGTTATAAAGAGTGGTCAGACAAATGTATTCTGGCAAACTGGTTCCACCATCAGCTTGGTGCACAGTGTGTACAAATAAGAGCAAATCAGATAATTAGTAAGGTGGCTGATTGCTGTGGTCCACCACATTAAACTATGCAAATATTTAGCTCATGTAAAGTATTTAAGTGCTTGGCAAATGTTTTATTGAGAAACTAGACTTTAAAGACAGCTTAAACTGTTGATCAAAGTTCCAAACTGCATTTCATTCGGCTGTGAAACACAAAAATAGATATTTAGAAAAATATCTCAGTCATTGGATTCCAACGTTGTTTTGGACCCCATTGACTAATTTTATATTTAAAACAATCTTCAAATAATCTTTCATGTTCCACTGAAGACAGAAAGTCATACAGGGTTGTAACAACATTAAGGGTGAGCAAATTATGCCAGAATTAAATGTTTTGGTTGAATTCTATTTTAAAAATCTGTCTAGCTGGGTAGCTCACTAGGTTTTGAGACAGTTGTTGTACTTTCCCTTATTATTTAAAGTTTCTCTTTATTTTAGTCTGACCAAGAGATCAGTCACCAGACAGCGTTTAGCCCAAAGGGAACCTGCAGTGCTCTGTGGAGTGACCTCATGACTGATGGACGGCTCGACTCGCCTAAGGACTCCAGCACACCCACAAAGAAAGGGGAGAAAGTGGCGGCAGCCCTGGCTGTGAGCTGCTCGGTGCCTGCTAACCAACACAACAGTGTGGAGTTCAGTTTGGCCTGGGATATGCCTAAAATTACATTTGGCTCCAGAGAGAGAATATATGTCAGGTATGTGTATATGGACAAATTATTAATCCCTTCCTCTCATGGAGCTTATTAATCCATTACAGTTACGATCCATGATTTGCTTCTTGCTGGTTGGTTGTCAGTGGGAGGGAGATGCTCATTCTAGAGAGCATATTATTGGACAAAAATATGGACTCAAAAACATGAGTCATCAACCATTTTCTGAGAAGTGAACAACTGTAAATTTTTAATGCAAACAGCATTAAGTTGTGCAGGGGGAAATTATTTCAGTTCAGAGAATCCAGATGAATTAGACCATGATGTATAAATATTTTAATGATTCAAATAAACTACATTATTTTCACTGTTGTTTTTTCGGTGTCTCCAACATATGGTGACAAAACTCGCTTGTGTTTGTTCTTTTATCTGCTCTCTAATCTTTCTTTCATTCTCTTTGTACACATTATGGATCAAGTTACCTTGGACATACTGATGATTTTTATCAAGCACAAGAATGTTAACCTTAGTAGAAATATCAGTTCAAAGCTTCTTTAAATACCATATGATGTTAAAAAAAAGTATTTGAATCCATTTACACTAAAAGTAAAAAAAAAAAAAAAAAAAAAAAGTTTACAAAAAAAAATTATTCATACTTTTATTCAGGAAGGATGCATTAAATTGATCAAAAGTTGCAGTAAAGACTACATTGTTACAAAAACATTGTTACAAAAATATTGGTGAAATAACTGAGGGCTTACAAAATAACTTATGTCTTTCATCAAGGCACAGACACTTTGCTTTGGAGGCCATTGGGTCTGTGAAAGCGCTATATAAATGCAGTCCATTTACCATTTTACTTTGATACGTATGTCCATGCTTCATGTTTCAAAAGGAAACAACACTTATTAAGCAATTTCAAGAGATTTTTAAAAGGAAGTGGTGTGGCTGTGACATAGAAGAAGCTTCATTATTTACACGCTTATGAAAGGAAGAGACTCATCGTCAGTCATAAAGTGAGCTCAGCAAACATCAGGAAAATTCTGAAGGGTCACAGTTTGTGCTCCTTACGAATTCATATAAGAGCAGCAATGATGATTTGTTTAATCTCAGAGAACCCAGGAGACAATGATGCATAAATATGACTAATTAAAAAAATGTCATTACTTTTGTTTGCATTACGTTAATGAGAATGAGACTTCATTGCATTACAATAATGGGAATTGGGGGAAATGTGCTTAATTGTTATATGAAGATCTTAATGGTCCTAGAAATGTCTCCGTTTGTTTGTGCAATATATAATTGCATTTGAGATGATGAAATAATACCCTTTGATACTATGAAGTAATAACAGGTTGTGTATGGCGTTTGTTTCAGGAGATACACACGTTATTATGGCACCAAAGGAGACGCTGCCCCGTCTCTGTCTCACTACGCACTCACACACTACAGTAAATGGGAGGAGAGCATTGATGAGTGGCAGAGGCCGATTCTACAGGACGGGTAAAGAAATGTCATTTCCCCATGAAATATTTCAAGCGGGATGGCGTAATAGCGTGCGCTGTCAGTTAATCAAGTTACCCGCGGCTGATTTGTGTGACTCTTTACAAAAGACTGTGTAAGCAAGCAGTCGTCTTTCCCGTGAATTTATTTGACTACTATTTATCCTGTATGTGCATAGACAAGAGGATCTCTTATATGCCATTTTGTGCATATTATCTGTTTTGTTTCACCAGCCCCATTATTTTGTTGAGTGCACTTCATATAGAATGAAATGTGTGTTTTTTTAGTGTTATTGCCATAGTCACATGCAATGTACTAATTCTGAATGTCCATCTTTGTTTCAACATAAGGCAGCTATTATATTCAGTTGCTAGGCTTATTCATCTATTGATATTTGGCCATTTTGAGATTTGCATTATCAGCGATATCCATGCCAGCTTGGCAAAACACTGTTGACTCAGTTTTAAAATGTACTGACAACCCCGTCATTGGACAGCACGTTTACCAAATTGTGTGAAATAAATGTTCACTTATTTATTTCAAGATTAATTTTTGTGTTTTTCATTTGTTATTATTAAAATATATCAGTCACTGGTAGACTTAAACACTTTGTTCTTCTAGGTCTCTTCCTGCTTGGTATAAATCTGCTCTGTTTAATGAGCTCTACTTTGTTGTGGATGGTGGAACTGTGTGGGTGGAGCTTCCAGAGGATGCTGATATCAGCGGTGGGCTTCGTCCTGAGGATGGGGGGCTTCCAGCCCAGCCTGAAGTTGTCAAGGAGTACGGCCGATTCGCTTACCTGGAGGGTAACATTCAACATTACCTTAATATGCAAACGGAGCTCAATATTTTTTTTTAGAATAGGCTTATGACATATGGGCCCGGTTCCACCGACCTTAGACCATGGCTTAAGATTAAGCCAGGATTAGGTCATGGTTTAATTGGGCCACATAAGTCGCTTTTATAAATGTGCCTTAGAAAAAAAACTTTACTGGTGTGCATCTTGAGACAGTTCTATTGCACTGACATCATTTAAGATATGTAAGTGCAAGTTGCTTTCAGTTAAAACTGCTCAAACATTCATTTTAGTCTGGTAGTAGGCTTAAGCCTTGTCTGTGAAACCGGGGGTTTATTTAGGAACTAAAAGTCGTCATGAAAAATGATTACTAACATTGATGAGAGTAAATCTGTTGGCTGCTAGGTTCTAATAAGTGTTATTTGAGTATTATATATAGACCATTATTGTATTATTACCAGTAATTCATGGTTTGAATTAGCTTTTATTTAATATTTTCAATTTTAGTTTTCATTTTGTTATGTGCTTTTGTAATTTTTATTAGTATTTTTATATTTCTATATAGTTTAGATCGATTTTTATTTCAGTTTTAGTAATTTTTGTGTTTTAGCTAACTATCTTTTAAATATCTATTTTGTTAGTTGCCAGGGCAACATTTCTAATTTTCGTTTTATTTAAATTTTTATTTATTTTTATGGTTTTAGTTATAACTTATAGTTAACTATTACAACACTGGTTCTAATCAGTCAAATTTTCATACTTTAGATCTCAGTTCATTGTACACTAATGCCCAGTTTCACAGACCAGACTAAAGCTAGTCCCAGACTGAAATGCATGTTTGAGCTGTTTTAACTGAAAGGAAATTGCACTAAAATATGAAAGTGCCATTGTTTTGTCTCAAGATGCAAACCAGTAAAATTGTATTTTAAGACACATTTAAAAAAGCTACCTAAATGCCCTAATTTAGGCCCAATCCTGGTGTAATCTAAGCCCTGCCTGTGAGACAGGGTCTAAATGTTCATTTAAGTTTAAATCAATGTAATAAATCAATTCTGTGTCTCTTACTGTCTTGTCCCAGGTCAGGAGTATAGGATGTATAACACGTATGATGTGCACTTCTATGCTTCATTCGCTCTCATCATGCTTTGGCCCAAGCTGGCTCTGAGTCTGCAGTATGATATTGGTGAGCTAAGCTTCCATTTTTCTGAGAACAATGAAGACAGTATTCAAATTCATTTGTAATCTACTTTTTGTATTTTAAATTAATTTGTTGATGCATTCCCTTTCTGTTTTGCGTTCTGTGTTTGTTTAAATCTCTCTCTCTCTCTCTCTCTCTCTCTCTCTCTTCTATTCAGCTGGTAGTGTCGTTCAGCATGACCCTACAGAGAGATTAAATCTAATGGACGGCCGTTACTCCCCAGTCAAGACCCGGGGTGTTGTACCTCACGACATTGGAGACCCTGGTGAGTTGTGCATAATAGGAGACCATGAATTCACATGTGTTGCATATGGAAAAGACAGAAACAGAAATAACCTAAAATTAAAACGGTAATAATCTTGAACCTCATTGAAAATGTTTCCTTGTGGAAACAGATGATGAGCCATGGGTTCGTGTCAATGCTTACTTGATCCACGATACAGCCGACTGGAAGGATCTGAACTTGAAGTTTGTGCTTCAGGTGTTCCGAGACTATCACCTGACCCATGATGAGCAGTATCTGAAGGACATGTGGCCTATATGCCAGGTGAGTTGTTTGTTTTATTTTAGTAGTTTGTACAGCATCATATCTTCTGTATATGTAAATGCAGAGGCGCTTGTCAAACGCTAAGTGCTTTAGGACACATTACTCAAACGTCTGATATTCTGGTTTATTCAGACAGTCATGGAAACTGAGTTGAAGTTTGATAAAGATGGTGATGGGCTGATAGAAAATTCTGGCTATGCAGACCAGACATATGATGGATGGAAGGTGACAGGACCCAGGTTGGTGTTCAGGATGTTTATTTTATTTTATTTCTTAAAAATAAATATTCAAACTATATGATTTTTATTTTTTAAATTTATATTAAAAACCTGTATCGTGGCACCTGTTTTGTAATGTCCTGTGTAGCAGCTCAAGTAATCCCTGTGTTTCTGCTCTTCCAGTGCATACTGTGGAGGTTTGTGGCTGGCATCAGTGTGCATGATGTGTAAAATGGCACGTGTGCTGAATTGCGAGTCTGTTTATCAGCGCTACAGAGATATTTTAGAAAGAGGAAGTGCAGCCTTTGACAAACTCTTGTGGAATGGTGAGTAAGCATACACTGTAATTTTCCATATTTGTTAAAAACTATGCTCATCCTGTTTAGGCTTCTTATGGACTCTTAGTATGGATGTTCAGTCTTCCATTAGATCTGTTTCTATACTGAAGTATCATTTGGAAAGAGAATATGACTTGGAATAAAAATGTAGTCTTCCAAGTTCAACAACATTAATTGAATTTTCCCCCCGGTGGAATGTCTTTCTCTTTCTCTAACAGGCAAATACTACAATTATGACAGCAGTGGACAGAGTCTGTCCAACAGTGTAATGTCTGACCAGTGTGCAGGCCAGTGGTTCCTCAGGGCATCTGGACTTGGTGACGATGACTACCAGGTCAGCCTGACAAAGATTTTACAAACATTTGTTTTGTATATTTACCACTTCGTTTTCATTTAAAGTCCCCCTGCAGTCAATCATTTTATCCCTTAAAACTAATCTTTGTTCATCAAAATTACATATATTTAAAAAAAAAATCCTGTAACAAATTCTTCATGCCTTAAAATAGCTTGAATACACTCTACACCTTTGCTTCATTTAGTATACGCGGAATCATGAATATGCAAATTAGCTCCTGCCTCCTCTCAATCATACCAGCTCGGACTACTTCCACTCACTTAACTTTACTGTAGTAAACGCTGCATAATGGGAAGTGGAAATACTGGTTTAAATCAGCAATACATGTTTGAACCAGAAACTGATTCAGAAGAAGTGGAAGAGAAGAAGAAAATATACATCATGTACATAATTCACTGATTGGTCACAACATGTTTGTGACGTAAGAAACACCAGCGATTTCAAACTGCTTTTTTGAGACCGTCTTTAGTTCACTGCAGTTTTAAGGAGAAAATACTCTGCAATAATGGTGACTGATGAATTTGCACATGGTTTGTCTTAAAGCATATTAAAAACACCACATAGACGTAATAAACATAAAAAATTTGATTTTCACCACAGGTGGTCTTTAAAAATAACTTTGTATGATTTCATTACCATAAGAAATAATGATCATCTTTAAAATACGGTTCAATGCCTTGACATAAATGTATTAGCTGTCATGTGCTAACAATAAACAACCATTTCAATTTATATTTAAATATAAACAACAATTTACACTACTGTTCAACATAAGAAGTCTCTCATGCTCACCAAGGCTGCATGTAAAATGTAATTTATTCCTCTGATGGCAAAGCTGAATTTTCAGCAGCCATTATGATCCTTCAGAAATCATTAAATCATTAATATGCTGAGTTGGTGCTTAAGGAACATATATGAATACTATAATGGTTGTGCTGCTTAATGAACTGTGAAAATAGAGAGACAGTTCTTTTTCAGGATTCTTTGATGAGCAGAGGAGCTGTGTCCCAATTCAGAGTCTGCACCCTTCGAAGGCCGCGAAGGTCGAATGGAGTGTTGTTAAATGGGACAGTCTAGAGTATGGAGACTGTCAATACGCTATCCTTCGGATGAGACGTAAAACCGAGGTCCTGACTCTCTGTGGTCATTAAAAATCCCATGGCACTTCTCGTAAAGAGTAGGGGTGTAACCCCGGTGTCCTGGCCACATTCCACCCGCATTGGCCCCTACCAATCATGGCCTCCTAATAATCCCCATCCATTGAATTGGATCTATCACTCTCTCTCCTCTCTCCACTATCTGGTGTGCGGTGAGCGCACTGGCGTTCCAAGTGGATGCTACACACTGGTGGTGGTTGAGGAGAGACCCCCTGATATGATTGTAAAGCGCTTTGTGTGTACAGTAGTACATATGATAGCGCTATATAAATGTCTCATTCTATTCTATTCTATGGAGGATTGTTCTTGTCGCCTAGAAACTGTCACAGCTGCCCTTGATGTGTGGCAGTAACATTTGTACTGGACTTTTTGGAAAGTTACATTCAACTGTCTAAAAACAAAACAAGGATCACAACCATCCTAGTAAGATATGTCAACATTTGAACCTTTCATTTTTACATTTGTATCGTTAAGATATTCTAGCAAGTTTAAACCCAAGTCTTGCATTTAAAAGTGTAATCAAGTAATTTAATGCAACAAAAATTCTATCCTACATTCTATCCTACGTATATGGTCCAGGATATGAAGGACGCATTTGTATGCCGCATTCGAAGGAGCCTTCGAATGGGGACAGCCTTCGTCGTGCCGCTGTGACACATTCAGACTTCAAATGATGCAGCCTCTGTATTGGGATGTAGCTAAACTTTGAAGAACAAAAATCTTTTGTAACATTTTAAATGTTTAATGCGTCCTTGCTTTATATAATTATTGATTTCTTTGATTTTTAAAAATGTGTATATTTATTTGTTATACAAATTATACTTTTTTTTTTACATCCATTTCTATGTGCAGGCTTTTCCCAAGGAGAAAATCTGTAGCGCATTGAAGTCAGTGTTTGACCTCAATGTCATGAGCTTTGCAGGCGGGCAGATGGGTGCAGTGAATGGGATGAGACCAGAAGGTGTGCCTGATCGTTCCAGTGTCCAATCAGATGAGGTGTGGGTGGGAGTAGTGTACGGATTGGCAGCTACAATGATACATGAGGTAAGTCAAACCTCAGGTCATATCATCAGGTTTCAGATTAAGTGAACCTTTCGGTTATCTCCTAATACATCTCTCGGCGTCTCCCAGGGCATGGTGGATGAGGGTCTGCGCACTGCGGAAGGCTGTTACCGTGCTGTATGGGAGAGAATGGGAATGGCCTTCCAGACTCCCGAAGCATACTGTGAGAAAGGCATCTACCGCTCTCTCGCGTATATGAGGCCTCTGACCATCTGGGCAATGCAGCTTGCTCTGAGCAATCGACCACACCACCACAAAACCACTGATAAAGATGTCGGACGGGACTGAGCTGGAGCTGAAGGGAACTTGCACTGTCGAGCCTCCACAATAAAGTGACCTCTTAATCATTGCATTTTGAACTTTAAAAGACTGCAAAAGAGCTTTGGATGTAATGTTACCGTGCGCCATTGGTTCACATAGAACCTAATTCCATTATTTTGTAAAGCTGACTTTTCCACTGAAAATGTGCATAAGCTTTACCACAGTCCTTCTGTGTAGCAGCTGTAAATTATCATTTTACAAACGGTAAAGTGTAAAGACTTGGTCTCAGTGAACTGACATGCTGTTCATTATGATATAGTGTGTAGGGTCATTGAATGGAGTAGTTAGAGCATGATTCTATATCATTTTCACTGTATATTTTTATTTCTATTATGAGAATGCTTTATAGAATACTTGAAGAAAGGACTGCTGTTTTTTTTATATATATATATATATATAGTTGTCATTGCATGTGTCATAAATCATATATCTGAGGATTTGAGTCAGTCCTGTACATTATTCTACAGAATTATAATAGATATATAATTAAATAAATTAAAATGAATGTTTACTAACATCAGATTCATTTTTTCATTAAATGCATCATTAGGCGTTTATTTTCTCTGCAGTTTTTAAAAGTTCTGATGGTAAGGATGGTGTTGGCCAAATCACTACCCTGAGAACACAAGCCTGGCTTTAGTGTGTGATTTAAATTACTGACTGGAAGTGAATTCCCCTTCGGGACCTTTTAGGGAAGCCCCAGCAATGCACACTACTGGTCGGTTTTGATTTTGAAAGAATCTCTTATTCTCACCAAGGCTGCATTTATTGGTTTAAAAATAGTCAAAAAATAACTTATTTTATTTCAGCTTGTTGCCAATGCAACATTTCTCATTTATGTTAAGGTTAAAGGTTGGCAATTTCGGAGAGACTAGCAATAGCAAGCTAGCTTTGAAAACATGAGATGCCACCCTTCCTTCAGGAGCGTCTCCAAAGCCACTCCTTCAAAACACATGAACGCGAAACCCAGCCAGAGCAGAGTCTGCAAAGCGTCACGAGACGAGAGACAGCTTTAAATGACCTCATGTCTCAAAGCACATAACATTAGTACAGGGCATTAACAGAACGTCATCATGGGTTACTCTGCAATTATTATTATTATTAAACCTTTATTTTTACAGGCAAGTCATTAAGAACAAGTTCTTATTTACAAATTTACACCAATTATGGTTATGACATGGCGTGAATGCAATGTGGTTCAGGAGGAACTGTAAAAGACTAATGCTGTTTTTTGTGTTTTTTTGGCCCTTGGTGGCTGTCTGTCTACAACTCTGCATAGCCTTACAGAACAACTTTTTTAAAATTATGATTCGTAGTCTAGAGTAATCACAAATGTGATGCCAAGATTGGGAACCCAGGCCATAATTCTTAAGAGTACAATCAATTTAATGATTCCAATAGCGTGTTTCTAAAAATATTAACAATTTATAAGATAATAATTACAGAAGTAAATTTCGGACCATAATACAGCGTGCAAAAACAGCATGGAAACCATGCCGAACAAGCATGCCTTCATGACACACCAGAGTACAAGCGCTAATGATAGTGTTTTGGTTTCAGCCACTAGAGGTCTATCTTGAGCCTTTCCAATCTGTGTGATGGAGATCTCCTTAGAGCTCATTCAGTCCTGAGTGCTCTATCTCTCTGGAGTGCTAGTGTGTGTGTGTGTGTGTGTGTGTGTGAGAGAGAGAGCTGTGCCACACTGAGGTCTTATTTTAAACACTCTTGTTAAAAAATATATGAGAGTGCTGATATTTAATTGATGGCCCTCCTAGACTGTGCAAGGTACTGTTCCACGGGCTAGTAGTCAGAGAGTAGCAGAGGAACTATCACAAATTTCACAAAACAAGAAAACACGAAACAATATTATCACATTAGCAGTATGAAAACACCATATTGAGCTACATGTATTTGATAGGTGGATTCTCAGCTAAAAAATATATATATAACAATGTTTTGTCATTTTTTTAATGTTGACTGAAAGTTTTTAAAACGTTTTTTTTTGGGTAGGTTATGCGAAAGTTAAAGGAACATTCCATTTTATAATTTTGCAAACATTATGGGAATGTTCTTTTTGATTAATTTCTGAACATCCTGAAACAAGTTGTAACATTTAAAAAATGTTATATGAACATTAGAAAAACGATTCTGATGTTAATGTTGTGTTGACGTTTTGAGAACATTATGAGCCAGTTGCATAAACATAGCCTTTATGTTAAGACTTAATATCTTAAAGTCTTAAGAACTACTATGACCAACTAGCAGTTAGTCAGTGGTAATCAGTCTTACAGTTCGGTATCAAATTAGACCAATCTACGATTTCCTGTTACTGACTTTATGCAACTGGCCCCAGATAATTTTTAATTAAAGTTCTATTAACGTCACTAGAACTCTGACAGAACCTTGCCTGAACATAAGAACACAAATACTGTAATAATATAATAACACAAGAATAGTCCTTAATAAAATGTAGACCTATGTGATCCCAACAGAACAAGCATAAAAATGGCACCTTTAGAATTTTGTGGAGGATATTCATGGTGAAACCGAAGCCAAGAAAACTGTCTCATCGCCACAATCCTCGTCCTATTCTATCCTGTATCAGAGATTAATGAAGCACAAAGAACATTCGTACCATGAAAATGAAAAAGATAAGCTCTAAACACTTCATTGTGCTCCTGCACTCGCTTTGGCTTGAAGATGCGGATGTGTGCCTTTACTTGCAGGCCCACAAAGATAAGTTAGCTGCTTTTGGATTTATCTAAATGGAAAATGAGATCACAGTGCGCCTGAGAAGCTGGCACATCCAAACTACGTTAATAGGTGCCCATTATAACCATTATCTGCTTCCATAACAGATACTTCAGTTATAATTAAATTTGGGGCGTTAATGGTACCTATCAAAATATAGCCTAAAAATATGGAAATGGTCCTATATGTAAAGAAAAAGCAGGACAGATGGTTTAGAGCAAAGAAAGCAGGACAGTATTGACGGTAAAATGTCTTATCTGATCTTTATTTCAGTTACTCTTTTAGCAGTGTTGGCAAAACAGAACAGTCTACAGCCTGCACAAAAAAAGGAGATATGAGAGATTGGAAAGAGAACAAATGATGGAGGAATGGGGAGAGAGAGAGAGAGAGAGAGAGAGAGAGAGAGAGAGAGAGAGAGCAGACTGCACACATGGAGTAGCAAACCGAATTAAAGATTTGGTACAAGCAGGGGAATAAGACCAAAGACCAAATATCCATTATTATTCCACAATGTCAGAATTATGTTTTGACATAAAAAAGACAAGCAAGAGATGCACACATCGAGAAGCCATATCTTTGGGAAAGGCATGCCGCGGAGAGAGGGGTACGTTGTGGATGCTGATTAACTTTGCAGGATAAGAGGTCGAGCAGAGCCACCACATGCACCTGCTTTGGCTAGATTGGGGTGGGTGAAGGTACAGAGGAGGAAGTGAGAGTTTAGAGCTCAGTTCACACTGACGGATCCTTGCATAACACAATCTCCAGCTCTGTGCGGAACAGCTTCCCTCCGTCAGACAACGCCATGATGCTCTTCTTTGAGCTAGCCAGACTTTGAGGGTCAACGACCTAAAAGAGGACAAACAGACGTATATATAAGACTTCAGACCAGTCATATTTGTTGCTGAAATGCAGCATCAGTGCAGGTTTAAATAATTAAGCATGTATTTTTAAATGTATAATTTAATATGTACAATACTGAAAGTTTGGGGGTGGCAAGATTTTTTTTTTTTATATTTTTGAAAGAAGTCTCTTAATGCTCACTAGGGCTGCATTAATACAGTAAAAATTCAGTAAAACAGTAATATTGTATCTTAATATATTTTAAATTTGTTATTTATTCCTGTGAATTTTCAGCATCATTACTCCAGTCTTCAGTGTCACATGATCCTTCAGAAATCATTCTTATATGCTGATTTGCTGCTCAAGAAAAATTTCTTATTTATTATCAATAAAAACGTGCTGCTCAATATTTTTGTGGAAACTGTGATACTTTTTTCAGGATTCTTTGATAAATAGAAAGTTCAAATGGAGCAGCATTTATTTGAAATAGAAATCTTATAAATGTCTTTACTGTCACTTTAATTTAATGTATCCTTGTGGAATAAAAGTATGATTTATTTATTTTTTTATCAACCCACAACTTTTGACCAGTAGAGTATAGAGTACATTTCTATCCATCATTTAATGTATCGATATTCATAATTTGACATTTAAAACATTAATTTCATACCATTATTTCTGCAATTGTAGCTTTGATGACCATTATTTTTCCACTCTGCAGCATTAAATTGTATAAATGCCCTTTTTTGTGGTGTATATGGCGCTTTAAATGCAGCTTTTGTGGCACGTTTTCAATTAAAAGATGTAATAGAGTGCCAAATTCCCATCCAACACCAAGTTACCATTTTATGTTTCTGGTAGAGGTCTCTCAGCAGTGCATCCAGTTCATGTTCATCAATGTAACCATTTCCATCCTGTTAAAGAAAAAAGGAGAGAAACAGTTTTACATATATTTTTAAACAAAAATATCTTAAAGACATTTTCTAACTGCCAATTCAACATCTGACGGAACATGTTCTAGATGTATTGCAGATGAGCAAATGCTTTTTTTGTTTTTCATATAAAAACATGCACATCAAATATACGTCAAATTATGCTTTGTGGTTGATATAGAAGTGCTAAAGTGTTATTTTTGTGTATATGGTCATGTGTGTATTATTAACTCACAATACAAGACAAATTAACAAGGACACAAACGTGAGAAATATACACAATATCTGACCTTGTCATAAAAGTTGAAGATTACTTCAAATTCTTCAGCAGATAGTTTGAAGTTCTGGCAATAAAGAGAGGGGGAAATACATTAGTTTATGGTCAATGTATGTATGTGTGTGTAAAATAGACAGTTATTCTGAGGTGTAATATCAATTTAGATTTGA